>NW_008349975.1:3316759-3350984 GCF_000622305.1 Nannospalax galili | reverse complement strand
AGATGTGGTGGCCTTCATCTGTAATCCCAGCATTTCTTTTTTTCAAATTTTTCAGAAGCAGCATTTCATTACAGCTCTAACATACTCAATAACAATTTCCAGAGCAAAGATACATCTCTTTCAAAAGTGGCTATAAAATTTTCAGGTTCACAGTTGAATTAATACAGTTATACAATATTGAGCTCAGTATAACCCATTATTTGCTAATAACACTTCGATGTTGGCACATCCATCTCTAATCTTTATGTATCTGGTTATTACTAGTCATGGTCAGTTGTACTTGGATCCTTGCCACATGTGTGTGGATATAAAGTCATCAGGTAGATTTCAATGGTAATGTTTACCTTTTTATTATGGTTTATGTAGAGCTGAATTCTCATGGGGAAAGTAGTAGCTAATAGGCAACAGGCTAACAATTCCTGATCTTGATAGAAGACATATGGGTTTATGACATACTTATCTAAATATATGTGTGCATGGGAATGTTTCCATAGTATATATTTAAGTGTCCTATTGGAAAAGTAAACATCTATTTTATTTTGATAAAGGAAATATTGATTTACAGACAATGACTTAGAGAAATAATAATTTTTTCCTTTCTAAGGAAAACAAATTTCAATATAAATTTCTCAGTCACAGTAATCAGTATAAATACATAAAGACTCCTCACATTTTTTTCCATTGTCCTTAGTATATATTTACATTGACCTGTCCTGTTTTCATTTAATCCTGTCATACTGCAAAGCATCAGATATCATATACATCAAAATACTTGTATCTACCTAATTGGATAAAAATTATATTTAAAAAGTCATAGTGCTATTAGATGGGGAGTATTTAAAGCTATTTATATTTTATTTTACCACAAAGTCTATACAGAATAAACATAAAACAAATCACCTTAGCTAATAAAATAATGGTTGGATATGGGTGATTACTAAAGGCAAAAGAGTGTCTTCAGAAATGAAAATAAAGAACCTCAGGAGGAGAGAAGACAAGTCAGTGAAGGTAATATTTTGGTTTGGGGACAAAGGCATTGTGGTGATTTGAATGAAAATGCCCCCCATAGGTTCCAAGCATTTGGACATTTTGTCCCAGATGATGGCACTGTTTTGGGAGGTTTTAGAAGGTATGGCTATCCTGGAGGAAGCAAGTCTCTGGGGGTGGGCTTAGAGAGTTCTTAAGCCTTGCCAGATCTCCAGTTGTCTTCTTGCTTCCTGTGCCTGCGTGATGATGTGAGAGCTTCACTTCTGCTGCTACTGCTCCAGCCACCATGCCTCCCTGTCATGATGGACTGTAATTCCCCTGAAACCGTAAGCTCAAATAAACTCTTCCTTCTATAAATTGCTTGGGCCAGTGTTTCTATCACAGCAACAGAAAAGTGACTAATACACATGGGTCCCAGAACTCTCCACCTTAAAATGTGGTCTTCAGTAGATGTTTCAATGTACAGGTTGTGTTCTCACTTAAAACAACTGTTAGTTTCTACATTTCTTGTTTTTCAAGTCCCTACTTAGTATAGGTTCAACGATTTCTGTCCCTTTGACAAAGTTTGCTTTTGATTCTAAGCTGCTATTGGGGAGGGTCTCAAAGTCAGTCAATTTCAGTCGTCAGGGACATGGGCTGAGATGGTCAATTCATTGGATCCTATAAGAGCTCATTTTACCACTGAGCTAGTGCAATGTTTTGCTTTTTTGTTATATTTGTGTAGTAAGGAGGAAGCACATACATGACACGAGTGTAGTGGAGGTCAGTGGACAACTTGCAGGAGACAGTTCTCTCCTTTCACCATGTGGGTTCTAAGGATGAATTGAAGTAGTCAGATTTGGCAACTAGCACCTAAACTAGTTGCCAAACATGCAACTAAATTAGACCACATATGCAACTAGATAATATGAAGTTACATGGATATTCTTTTATACTGTCCTGCATTGGGTTTGACAGATTTAAGTTTAGAGAACCAGAATTTATGACTCTCTCTCTCTCTCTCTCCCTCCCTCCCTCCCTCCCTCCTCCCCCCCCTCTCCTAGTACTATTTCTCTACTTACAGTAAATATTAGTCTTTCTTATTCAGGGGCAATCTTTCTATTTTCTGAGTTCCTTCAAGGCCTACCTTTGTTTTGGATCACAAGAACCTTTTCTCTGATGAAAATATTCTTCCGAGACAATTAATGAAAAGTGAATCTATAGTCAATGTTCATATAGACCAACAGGAAATACAATAAAAGTGATAATATTTGGCAATATTTAGATATTAGCTGTTCTCGTTATAAATGCTGCCACCTGCAAAAAAATGTCAAGGACCTAACTGTGTGGAGCTCCGTGAGAAAAATCTTTCTAGTTTAGGAATAACTGCATTTTTTTAATGATGTGAGCATAGTGACTGGGAGAAAAGAGAAAAGAGAACAATGTACAGTTACCAATTTGTAAACCACTTTGAGATAAGGATGAAAGTAAAAAGTGCATGTGCTACCATTCATGTGCTGATGAAAAACAACATTTTCTGTAATTGATCGTGAAGAAACGAACATGGGACAGTATCATCTTTACACTTTGAAATACCGTACATATCAATGTTCAGCACAAGGTCACTGGGAACAAAAGCAGATGCAGGCAGGTAAAATCACAAGCTAATTCAGTAATTTTATATAGAGGTTGGAATTTTAAGCAAAAAGAATTTTGGGAGATAGGAGAGCATTGTCTGAAATTTTGTGAGACAATGTGTGACCAGGACTGTGCAAACACAGAAAAAAATTGCAGCTCTCATGTGGACTTTGTCTTTTTGAAGACCATCAAACCAAGAAAGGTTTAACAGACTGGGAAGAAGATGACTTTGGAAGGCACTGGGAACTAAAATTACACAAGATGTTCTGTCTGTATATTTCAAAAGCTGAATTCCAATACCAGGAGCAGAAAAAAATATGTTGAAGCAGAGATGTTATATTGAGGAAATTCTAACTTTTTAAAGTTCTAAATAGATGCTTAGAAATAAAAATTATTTGGATTATTGTTATTTTTCCAAGAATAAATTGATACAACTTAAAAATGCTATCTTGGGGCTGATCAAATCCAAAGAAGCTAAAATTTATTACATGTAAAAACTTACCCATCCCTCACCTCCCTCTGCTTCCCTGGGCTTGCTTTAGTGTCAACTTGACACACCTGGGTTGAGGGAGCCACAATGGGGGAATTTTCTCTATTGGACTGGCCTGTGGCCATGTCTGAAGGGCATCTTCTTGATGAGTGATGTGGGAGGGCCCAGCCCACTGTGGGTGGTGCCACCCCTGGGCAGGTGGGCCTGTGTTGAATAAGAAAGGCTGAGCAGGGTCCAAGGGAGCAAGCCAGTAACTAGCAGCATTCCTCCATGGCCTGTGCTCCAGCCCCTGCCTCCAGGTTCCTGCCCTGAGTTCCCACCTTGGGCTCCCTTATGAACTGTGACCTGGGAGATGTAAGTTGAATAAACCCATTCCTCCCCAAGTTGGTAGTGGTCAGAGTATTTTGTCACAGCAATGAAGAAATAAACCAGGACACATATCAATATCTCTGACAGTTTTACCTTAAAAGCTTATTAACTCCTAACATCAACTATTCAAAGATAGTTACTACATAAACAAAAAATACTTGCATAATATAGCAAAAAAACAATGAGTCTTTCTGTAAGAAACAGTATATTTTAAAATGAAATGGAGATCTTTTTTAAAGGTTAAAAACTCATTAAATTTTATGTCTTACAGGGCTTATACTGAGTTCAATATTGTATAACTGTATTAATTCAACAGAGAACTTAAAAATTTTATAGCTACTTTTGAAAGAGATGTACCTTTGCTCTGGAGACTGTTAATGAGTATGTTAAAACTGTAATGAAATACTTCTTCTAAAAATATAAAAATAATAATAATAAAAAAGAGAAAAAAAATACAAATACCCATGCCTTCAACAATACAGGTGTTAAATTAGTATCTGCTGCCAGTACAGTGTTGGCTAACAATTCTGATTTGGTGCTTTGCAGTTTTGATTAATCAGTAATGAAACCATATAATACATATAATGCCAATTTGGGAGATTATTGGCAAATGATACACCTAAATAAGTTAATGGTTTGAATCATGTGTTATGACAGTGTTTGATACACATATATATTTTATGAATCTGTAAAGTTTAATTTCATATTGTCTATTAAACTATCTTAGTTTTTATTTATCTAGAGACTTCATCACAAAATTGAAGCAAAGAAATTGTTATAGTAGAAAATTAATATTTGCTAGCATGTTCAAAATAAAATTAAAGGGAATGAAAGATATCACGGAGGATCTGAAATTCAGTAATATCATATCCTACAGTGATAATATAAAATGACAGGTGCCAGAATAAGGGGATGTGATGTCCTAGAGTCTAACCCATTTCTCATCTTTTATTTTGATTCTTTCCTTTGATTTTTTTCCCCTTCACAACATTTTTCTGTTACTTATGGGATCCTCCTTCATGAAAACCATCAACTTTCATCTCTATTCACACTTCTTTATCTTATTTTTGTTTTTCTTCTTTTAATACATGGCATCATATAGCCCAAGCTAGCCATAAGTTTCCTGTGCAGCCAAGATGGCCTTGAACTGGTGATTTTCCTGCCTTTACTTCCCCAAAATGCTGTCTGTTTATACATTTTAATGGGAAGCACCTTATTCCTAACTAAATTTACAAAAACATTTTCCTTGTCATTGTGAAGCTTATAGAGAAGAATCTTCCCATTCCCAGAATCTCTATTTATCATACATGTACAATATGTTTGATTATAATTTTTTTTGGTCTTTTTGAGACAGGGTCTCCCTGTAGTCCCAGTTGGCCTGGAACTCACTATGTAGACCAGGCTGGCCTCAAACTCACAGAGATCTGCCTGCCTCTGCCTCCCAAGTGCTGGGACTAAAGGCATGAGCAACCATGCCTGGTTGATTATAATTTATTTTTAACAAAGCAAATTACAAGTCACTAACTGGCACCCATCTCATAGTACTAGGACTTACCTACGTATTATTGTTATGCTAACAATCAAAATAATCCTACATCAATTATACAGGAACAAGCAGTTTATTTAATTCCTTTTAAATGCTTTAAACCTTATCCAAATCATCAATATGGTAAATAAACATGTGGAAAATCCATACAGCTCCTAGTATTATTTTTTTTCAATTTTTAAACCCACATTCAATAATATGTTGCCATTAGTCTATGATGATGACCTTCATTGTCTTATTCTTGAGTATCCTAACTCATATATTAAAAACTCAACCTACAAAAAGTAGTAGTTACTTTGGATGAGGAAATAGTTCAGTGGATAAAGGCCCTGTCACCAAGCTTGAGGAGTTGTGATCAGTGCCTAGAATCCACATGGTGTAAGGCAAAAACAAACTCTAGAAATTCATCCTCTGATCTCCACAAGCATGCTGTGTCACGCCCCCAATAAATAAGTAGATGTCATAAGAAATTTTAAAATCATTACTTTTATATAATGAATGTTATGAGAAAGAAATTAGAACATACACTTGTGTATTCCACTCACAATAGCTTCAAAAAAGTCTAGGAATAAGCTTAACCAAGGAGGTAAATGAGTTCTGTGAGGAAAAATTCAAGACATTGAAAAAAAGAAATTGAAGAATACATAAGACAGTGGAAAGACGTTCCATGCTCCTGAATTGGCAGAGTTAATATTGTGAAAATGTTGGACCACTAAAAGTAATATGCAGTTACAAAATGCAATCTCCACAAAAATTCCAATGACATCCTTTAGTTCACTAAGAAAAAACTTCAAAGAACTTTTCATGGGAACACAAAACACCATGTACAGAAAAAGCATTTTTAGTTGGAAAGAACACAGTTCAAGACACCATGTCACTGACCCAGACTAGCACTGAGGAACAACGACAAGGCAGAATTATATCAACACAAAACAAGACGCATAGCACAATGGGGACCCAGAAATGGCCCCTCACAGGAATAGAACTCAATTTTTGACAAATGTGTCAAATGACAGCAAATACTGTTGTGGATGTGGAGAAAGAAGAGTCGTTGCTATTGGCGAGGATGTAAACTATGGAAATCTGTGGAGAGGTTTTTCAAAAAACTTCGAGAACTACCATATAACCTAGGTATACCAGTCTTGGGCTCATACCCAAATGACCCTATATCCTACCACATAGATACTTGCATGTCCATGTTTACTGTTGCTGTATTCATTATAGCAAACACATGGAATCAGTCTACATGCCTATTAATTGATGAATGGATAATAAAAATACGATACATTTGCACAGTGGAGATTTCTTAAACTTTAAAGATAAATGAAATTTGTAAGGAAATTAATGAATCTAAAATATAATATTAAGTGAGATAACCCAGGGTCAGAAAGACAGTTACAGCCTGTGCTCTTGTCGTATACAGATCCTGGATTCTAATTTTTTTACATATGTGCATTTTTGTGAGAAAGGGGGCATGGATAAGGGAAAGGGGGGGTAAAGAAGGGAGTGGGATGGGTAATACAACTCATGATATGAAAGTGGAAGGAAGAATACTGGGGGAGGAGGAGTACAAAGGACGAAGGGGTTAGAAAGATGGGAATAGGTAGGGTTAGGAGGAACAACCAAAACCAAGAAAATGCTGGGGGTTGAAACCAGCGACCCGTGATTGGGGATGAGTAAGCACGCCATTCACCAGCCCAAGCCGCCCCCAGTACTGGGGACACTCAGACACAACTGGGAGTCTAGTCAAGCCGGGACTCATTTATTGCAGGTGTTACAAAGCTTATAAAGGCACCTGGAAATCCCCCCTCCCCCACGAGGATGTATTTTAAGGATGGTCACTCGCTGATCATGCACTCCTCAGCAGTGTGGACGCATTCTTCAGACTTTCAAAGCAAGCCAAGCCTTGCCCCCAGTAACTTCCTTTCGGACCTATGCAAGATGGGGCCTTTAGGTCCCCACAAGAAAATATGGCTATATCAAGGAAATTTGTTAAATTGTAGGTATGATAATTAAAAGTACAATAAAAGATGACTTTCATTCTTAATTGAAACTCACTCAAAAAATTGACGTATGAGTCATATAGATTTTATTTTTACAAGTTCTATCACTTTTCAGGTTCTCATATTATACCTTTCATCCCTAAAGCCTGAACCACCCTCCACCAGTTGAACAACCATTGCTTCATCCCCAACACAATCTAGAGAAATGTTTTTTGACTTTCCTGTTCTTAATACTTATGGGAAAATAAATCATGGTCTATTTAGGTGCATGCTCAACAGGGAGAAACACACAATTAGGGTGTGATAACCTTACACTTCAGACTAAAGAGTGATGTATTTAACAGATATTTGTCTGGGATACTACAATGTCCTTAATAATATGAATTTTGTTTTCCACACTGTTTCTTAGTTTTCTGATTTAAATTTTTTTCCTTAATACATAGTAACCTTGGCCAATAATCAATATTGTCTTTATATAGATTACTTTCAATAAACTTCAATAATGATAGTTTGAGCTATAAAACCATAATTATTCATTTAATTACTGGTTAGTCAAAAATCATGCATTCTTATGATTCTTTTTCTTTTTGTTTATTTTTCTTTTATTGAGACTGGAACTTACTATGTAACTCTGACTGACCTCTGAGGGCTTTAGTTAGACCACTCCTGCTAAAAAAAATGATTGAATGAACAATTACTTAATTTCTGATCTCCTGTAACATGAAAATTTGAGGTTCTCACAGATTTATAAAACACCGTTCTTTCTTTTTTCTATACCAATGTGATAACTGATAAACCAGTTATCACACATGTTGTTTTATTGCCCAGGTACATAGCTTCTGGTAAGTAAAGTAATTCCATCTCTTTTTATTCTAGGCACAGAAGTTAACTAGCTGATTTCTGGGCACTCCTATAAAATCTGATGATAACAAGAGTGACAAGTTTGTTTTTCTAAATCCATCTCTTCCTTGGCAGAAAGTTAATAATTGACTTTATTTTACTCACTGCAATTTGAGGCTAAGTGACATTTTGTCAGAGAAATCTGTAACTTTTTCCTCATACTATAAACAAAGCATCATTTGTGCAAGAGACTTCTTTGAAGCTGTCTCACTGCGTTATATTTAATCCAACAGTATCCTCTGCCTGCCTGTCATCAGTTCACTGCTCTCAGAATTGAAGATGGGAAGGGTTCTGTTTTGCTGTAGCTAATGAGGTGACTGATGTAGCTGTTGGCATTGGGACCCTGTAGGTTGCCTTTGCTGCAGGAGGCCTTCACTGTGTGCCATGGAATATTGGGAGAGAGCTTAAAAAGCCAGTGCTGCCCCGTTTTGACACTCCCACCTAGGTCTGTATGGTTGAAAGGCATTGGGTCCTTTCTCTTTCCTCAGCTTCTTATCATCTCTCTCTCTCTCTCTCTCTCTCTCTCTGTGTGTGTGTGTGTCTGTGTGTCTGTGTAATACATATGTTTGTTCTCATGTATGTGCATGCATTCACATGCATGTGGAGGCCACAGGTTAATGTCTGGAGTCATTCTTCCATTGCTTTGCATCTGACTTTTTGAGACAGGGTCTCTCACAAAAACTGGAGCTCACTGGTTAGCTATTAAGCTCAAAGGATCTGCCTACCTCTGCTTCCTCCAGTTTTGGGATTTTGGATCACTATGTTCAGTTTTTTAAATGGGCTCTGGGGATCTGAACTCAAATTCTCATGTTCGTATGGCAGACACTATCCATTAATCCATCTTCCCAGATGATAGACTAGGAATTCTTAGATGCTGCATCCACCTAGTAGACTTAGCAGAAAGAAAGAAAAAGGAAAGGTAGAACAGAGGGCTATGAAATAATTCAACTCAGACTACTTTGTTATTAGAAAACTTGAAACACTGAAGTCTAGAAATCTTATAAAAATCCAGGTAAAAACAAGTGTTGCCATAAATTTGTGCTAATAGTATTCTTCTTCCTTGCTCTGAAACACAGGTACATAACCACTTCCTATTTTATATGTAACATTTATGCCTTAAAGGCCATCATATTTCAACCCCTGCAACAAAGATGGAAAAGGTAATTAGCTTCAAAATGCTTTAGATTTGTGGGTTTTCAATTTACTCAAATAAATTGACTGAGACTTTGAGACATAAAACATGATTGGCTGATGCATGAACTGAAGAAAAAAGCAATAAACTGAAAATGAGCAAACCAAGTAGTCCAGGGCTGAAACCGTGTAACTGTTTGTTACTTGCAGCGAAGGCTTCCCCATGACATGGATATTTTGAATTAAATCAGTTGCTATTCCTTTACAACAGTGTTTATGATTCCAAGTAGACTAAAGGGAACGTAATAAGATAGAAATCACAGTCACTAATATATGAGAAGACATGTGATCTTTTTCCTGTATGAGCATTGTGCCATGTGTGACATTTTAATAACAATGGGAAAATGCCTTTGGGAAAGAGTAGGCAGAGAGGAAGAAAAGTATGTGATATAAAAATCTAGATTTATGAGCTAGAGAAATAGCTCAACAATTAAAGTGCTTGCTGTTCATTTTAGAGGACCTGAGTTCAGTTCCTGGCACCCACTTTGGGCAGCCAAAACTGCCCACAACTCCAACATTAAAGAATCTGACCTCCTCTTCTGGATTCTGTGGGCACTCATACATATAGCAAATATGCACATACACATAAATTTTAAAAAATGAATCTTAAAATGTATCTAGTGCTCCATTGTGAAAGCAATAGCTACCACCTGTAGAAGTGCTGTGTTATTTTTATTCAAAAGGACAATGATTGAATGCATAATTTGTTTAAAGGAGTTGGGTGTTGATTAGCTTCACTTATCAACTTGACATACCTGGGAAGAGGGAACCTCAGTTGAGGAATTTCCTCCATCAGATTGGCCCGGAGCCATGTCTTTGAGATATTTTCTTAATTTCTGATTGATGTAGGAGGGCACAGCCCACTATGGGTGGAACCATGGTGGACAGATGAACCTGGATTATATAAAAAGGGTGTCTGAGAAGGCCAGAGGAAGCAAGCCAATAAGCAGAGGTTCTCCACAGCCCTGCTTCTGCTTCTGCTCCAGGATCCTGCTGGGAGCTCCTGCCCTGACTTACCTCAGTGATGAATTATGCCTCTTCCAAGTAGCCGTTAGTCCATGTTTTATCACAGCAACAGAAAAGCATCTGATCCAAGTTGTAATATATTGATGGTTATGCCACTGAGTTTTCTGATGATTTACTCCCTTCAGGATGGTCTTGACCTACAATCTCAAATTTATTTTTTTGTAGTGCAGTAGTTAATTTTGAATTTCAAATTGATTGAGTTTGGAATCAATTGGAAAATATGCCTCTGGGCAGGGCTGTAGGAACATTTCTAGGAAAGATTAATTGAGAGGCGAGGACTTTCTCCCAGAAAGGGGAAGTCATCCAGGTATTAAAATGTCTGAAGAAAAAGCAATGGTTTTTGCCACCTGTCTGCCTTCCTTTCTTCCTGGTTAAGGTGTTTATCTAATTGTTGCTGCTACTCACATCAGACTCAAGCTTCCTGGTGTTACATTGTAGACTGAAGACCATTGACCCTCCAATAATCATCCCTACCTTCAGTGCCAGATTGAAATGTCTAAGGCATCCAGCATTGTGGACTGAGACACTATCAGGATCTCAGTCTCTCTAGTGTGAGGATGACCACTGTTGGACTATCCAGGCCCTCTTGTGTAAGTCAAAGTAAGAAATCCTCTTTATACATTCATTCTATCACTCTGTTTATCTATGGAATCCTGACTAATACATTTGATGACTACCAGATTGTTCTATATAACATTTCCTGATGTTTTATGCTAGTGTTCCTCAACATTCAGTAAAGGATATTTATATACTTTTATTTAAGGAATATTTTTATATATCAATGAAGTGGAAATATATTAGTGTATTGGTTTCTTGTGACCACAGTACCAAAAATCTCAAACTCCAAACCAAAGCAAAAAAACCAAACCAAACCAAACCAAAGAAACAAACAAAAAACCCAACTTAAAGGAGGGAGTATTTATTTGGGCTCATGGTTTTGGAAAGTTTCATTCTATCATGGTGGGGAAGGCATAAAGGAGTTCAAGGGGAAACAGGAGCCTGTGGCAGTATCTCCTCATCACTGTGCACAGGAAATGGTACATAATGGAACAAGAGCCTTGTTACCACCTTCTACAAATGACCTTGCCTACTAGCTATGTTGCACCTCATAATGTTTCCATCGTTTTTTAGGGTCATCATTGGAACACACTTCAGATTCAAACCACAACAATGAATATATTTGTAGGACTGTTATCTCTGAGTCATAGTCATAGTCATATGTTGAGACACAGTTCAACACTGAACATGTTTGTAGGACTGTTATCTCTGAGCCTGAAATTCACTAGAGAGTCTAGAAAGGCATTGATCCTGCTAAGAATTAGTGTATACATTCTTAGTTTAGAGAAAACAATGATCAGTAAGGAATATTGTCTTCTTTACAATGTAAAAAAGTTCTAAAGAGAGGGTTTTATACTGATTCAGGACTACAACAGTATGGAACTGATGTTTTTCTGTTCTGAAAGGTAAAACATGATATGAATTCTTAAAAGTGAATTTTGAAAGTATAGGAATTAATGTAGCAAAGCAGTCATTTTGTACATAAGTGACTAGGGAAATAACATGAAAATTAGAAGTACATGTAAAATTAATCACATGTAATTTTGGAGTTAAAAGAAAGTACTAATGTACTTCACATGGGATGCTAGCTACATTTTTGAATTTATTAATTTGGGGGACATGCATCACCTAAACTTTGATACAATCAAATCCTTTGGTATAAAATTTAATGATTTCATTCCATTTGAATTTTGTATAGAAAACATTTACAAAAATATTTTCTACTTCCTAGAAAAAAATTAAAGGATGAAACATACTCTACTCTTGAAAATTCAGGACACACAGTGAGTTCATTGTATATAGTTTTAATTATGTTGAGGTATGTCCCCTCCAGTCCAATTCCCTTCAGAACTTTTATCGTGGATGTATGCTGAATTTTGTCAAAAACAGGTTTACAAATGGTGTTTTCACTTAAAAATTTTCTTTATTCTTGAGAATTTCATACATGATCATATCCACCCCTTTTTTTGCTCTTCTAACTCCCCTTGCATCCTCTGATATAGCCCCCTCCTAATTTTGTATCTCTTTTTTTCCTTTACTTTTCATAATCTACTAACTCCAGTTAGTGATACCCAAGACCAGCACTAAAATCAAGCCAGCCAAAATTCTGGAATAGACAAGGCAGTGCTCTTCAGGCCCTACAGCTTACTGAAGAGCTGTTGGCAATTGATAGCTGATGGTGGGAGGTAAAATAATGTTTTATCTATCATCTATTTATATTCAATTTGGAGGACAATTTTAGATGCATTTTAATGAAATATACTTGTGTTCATTGGGTCACTCTTACAGCAGAGTCTCTCTTTGACACTGGGTTAAGAAAAGTAGCAAGACAGGTGCATAAATTCTCAGAAAATAATTGACATGAACATACATCAAAAAGATCATCCACCATGATCAAGTAGACTTTGTTCCAGAGATGCAAGGGTCGGTCAATATGTGTAAACCAATAAACATAATAAATAATATAAATGGACTTAAAGACAAAAATTACATGATTGTTTCAACAGATCCAGAAAAGGCCTTTGACAAACTCCAACATACATTCCTGATAAAAGTCCAAGAGGGAATTTGACTGGAGAGAACATACCTTAACATAATTAAAGCTATATACAATGAACCACAGACAAAATCACTCTAAATGGAGAAAAGCTGGAAGCATTCTCATTAAAGTAAGGAACCAGATAAGGCCTTCCACTATCTCCACTCCTTTTCAATACAGGGCTTGAAATTCTAGCTATTGCGATAAGACAATGGAAGGAAATTAAAGGGATACTAACTGGAAAAGAAGGGTCAAATTATCCTTATTTGCCAATGATGTGATAGTATACATAAAAGATTCTCCAAATTCCACCAGAAAAAATCTACAAATGATGAACACTTTCAGAAAAGTGGCAGGTTAGATATCAATCTACAAAAACCAATAGTTTTTCTATATAAAAAAAAAAAAAAAAAGAAAGAGTTCATGGAAACACTCCTATTCACAATAGCCCCCCCCCTCCAATAATCTAGGGACATTAAAGACCTCTTCAGTGTAAACTTTAAAACTTTAAATAAAGAGATTGAGGAAGATAAAAGGAGATGGAAAGACTTCCTATACTCATGGATTAGTAGAACTAATTAGTGAAAATTGCTATCCTACCAAAAGCAATTTACAGATTCAATGCAATTCCAATAAAAATTCCCATGACATTGTTCCTAGAAACAGAAAAATCCATCCTAAAATTCATATGGAAACACAAAAGACCCCAGATAGCCAAAGGATTCCTGAGCACAAAAAGCAATGCTGGAAGGATTACCATACCATGCCTCAATTTATATTATAGAGCTTTGGTCATAAATCTAGCATCATATTGGCACAAAAACAGGCTTGTAGATCATTGGAACAAAACACAAGACCCACGTATATTTTCAGCCACCTGATATTTGACAAAGGTGCCAAGAACGCACACTGGGGGAAAGACAACATCTTCACCAAATGGTGCTGGCAATATTAGATATCCATGTGTAGAATGAAATTAGAACCATGCTTTTCGCCCTGCACAAAAGTCAACTTCAAATGGCTCAAAGACCTCAATGTGAAGTCTGAAACTCTGAAACTGTTAGAAGACTATATACGAACAACATCCAAGGTATAGGTGCAGGAAAGGACTTCTTAAACAGGCATCAGTTGCTAAGAAATTAAGGTCAACAATTGAAAAAAGAGACTTCATTAAACTAAAAAGTTTCTGTACAGCAATTTATATATGATGGCCAAAATACCTGCCACACCCACATAATGGAGGGCAAGTTTATCTTGGCTCATGGTTTCAGAGGGATTTCAGTCTACAGTGGGGGATATGGCCATTGGAACGCCTCTGTCTATAGCAGCAAGGGAATGCGGTAAGGCTGCTCACATGACTGAACAGGATGCAGAGAAATTAAGTTGGAACCAGAGAAAGCATGATCTTCAAAGGTCAGTCCTTTGTGAACTGTTTTTATCAGTTAAGCCTCTCCTAGCTCCAAAGACTTGGATCCATCATTCAACTCAAGAAGTAGTGGATGACACTTCAGATGCAATTATAATGATAGCATATTTAGAGGAATTCAGGATTCAGTGTAATCGTATCTCAATTATTTGTGAGACCAATGTGAAGGTTTTGTGGTAAATAACAGAAAATTGTGGGATGGATACATTGAGGATAAATTAACCAGAAATGGGAAGTGGGAGAAGAAGTAGCTCTGCATTTACTCTTCTGGATGAATGAGCACCAAATACACCAAATAAATCTGTAAGAATCAAGTTGCCATTCATCAAAATGGAAAGTAGTCATTTGTATGCAGAGGAATCATGCCACAAACACATTGTTTGCTTCTTGACATTAAGGTAAGCCTAGGGGACTAAGAAAGGCTTGTTTACATGTACGGGTTAGCTATGTGATTAATTCTTTGTATCCTTTACTTCTGAGAACATAAAACTATTCCTTGAAACATAAAATTGTTAAGTGGAGGGTGATGAATCTCACTACCTATGTGAGACTGCCAAATTCTACTGTGACTAGGTCATGAATCTTGAATATTCCAAAAAATCAAGAGCTAGGACAAAATACTTAGAATATGTTCTCTGAGAAAGAAATGGAAGTTCTACTGAAAATAAAGTATTTAAATAGCAAGGATTTTTATTATGATCTACTTTTTGCTAGTGACAAAGTATTTTATACTTAATTTTTTTTGGTCTTTTTTGAAATAGGGTCTCCCTGTAGCCCCAGCTATCCTATAACTCACTATGTAGACCAGGCTGGCCTTGAACTCAGAGATCTGCCTGCCTCTGCCTCCCAAGTGCTGGAGTTAAAGGTGTGTGCCACCACGCCCGGCTATGCTTAAATTTTATAGTAATAAATACAAAGAACTATAACACCTATATTAAATAACATACTATTTGCAAGTATAGCCTCTAACCATGTACTGATGTATGGGTTCTCTCTTCAATGTTACTATAGCTTAGGGTCTAAGGCACTTAGCTAGAAGTGGGTATTCAAGAAGACATCACTTCATATCACATTTCCTATAATATCACTTATGAAATGCTTAATTTACTAATAGGTTGAATTTGCAGTGAGGAAGATAATAGAATTCTTAATACTCACAGGGTGGGGCAAATGCTATTTTTTTAATACAAAAATTATTTAGAAGGTAAATAATTAAAAAACTAATTCTGTGAATTGGTATGTACCATATTCCATAAACATTCTCTAGAAGAAACAGTATGGAGCATATTAGCAGATGTGTCCATTTTTTTGACATTCAAACAGTTGTCATCTACAGAATTCATTCTCTAGAACTGTGTGATTGAGTTTTATCATATAATGTGTTAAATTCATAATTTTGTGTGGCCTACAATCATAGCTAGCCTCTGGCTACAGACTGGACACATCTAGAGGTAATCTGAAACAGGAGGCCATTATCATGTCTACCATTACTGTCATGTATTACAGTCACTTAAGTTATTTTGGGTGCTTGATTATTTTCTTTTGTTTTCCTCTCCAGTGAACATGAGTGGGAAATTTGATAATTTAAGAATCACGAAATCTCAAGGGCTTCTGTGGCTACACCAAATTTCAAAGTGCAGTCATTGCCTGGTATTTTCCTTTCCTCTCAAAGTTCATTTCTATATAAATAAGAGTGCAGATCTTATAATGCTGCTGAACATATCCACTGCCAGATGAAACGAGATATCATATCTGGAATCAATATTTTAATAATACTTTGAAAAAGAAGTAGCTGGCCTCCTATCTTTTCTTCCCTTTTGCCACCCCCTTTCTTCACAGCCTTCTTTTTCCTCTTCATTCTTCACTCTGCCCCTTCTTCTTTCTCTCTGTTCCTCATTTCCCTGCTCCTTGCCTTCCCCCCTCCCCTTTCCTCCCTTTCTTTCCTTTGCTCTCCAGCCATTCATTCATTCCTCTTTTTCCTACTTCATCTTCCAATATTTCTTCCTTTTTATTATTTTCTTTTTTAATCCTTGTTTGTCTCAGAATTCTCACATGGTAGGACCTCATTTTGATTTTTGCATTTTATTTTATTTTTCATAAGCTCAAAATATTAAATCGAATTAATCAAAGTGATTAAGATTTTGGAAAAATTACACATCTTTTTTAATTGTCCTGATGTCTTGGGCAATATATTTATGTCCTCATTAATATTTTAACTCCAAAAGGAAGAACAGTGTAAAGTACTGTGTGTATGTACACACGTGTCAGTAGCCTATACTTAATTAAGCCTTTTTTCTTAATTAAAGAAAATCTTTTCTATTTCCTGCTCATATGTATGTGTGAGGTGTGTATATATGTGCGGGGGAACATGTGGTCCAAGGGCACATGCATGCGTGTATGTATTTAGAGCGCCAAAATTGATGTTGAGTCTCCCTCGGTCTCTACCTTGCTCATTAAGATATGGTCTCTCAATTGAACCCAGAACTACTATCAAATTAGGTAGTCTAGCTAGCAAGCTTTTTTCCAGGAATCCTCCCTCTGTCTCTGAGCGCTGGAATTATAAGAAGCGATCATGCTTATTTTGCGCTTATGTGAGGAATCAAACTCCAGTTCTCATTCTTGTGCACTAAGTGCTTTAACCATTGAGCCATTTCCCTAGGCCTCTTCTAGATCTCAGGGGGCAGATCCTGTAATTAATATTCATTAATGATCCTATCTTAGCTTCTAAATAAAAACCCAATATAATTTAAAGTGTTAAAAGGATAATGACATTGGCTTTCTTTTATAAGCTGATGTGGAATGGGTACTAACTTTTAAATATAATTTTAGTAATTTCATTCATTGTAACTTTTCCAATGACAATTGACATTATTTTAAAAAAACTGACTTTGAACCAAAATTTTTATATTAATTTACTTCCTAGTTTTATGTATTGTCTTTCAAAATATTTTTATTTCATATGTATGGTATATTGCTTGCCTGTATGTAAGTGCACCCCTGTTGTGCAACATCTATGGAGCTCAGAGGAGGGTATTGATCCCCTGCTAATGGATGATTGTTAGCCTCCATGTGAGTTCCAGGCTGAACCTGAGTCCTCAGCTGGTGCCCTTAATCACTGAGCCATCTCTCCAGTCCCTAGTGATACATACTATTTCTCCTTCATAGATAAGTTACCTACCCTTGCATTATGTGTTCCCATTTACAGATTTGAACATCCACAACTCTTCCTGGTGAGGCCTATCATCATTTAAGTATCTCAAGCTCATCCATTAGTAAAAAGACTCGTGATCCTCCTCCCTGCCCCAAAGCTAGGCTATCCTGCATCACTTCCCCTCTCTCTGATGGGCTCCATCTTGAGGTACTTGGATGTTTCTGAAACTTGGCTTGTTAAGAATCCTCTGACATTGTCCTAACATTTACCCTCTTTACGCATCTAATCACCAAGCTCAAACAATTTTCTTCCTACTTACTCTTCCACCACATATACTTTTGTCTCTGCCGCCTGCACTGTATTCCTTATTGCTCTTACTTTTCACCAAGAGAATAACAATGCTAACTGGACCTTCCACATTCAGTATTTTTATCAAAACCAATATCTATTCTGCAACCAGTCATTTTTCTAAACTAGACATGTAGTTGTATCATTTACTTCTACAGTCTTTTAGTTATTCTTATTAGTCCTAAATAAATTCACACAATCCTTAAGGAAAAGCCCCAGATTATTATGTACCTTCAAAGAGAAAACATGATTTGGTCCCTACTGTGTCTCCAGCCTCATTACTTAATATTTCTTCTCACTGAATCAAAGTTTTGCTATTGTTTGGAAGGAAAGGATCCTATATAGAACTTTTAAATGCCATTTTCTGCCACCTTTAATTGTTTATTTCAAGCTGCATCAAGAAATGACTCCTTCAGAATTATAAGGAGTACTTTTAAATGCATATTTTAAAATTCTATACACAAACTACTAAATCACCCTTTGTAGTTTAGAACTGGGTCTACACTTATCAGATACCCAAAGGAAATTTTATACATAAAAAATAAGAACATTGATGTTAAGTTACTTTATAGTTGAGAGTAGATCTTCTTTTAGTTTAAGTACTTTTCTTATTATTTTTTATTTTATTTTATTTTTTAAACTCTTATCCGTTCATGACCTTGAAAACTATCTATATAACAGAGAGGCTCATGTACTCCAAACCTCTTTTGAGCTTCAGACTTAGACATTTAATTTTCTCCATGCCATCTCTCCAAGATGGTTCACAACAACCTCAGATTAAGTAAATATGCAATACATTTCTCATGGTGTCTTATAAATCATTTCCTCCTCTATGGTGCTTCATCAAACATCCATCTATCCAATTTCCATTGTCTAAAACTTTTTTGTCACCTCCTACATATCTGTAATCAAAATTTATCCTTACCTCAAATTCTTGATTCTCTTTACCCTTTCTTTATAAAAAGATAATCCTCTTGACCAAGCTTTGGCTTTTTTTTTCATGTCATATTTTAATACTCTCTTCCCTGGTTTCCTTATTTTCATAATCATTTCCCTTACATACCCCAACAATTTCACATACTGCAACTAGAAAAATCCTGATGCGCCACTATTTAAGATCCTTTAAAGTTTTCCTGTTATATCACTGTGAATCTAAAATCTCTGAAGCAGCCAATAAGGGTCTGCATCATCTGACTCCCATCCCAGGTTTCATGTCCACTGGCTAGCTTAGCTCACTCACTCCCCTTCATCTGCACTGGCCCTCAGACAATTCTTTGATTTCAAGAAATTTATGTATTACTTTTTCTTCTTGTCCTCAAATTGTCTAACTTTTCCTAAGAAATCGGTGTTGGGGATGAGGAGATGGTACCATGAGTAAAGTGCTTGCTACACAAGCATGAAGACCTGAGCTTGGATTCCCAACACCGAAGAAAAAGTTGGATGAAGCAGTACCATATCTGCTTGTAACCCCAGTGCAGGGGAGTAGGGAATCAGAGACAAGCGGATCCTGGAGATTCGAATGCTGACTAGACAATCTAAGCTGAATCCACATATTTCAGCTTTAGAGAGAGAGTCTGTCAACAGAAAATAGAGTGGAGAGACATAGTAAACACCTGAAGTTGACCACTAACCTTTGTAGATACTGGCAAAGGCAGCCATAGCCACACATTCAGGTGCACACACATGTACACACATACACATACCCACTGACACACATAAGACTCTCTACATGTGCTGTGTGCATGCACATATAATGTATGCATATATCTATAAATAATAAACAGTTATATATATATGACTGTGCATATTGTACACTATTTACACAAAGAATTTGAGAAGGAATTGTGAATGTGTGTGAAACTTTTCCTCAACAATAGTATAATAAATTATGCTTCATTATTTTATTGTAATTTAAATTTATTCTTAGATTTTATCAAGTATTTTAATTATATATTTGGTTTGAAGAATTGATGGCAACTTAAACAGAGTATAAACATTGTTCTTAGTTAATAAGCAAATATAAATTTTGGTATATAATAAGCAGTAAATAAATACTGAATAAATGAAGAAACAGATAAATAAAATATTTCAACATAAGATTATTGATGTGAACAACCAGAAAAAAATCCTTCCTTCAAATTGGTAATTTCTCATTTAATGAGAAAACTGCTTTTGAGTAAGGAGGGAAAAGCTTTTTCTATCAAAATATTGATGCAAACTGTGGTTTACTGAATAGATTTTCAATATTTAAAACATTAGGGTAGCTGTGTAAGAAAGTAATGTCATCAACAATACTGTTTTTGGTAAAAATTTTCCAAAGTATTGAGAAAACTGCATATGTTTCTATGCCATAAATAACACTGATGCACTGCTCAGAGATTCTAGAAAAGCTCTGCTGAGTTTTTTAACTTCTTATGAATGCATTTTATGTTTCAGTTTTGTTTCTACAGTTGTTGGGGCAACTAGAGATGAGTATAATATTTCATTCCACACTGAATATTGTCTAGAGCCATCTTTAACTCATTTTGAAGTGACAGAAAAACAATTCAAGAATTATCTTCTGAATGTCATTACAGGAGAATTTGTTCTGGGATTTTTTTAGAATTGCTTTTCCAACATCAAAATTTCTTTATGATGGCTTATCTTAAAAGTAATATCCTTGTATTATATTAAAAAAGATTGAGGAATTCAATACTTAACTATTAAATATCTGTTAGAATAGAATATTTAACATAAATATTTTCTCATGAATTTTTATAAAGTTACAAAACAAAGTATTTCCCCTCTGGTCATTTTCATTTTGTGTATTACAGTCCTTTAAGATGTTGAGAAAAAAGGTATAAGCAGCATGTGTAGAGAAACACAGTTTGTTTAAAATCTAGATGTTATTTCATATTGTAAAAAAGAGTAGACATTATCTAAAATGATTATGTTACTATAATAACATATTTGTATTTAGTTTTTATAATTTTACTTTCAAAACTATCATAATTTAAAAATAAATTGTTTATGATATAGCTCTAGTAAGAAATGTAAATTTCTATAAATGTGATTTTTATTTGGTATTATTTTTTCAATGTTTATAGTAATATAGAAAACAAGATGATATTGCCCTGGAACATGTAGTTTAAAGGCTCTCACATTATGATACTTTTATGAAACTTCCTGAGGTCAGACTAACTTAAAAGGTGAAAAGTCTGTAACCTGAATTATGTTTTTCTTTTTTAAAATTAATTACAGAATGTCATTCAATGTATTTTGATCATATTCAGATGCTCTCCACCTCCCATTCTATGCCCACTACTCCCCCATTTCATGTCCTCCATTATTATCTACCCTTCAAATTTAAAATTTTTTGTTACTTATTTATTTTTAAATTTTTATTTTATAAAGACCGATTCAATCCATTCCATGCTTCCCAAATGCTCCTGGGTGTGGGTCAATGCTCTGGAGTCTGTTCAGTCTATGAGGCAGCACACCAGTAAGGAAAACTGGAAAACTGACTTTCCTTCTCCCAGCATCTCCCATCAGTTATCAACAGATTCTCAGCTAGGGCTGGAGTTTCCTGCCCACTTCTCCCATCCATGCTGGGACCTTTCTGGATTGCATTTGCACAATTCTTTTTTTCTTTCTCAATGACCAATTGTGTCTGTCTGTACATTGACTTCTGGTGCATGAGAAGCTTCATTTTGGAGAATTGAGAGATGCATTAGTATTCTCGCTACCCCCTGTTCTGCTATGTTCTGTGAGCCTTAGGCATAGTGGTTCCATTGTACACATGTCACTTACATCTGGGCACCTCATTGACACATTTTCTTTGTGTGTGATCAGTTTTTAAAACTCTGTAGTAGTCTTCAACTGTTGCAAATGAAGCTTTTTGATGAGTGGTGATTGGCATACTTGTCTGTAAATATAAGATCCATATTTACCATACATTTGTCTAGGGATATGACAGAGGTAAGGTTTTCTCTAGGATCTGTAACCTCTCCAGTCATATAGATTTGACTATGTTCACAGTGCCACACAAGAGTTCTCTCCCATTGAGAGTTCATTAAGTCAAGTTAGGATAACTGTTGATTACCACCAAGATAAAAGTGTCACTGTTATACTGCTATAGTTTGTTTTGTAAGTCGCTGTTGTGGTTATTATACTTTAAAGCTGGAATTGAACCATTGATTTTCTCCCTTAGCAGCTTCAGAACTATGGGAAATAGTATTCAGGGAGGAGGATTTCAAGTCAGTTCCAGCTCCATTGCTCCAAGTTCTGTGTCTGAAGTATGTTCTGTCTTTAGCCATAGGGTCTTATCCTCAATCTCTGGGAGGTAATCAAGGACTGTGGCAATAGCCTGTGTTATTTTGGGAGCCTTGTGGAGGATCCTGACTAACAACTCAAAGTGAGATTACTCCTGTCTGGCACTGTGTTTCTTGTTATATATAAGATATATACAAGGCTTCAGGTATAGACATGTACTCATGTTCAGATACTATTTGTCTATTTTTTAGTTGGTTTTTGAGCTAAAACCAACCTCTACTTTTTCCCACCACCTAAGCTTTATCTCTCCCCTATCTTGCTGTCTGAGAAGGGAGGTAAGGGTTTGTACAGTTCTTGAGCTTGAGTGCTGTGGGTTCATAAGTGCTGTGGGTTCATATGTGCAACTACCCTGTGGTGTTCAGATGACATGTTTTCCTTTCATCCATTTGACACCTTTGGTTCTTACACTATTTCAACCCCCTGTTGTGCCATCGTCCCTGAGCTTTGGGAAGTGATTTCATCTTATCCAGTCAGAATGGCTAAGATTCAAAAAGCAAATGTTGACAAATGCTGGCAAGTATGTGGGGAAAGGAGAACACTCATTCATTCCTGGTCAGAGTGCAAACTAGTGTAGCCACTGTGGAAATCAGTCTTCAAAAAGCTAAATGTAAATCTCCCTCGTAATCTAGTCACACCACTCTTGGGCATATACCTAAAGGACTCTGTATCCTATTATAGGGATCCATGTTTGTTACTGTCCTATTCATAATAGCCAGGAAACAAACAACTTAAATGTCCATGATCTGATGAATTGATAATGAAAGTATAATGTATTTACACACTGGAATATTATTTAACTATTAAGAAAAATAAAATTATGTAATTTGCAGGTAAATGATTGAAACTGGAAACAATCATTCTGAATGATGTAACTCAGACCCAGAAAGCCAAATGATGACTCATGCTCTCTCTCATAAGTAGATGCTAGGTTTCACTCTTTAGATTAGAATGTTTCAATTGGAAAATCCTTAGAGGGAAGGAGACTAAAAATATGCCGTGAGGGATGGTCCATGGGAGGAAGATATAATATACTGATATAAATAGGAAAAGGGAATGATAGATAGGACAGGTTTAATGGGGTGGGGAAGAGAGATAACTAAGTTTAAAAGCCTTTTGAACTTACTACAGAAGCTTCACTCAATATATACAAAATAGGGATTCCCTACATATCTATATACACTACAGGGGGTTCAGTGACTCTAATAAACATCACAGGAAAGCAAATGCAAACCTCAATACTGGGGATTGACTCCTTTTGGAGTTGTTGACCAAAGCAATTGACTAGACCCTCCAACAATACTGGCTATCGCCATCACAGTTGCTTTCCCACATTTTGCTGATGACACTACACACTTGAGTTGCAGAATAAACAAGGAGAAATCAAGCTCATACTGACTTTGAAGCTACATCACCACTGGCTAGTACTAGAAAGAGCTATGCATGTAACTGACAGAGAAAGACAAGCATCAAATTATACAACTCTGAACCCTGCAAACTATAATAACACTGATTTGGCAAAATATGCCCAATGGTGTAATAGTGGCACAAATATTGTTGAAGTAACCAACCTCCTTCTAATAGGATTTAAGGCCTGATTCACAACAGAGTCTATATCTGATACTATTATCAAGGTGAGAATCTATGGCTAGACAAATCACAGGTGCTAGTGCTAGGCACATTCTGCTCAGTAGACACACAATGACTTATTGTTACAGCAATAAACTGTCTGTCAACATGGTTTTAAAATATAGAGATGAAAATAATGCAAAGACAATAGCCATGTACAAAATTGTTAAAAAAAAAAGATAAAATGCAGAGAGATGAATTTCTAGAAACTATTTATTTGGGATAATAATATTAGAAATTTATCTTTGAACAACCCCTCTCCCACTCACAGATTAGACAGCCCAACAATTTCTAGAGTAAGCGTTTGTGACCTGTGCATTATTTCTATTTCCTTCTCCATTGTATTTGAATTGTGTTTGGCAAAAATGACTCTAATTTGTGTAATCATGTTTTTCATGAAATGAAAATTGGTAGAGAAAAGAGGAGAATTGAAAAATAGGATGATTGTGGGCAGAATATTTATCTGCTGCAATCCTGAAATATGGAATTTTACTGTTTCATATACCTCCAAAATCAATTTAATAAACCAAGCATAAAAAACACTGAAAATCAAAAGTTAATGCAACCAGAAACAAATGAATCTAACTGTATTTCAAATGAAGCACATTTACACACTGAAGGAGACATGCCAAATAATGTATTTTTGTTTTAATTTGGAAATTATAACATGATCTTATTGTAATGGGGCTCTAGGAATTAGAATCTTACAGAAAATATCATGCTACTTGTTCCATAGTCTCATTTTATTAATTTAAGACTATATTTGATTATGATAGAGAAGCTATCATGTAAATTACTGACCTATGAATAAAAAAGTATAGGCTAAGAAACTTCACATTTAACAGGAGAGTTTACAAAACTTTTGTAAAATCGGTAGTAATTAGTGGGAAATAAATATGCAAATCATACTAAAATGATGATATAAAATTACTGTTTCTTCAGTAACTATTATGAAATGCTGTCTCGCACAAGGCATCATTTGTTCTAGAACTGACCTCTTTTTTTCTGGGGACAGAGGGAATATAAATTTCCAGTGAATAAACAGCTGATATAGCAAGAAAAAAAACATGATCAAC
Source organism: Nannospalax galili (assembly GCF_000622305.1). Classification (NCBI taxonomy): domain Eukaryota; kingdom Metazoa; phylum Chordata; class Mammalia; order Rodentia; family Spalacidae; genus Nannospalax; species Nannospalax galili. The sequence goes on along the minus strand of NW_008349975.1, from coordinate 3,326,321 downwards.
AAGTACAGCACATTTTGAAATAATACAATGGTCATAATGAAGGTAGTTTATGAAAAAGTTGTAGAAAAATTCTACAGCATGTGAAATATTTTGGGAGGCTTTATGGAGGAGAAGAGAATTATAAATTATTTCTTGTCATATAAATTTTGGTTCTTGCTTAAACCATGTTTAAAGGAAAACAAGCAGATACTCTGGTTTTATGGGGCTTTTGTTTTCTGTTGTGTTTTGTGGTGTGTGTGTGTGTGTGTGTATAAGTGTGTGTGTGTGTGTGTCTGTGTCTGTGTGTCTGTGCGTATCCGTTTCATTTTGTACTCTTTTATTTCCGTTTAAGAGCAAATATTTAGAGAATTCCAAACTTTACTTAGATAAACCAGGGAAATACTGAACCTAGACACACACCTCATCAAAAAAAATAGCCCTTGTGAAAATAATAAACTACAGTCATTATGGAAAATAACATATAGGTTCCTCAAAATATAAAAATAGATCAGCCATATAATGTAATTACATGACTCTATCCAAGAGTCATTTTATATATATAAATACCTGAAAGAAATGGAATCAGCATAGAAACATACTTGAATACCCATGTGTCTTGGTTTGTTTTCCTAAAGCTATGATAAAATACTCTGACATAAGCACTGAAGGGAGACAGGATTGATTTGGGGTCTTAGTTATACTTTTAGCTCATCCTGGCAGGGAAGTCCCAGCAGCAGGAGGTAGAGATAGCTGGTCACATTGCATCTGCAGTTAAGAAGGAGAGGGTGATGAATGTTAGTGCCCAGCTTGCTTTCTTTGTTTTATCCACTCCAGGATCCTTGCCCATGGAATTGTACTCTGGTACTCACTTATAGGATGGGTGCTCCCACATCAAATAACTGGTTCAACATAATCCCCCAGAGGCTAAATAATCCCTCGAAAATGATGCTCGAGTTTTCTCGTAAGTGGTTCCAGATTCTGTCAAGCTGACAATCAACAGTAATCATTACAATTCTACCCTTGCCAAGCTAACACAGAAACATTTTTATGCTATAATCTGCCTCTGCTTTCCATAAGCTTATGGTCACCTTATAATGCAAACATACTCTCAGTCCAACCTCAAATGTCCCTGTAATTTAATAATTCCAATAGTATTTAAAAATCTAAGTCCAAATTTCATCTGAGACTAAAGATATTAACTGTGTGCTCCTATAAAATAAATAAGATGAAATAAATAAATGAGTTACATTTTTCCAGCACATAATGACACAGAACAAACATTCCCATTCAAAGAAAGAATTGAATAATAATCATACCAAAGCAAGATAAATTCAGACAGGGAAACATCAAATCCTGAACATCTATGTTCAACATCAAAATATTTGTAAAAAATGTCTTGGTTTCTGAAATGCCTGGAGAAAAAGGAAAGCAAAAGATTATCTGATATTACTGTGTATGGATATTCTGAAAAGACTTTCTACATCTTGTCTTCAGAATAAAGGAGCTAAATGAAGCTTTAGTTTCATGCAAAGTGTGCAGAAGTGACATAGAGTTATGACATAGTTACTGAAGTTTCATTTATTTTGTGTATTTGGGCAAAGGCTAACAGTAATTTCCATTTGATCAATGCTAACATTTACACTAAGCCAACTACACAAAGTTTTTTCTAACATTGAGTCAGTAAATTCTGTCCTATAGACAAGCAATGCATGAGTAATGATTAATTATCCCCCTATAAATTCTCAATGCTAACTTCTAAAGCTAACTAAACTTGGCTTTTCTTCTGATTAATGCTTTTGTTCTTTATAAATGGTAATATTTTGTGCAAATTAAATCATGTTGGTTTGGGAATTAATAAATATCTTTAAAGGTAATTGTGCATATCTCGCCTCTAAAAGTTAGGATGTGATTAAATTATTTTTCATTAAAAAAAAGAACTCTAAGGGCTGAAGAGATGACTCACTGGTTAAGAGCACTGGCTAATCTTGCAGAGGACCCACATTCAGTTCCCAGCACCCACATAGCAGCTAACAACCACCTGTAACTCCAGTTCCAGATACCTTCTTCTGGTCTCTGCAGGCATTGTATTCGTGATGTGCTTACATATGTGCAAGTAGAACACATATATAAAATTTAAAAATAACATTTAAAAATAAAATAAATTTGAAGGTAAAAAAAGAATTCAAATTATTTTCCATTCCTCTCAAATACTAAACCACTGACCAACTAATGATATATTCCATAATTTAAAACAAATCAACCTTTGTTTTAAATTCTTTGACAGTTATGTGTATTTCTCAGTGACTTCTTTTTAAAATGTTTTATTTATTATTTTTATTTTATGTGTGTGTGTAATGCCTGCATGTAGGTAAGTGCACCCATGTTGTGAAATGCCCACGGAAGACAGAAGAGGTTGTGCTGGAATTCGAACCAGGGTCTTCTGCAAGAACAGTCATTGTTCTTAACTGCTGAACCAGCTCTCCAGGCCCTCTCAGAGACTTCTTAATCAACTCTTCCACGGACCTAAATGCTTCTAAAGTCAGCCCTCCAATATGTTTGTTGAAACACTTACAAAATATATATTGGCATACAAGCATGCATCAGAATTGTTTTAGTTACTTAGGTAACTGAGAAAAAATACATGCCATAAGGTAATGTTGCCTTAAATAAGCACGTGCATATTTAATATGTTACATGACAGTGTACATTTCAAATGAAAATAGAGGAGGCTAAGTAGGAAATGAAGAGATGTTGTAGAGATGGTATTATTTTACATGGATGGTTAAGTAATGACTTCACTGATGAGATTGTATTTGAAAGGAGACCAGAAACAAATTAAGGCAAGATATGTTTGGATACCTCCCTAGGTATGTTCTGCCACCATTTTCGATTCAGTGAATTTGAGGACACTCTAACAAGACATCTGGCATAACCACATTCTTATAAACAGTAGAGGTGTAGTTTTGATCTTTGTTTGAGAGAAACATTGAAAGCCATCATTGAGTTCATGGTCAAGCTAAGACATAATGATTGCATGTAGCACTGCATTTTCTTTTGACTCTGCTTTCTAGCCAATATTACTTAAGAGAAAGGACTAAAATACACTTATAATCATAAAGTTCTATCATGTACCTGGAGGCAGATCACTTACTGGAAGGGTGGTCTGATATGTTTAAAGTTACCAAAATGCTCCTTAGGCTCAGGACACTTATCTTCTAAAATGTAATTTGTTTTATAACCAGTGAATCATCTACAATTCTGTGTTTCAAAAAATTGGTACATATGGATCTAGGAACCAAAGGAAAATTATGAGATTGTGTTGGTGATTCTGTAACTTTAAGTCTATAGTCAGGTTAGAAGTCTTATTTCTGTGCTGGATAAGGTGGTGAATGACGATATAGTCAGTATTCATAATTAAGAAGGCTGTGTCTAGATAACGTTTGAGGTCTACCTGAGATATATGTGTAGACCTTGTCTCAAAGGAAAACAATTTCTTAGTTTCTGGGGGTAACTCGTCAGTCAGGATAGTTAATACACATTGCATTAAACTAGAAGCTACTACTTCCATTTCCTTAAACATCTTATGCCAACAGACTAATAAAGAAAAAGAGAAACTGTCATACGTGGAGTAACTAGCTTTGGAGGATAAAAGTTTTATTGTGCCTGATTCTTATAAAGTGAGGAAATTGTATTTTACTCAAAAAATAGAAAAAAATTTAGTAATAAGAAGTTAGTAAGATTCTGGAAGGGGTCCATAGAGGTTTAAGACAATAATCACCTTCACAGCAAATATACCTCTTAGGAATTGGACTTGTTACAAAATAAAATACAGATGGAGATATCTGAAGCTAAGGGAATTTTATAAGTATGTTTTGAGGCATCGATGTTCTACCAGAAAAATAATGGCTAATTATAGAAACCTTACTTTGTCAAGCACAAGGCCTTTAATAGTTCTGATTTCTCATGCTTGGAAAATCTATCCAGGTATATAAACTAGGCCATCTAAGTTTGACTGAAAACAAAGTGAATGTTGTCTGTGAAGCACAAGGCTGAAAAGGCGTGATTGTGAATCTAGGAGTTCTGTACCTCCAGAAGTTATAGTTTTAGGTCTTTGGGTAGCCAATCTCATTTTCTTGACTTCCCTTTCCACTCTAAGTTAGAAGGATTAAGGCTGTCTTTGGAAAGGGTGTAAAAGAGTCTATTAGTACAATGGGTGCAATGGTACAGAATCAGTACAGGTGTCGATCCAAATTATTCAGTCATATTTTTCTGTTCATTGTTTCCAATGAGTTCAGAAAGTATAAAAGAGTTGAATCCCTATAGGCTAAATACTGAAAATGTGAAACAGAAATGAACCAGGAATATCAAGCACAGGAAGACAGGAAGGAATTTCCTATATTCCACACTACACAGAAAGGAAATCAGCTGTTTTTTAGTAAACCTGTCGCCTGCTCAGTTATATATAATGTTACATTTGCCTTCATTCGTCTTCATCCTTCCTTGACTGCTCCTTTCTTCATTCTCTTGTTGCTCTGAAATTGAAATAACCAATAAAAGATGGGAGAACACTTGATGGGGGAAGAGAGAAACCATGAAGTAGGGTGGGTAGCCAGGCGTGGGTGGATCTTGGAAGAGTTGGGGGAGGCAAATAGTATGATCAAAACATATTGTATTGAATATTCAAAAAATTAATAAGATATAAAAAAGATTATCACTTTTCTTTGCATAGATTCCATTACCTTGGTAACCTGTAATAAGAGTGCTCAAAGCATGAGAGCAGCAAGTGCAAAATCACTGCATCGGTAAAATGTTCAAGGAACACCAACTGGCTGGGACAGTCGGAGTCAAATAAATAAGCAAAGAATGCTCAGAATTGAATTGAGAGTTAATCGGAAACTTGAAGATACGTGACCTATTCAGCATCGTATCAGGTCTTTATGCTATTTTTGTTTTGTTTGGGTGTTGTTGACCAAACCAGGAACTCTGTATATGTACCCTACAACTGAGTTTTAATCCTCACTTTTCTTGCCCTATGAAGGAATTTCCAAATTACTAAGACATTTGTAATAACACAGATGAATAATAGTAGCTGAAACAAAAGGAGGTACTGATGAAAGTGAGGGGAATTAATCACATGCTGAATTATTTGTGTGTGTTTCTGAGTGTGGTTATGTACATGTGTGTGGGTGCCTATGCACTTGTGTACATATATGCAGGCAGGCCAGATGTCTTCCTCAATCAGTCTCCATATTATTTTTTAAAACAATATTTTACTAAACCTGGAGTTCATAGGTTTAGCTAGGCTGGCCAGCCAACAAACTCCAAAGCTCTTCCTGTCTTTGTTCCCCACCCACCACTGGGGTTACTGACTATGCTGTTGCACCTGGCTTTTAGGTGGGTGCTGGGAATCTGAACTCAGGTCTTCTGCTTTGTATGACAGATACCTTACTGACTAAGTCGTTATGCCAGTTCTAAATACTGAAATTTTTTGAAGGCAGAAATGGCATTTTGGTTAATACATAATCAGCTAAGGTATAATAATAGGAAGAATGGAAACACCTTCACTAAGATAGTGTGGTTAGTTGAGTCATAAACATATTTAAGGAAAAGTAAAATTGCTCTAAAAAATATAATACTATTGATGTATTAAAATTTAGTAAATTCTCAAATCTCAAATAAGAAATCAAGAATTGATAGTGATTACACAGTTTATGTTGTTTAAGGCCATGGCCATATAGGAGATCACTTTGGATGATCATAAAGAGAATATGTTCCAAGGTTTGGGGTTAGTACATCTCAATTTTAAAAGAGTCAATTTTAAAAGGAGACTCAGAAAGAATAGCTAAGGAGGTGTATGAGAATCAATGATATGGTGTCCTAGAAGCCAAGAAATGAAAATGTTTAAAAAGGAAGGTGTGCTCAGCTGTGCAAAGCTCTGTGATAATCCATTTGGCAAAATGAACATCATTAATCACAGAACAGTTGCTGCTATAAGGAATAAAATGTGTTGTTTAGTTCTCCTTCAGAGTAAGCCTCTTTTTCCCTTGTGATCTCTTGATGTAACTTAACTGTCTCTATTTCCTCATTCTAATGCAATAGCGTAGTACTGTGATAGTCAAAGCCTTACTGATCATCCCTAAAACCAGTCTTTCAATCCCCTACACTAAGGGTCCTCTGTCATATGCTGTCATCAAATACATTCTATAATACTAGTCTCAAGAGGAAGTCAGATATGTGGAGCAAAAGAAGTTCACCCTCCTTCATACTTAAAAATAATCTCTTTAAAGCTTCTAATGACAGTTTAAGAGAGAAAAGAGTCTTTGAAATCACATTAAAGTTAAAGAACAAAAGCCTGGTGGACTAAGAGGTTTAAGTTTAAACAATAAGTCACAGAGTAGGAAAGACTTGAACATGCTGAGGGAAGTTATTTTTGCTATAAAAGACATAAATCCAATGAGTTTATTGGATAAAAAGGAAACTAGCAGGGTGAGTTCTGAATACCTCTTAAATGCTGATTTTCTTCAGGAGTGCCTTTTGGGAAGTACCCTCCCCTCCCCAGTCTGAGAAGTCTAGGGAATCCATAAAGAAAGCAATAGAAACTACCACAGTTGTGGAAGTTTCAAAGCAAAAGCCTCAGTGCCAAGCCCTGATGATGATGATGATGATGATGATTGAAGATAGGTATCAAATCGCATAGGGCTAACTCAAGGTGTAATAGGAATCATTGCTCAATAGTACTGAGGCCAACCAAAAAGTTAGGAGTCTGAAGGTTGTAGGAGATCTGTGACCATAAGGAGAAGCTATAGGGAAACACAGCTACCTTCTCATTCAATTGTATTAGGTGTCAAAAAATTGTGACTAACTCCAAGGCATGATGGTGTGTGCTTTTAATTCCAGCACTCAGGAAACAGAGGCAGGTGGCTCTCTGTGAGATCATGGTCAACCTGGTCTATAGAGTGAGTTCCAGGCAGGCTGGGACTAGGGAGATCCTGTTAAAAAAAAAAAACTGACTGCTACCATCAAATAGAAGTATTCCTGGGTAAGACAGCCACTCAACACTGGTGACAAGTGAAAGTAATGAAGTGACAAGGAGCAGACACACCTCTACTGTTAGCAGGGCAGAAATGAAGCACATAAAAATATGAACTCACACCAAGGGACATCTGAGAACATACACTTGACTCAGTAGGCCTTAACATATATGACAAAATGTGTGAGGGGCTGTGAACGGACTATGGGGGGATGCAGATAAGGAAGGGAGGCTAAATATGATTACTGTATTATATGAAATCCATACAAACTCAATAAAAATATAGATCACTTTAGAGGGAGAGGCTGGTGCATATAGAATGGACCGTATTTTAACCAAGAAGAGCAACACTGCTGGCCATGGTGGCATACTTCAGAAAGCAGAAGCGGGTGGATTTCTGTGAGCTCGAGGCCTGGGCTACAGGGAGATCTTGTCTCAAAAAACCAATTTAAAAAAAAGAAATAGGAACAACACTACTGTTAAATGCAAAAGTTGATAGTTTGTTATCAATGGAAACTGTGGACATATGGTTTGAGTTTACCTTTGAAGAATGAATTCTCTCATCACACAATTAACTTTTGAAATGGAAAATTTTAATGTTGTTTGAGAATTTCATACATAAATTCATGCATTGTATTTTCGCTTCCAATCAATTCCTCCTATCCCCTCCATGACTTTTCCCTCCCAAATGCATGTACTTTTTTGATTTTTTTTTTGAGACAGGGTCTTACTGTACTCCCAGCTGGTGTGGAATTTACTGTGTAGACCAAGCTAGCCTCAATCTCACAGAAATCCATGTGCTGGGATTGAAGGTGTGTATCACCAGGCCTGGCTCATGTACTCTTTTTCTTTTTAATCCACTTAGTTCACTTAGTGCTGCCAGTGTGTGCATGGGTGAACTGGAACATCGGAAGACTATCAGAGACCATATCCAAAGAAAACTAAATTGTTCCTAGTAGCCATGAATCCCGTTAATTCCTCAGCTAGGGGTGATAGTTCACATACCTTCTGCCATCCATGCTGCGATTTTGGCTGGCTTGATTTTGTACAGGTCTTGTGCATGCAGTCACAGTCACTGTGGGTTCATGTGCAAAATGGAAAGTTCAACATGATTAAGAAGGTTCTGTTTCCTATGGAAATCCTGGACTCTTCATATTTTGAGGTAAGAAAAAAATTTATGATTTTTTTATTCTTTGGGAATTTCATATATGCATGCAATGAAGCATATATACCTCCATTTTCCTACTCCAACTCCACCTGTGTTTCCCCAACACATCCCCCTTCCAACTTCATATTTTTTGATAACTTACTAAATCCAATTCATCCTGCCCATATGTGCACTGGTGTGGGGACATCCACTGGAGCATCCACCAGTGGCCATACCTTCAAAGCTTGACTGCCCCTCTCCGAAGCAGAAATCAACTGCCAATAACTCCTTAGTAAGGAGAGGGGCCTGGAGACAGCTTTCCCATCTGTGTAGAATTTTGACTAACTTGATCTTGTATGGATAATTTTTTATAAAAGCATTGATGAAACTCAAACTCTTACTTGTACCACAGTAGGAAAATGCATTTCCACAGAATAGGTAACAGATGAACATACTAAGCAGAATTTGGATGTACATATTCAATGAATAGTCCAGGTTGAAATAAGCATCATCTCATTTCTTTCTCTTTTTTATTTTATATACATTTCCATGAAAAAATCTGATAAATATATGGTCTATACTATATATGCTATATACATATGCATATAACTAAAAATAAACAACAATATCAAACCACAAATCTATCAGTGTATTTTTATTTTTGTTTACCTGTTTCTTCCACCCACTAACATTTTAGTGTTTATTGTTTTGGAAATCAGACTTGGAAGCTTTGAACTTAGGAATCAGACACTTTTCTCATTTTACAAATTGTTAAAAGAGTCAGAGAAATGTCACAGTGGGTACAAGCTCTTTCCACACAAGCCTAATAATCTGAGTTCGAATCACAGAGCCGGTGATGGAAAGAGAGAAGTTAACTCTCAAATGTTGTCCTCTACCTCTCCATGTGTGCCCTGACTTGTGTGTGACCACACTCATACACACATTTCACACACACACACACACACACACAGAGAGAAAGAGAGAGACAGAGAGAGAGAGAGAGAGAGACATTTTAAAAAATTACCTACAGAATAAGAAATATAAGATATTTTAATATAAGAATTATTTTCTCATTTAGAAAAAGTGCCAGGCTGTTAAATAAAAATGAAAGAAAACAAACTGAACTACGGTATTTTCTACACAAACAGAGTTAAGGGGAATGTCATTTTGACATTCAGAAAAATGATGAGGCAGTTAGACCTGAATGCAAAGTAGGAAATCCCCACTAGCTGCTTTACATCTTAGTTTTAATTCTTCTATCTATAAAAATAGAATTACATAAATTAAGATGTTATAAAGTGGGTCTTATCAGATTATATTCACAACAGTTTTCTATTCACACAGTTACTTTTGTTTGAAATGGAAACTGCTACATATTCAAGTACAAGTTTCTAACTTCCAAATTT
>NW_008349975.1:3303203-3316617 GCF_000622305.1 Nannospalax galili | reverse complement strand
AAGGCAATTTATGAAATGTATTTATAGATTGATTTTTAAGTAGACTAAACTACTTGAAAAAATACAAGGAAAATGGGTTTTTAAATTATTGTAAAATATATACACAAAAAACTATAAGATAAATTATAAACATGTTCTGCAAGAGGATCAAAGTTCAAAAATTTTTTGTAATTTTCTTATTTATTGAAACTTGAATAAACTTCTATTTTAGCATTATGTAAGTGTAAATTGCTATAACCACATTGGAAAATAGTCTTCCTCAACACTTAAAGGTCATGACCTCCTTGACCCAGAAATTTAACAAGAAATCCATCTCAAGGGTACTCTTTCAAGTTTTAAAATATACATATGCAAGGATGCTTTTTATACTTTGTAATAGTGGAAGTTTGAAAGTGATATAAGTAATAAGCACAGCAATTGCTATGTATCATTCTCCACATGCCTGAAATATAGCTATTATATATAGTGAGGAGGATATGAATGTACTTGTGTAGAAAGATCTCTAGGGTGTTATTGAATAAAAAGCACAAAAGAGAGTAGATCTGTCATGGTTGGCTTCCATTGTCAACCTGGGAAGAGGAAACTGCAATTAAGGAATTTCCTCTATCAGATTGCCTTTTAGGCATGTCTGTGAGGAATTTTCTGTATTGTATAGTGATGTGGGAGAACCCACCACACTGTGGGGGTGCCACTCCTAGGCACGTGGTCCTGGTTTCTATAGGAAAGCAGACTGAGCACAGACCAGAGGAGCAAGGCCATCAGCAGAGTTCCTCCATGGTCTGTATTTCTGCTCCTGCCTTCAGATACCTGCCTTGAGTTCCTGCCCTGGCTTCCCCAGAGATGAACTGTGACATGGAGGCATAAGCCAAACAGCCACCCCCCTCCCCCATTTGTTTTTGGTTAGAGTGTTTTCTCACAGCAATAGAAAGTAACTAGTACATTATCAAATACAGTTATAGTTGCACAAATAAATTAATTATGTATTATTTATATGCATTGGACATATGTAATTTTCAACACAAATAAAATGAATTCTTTGGAGAAACTACATTAAAGGGAAGGAGAGCAGAGTTAAGCTTTAATTTTTTTCCAGTTACTATAGTTTGTTTTATTAAGATACATATGTGCTATGTTTATTTTTAAAGAATGTTGTTAAGCTTTAGAGTAATTGGGATAGTTTTTTGCACAGAACTTTAAAAAATATATTTATTACTTACAGATGTATGCATATGTGTGTGCATTTGTATGGAGATAAGGGGACAACTTGAGATAGGTAATTTCTTCCTTCTACCATGTAGGTCCTAGGAACTGAACTCAGGTTGTCAGGCTGATCAACAGTCCCATCTTTATACCCACTGAGACATCTTGCCATCCCTATCATAGAACTTTTTTTAAAAAAGAAAACATCACATGTTAAAATATTTTAATTATTTTATCTTCCAGTGTGTTTCAGTAACATTTATATATTCCAGTGCAATTCCAGTGCAATTTTCTTTTGCAGACATTCCAGAATTTATGTGTGATAAAATCATACATAATACAATGATAAAGATTTTTCCTATGAACTGATTTTGTGACCTTTGTGATTTTGTTATTATGTGGACATTACAGTGTAATTACACAATCCTAAATGGCATAAATAAATTACTTAATGTGGCCTTTTGATGCAAAGCAAGAGATACAGACAAGACATGCCAGTATAACAAGAAATACTCTATTATAGCAAACCAATTTTACACACAATACCCTCTAAAATAATGACAAAATATAGTATAATCAATATGTAGTATAATAAAAATGTCATTTATCAACATTATCAAATATTGTATAATGTACATGTTCTAATTTTATGTGGCTGACAGTGTTGTTGGTCTCTTTACACCAGTGTATTACTTACCTGCCTTGCTGTTGTGACCAAATCACTGACAAAAGCAAGTTAGGGAAAGATATATTTATTCTCACTAGAATTCAGGGTAGTCCATTGTTACAGGGAGAAGTGACAGTGGCAGGAGCTTGAGGCAGCTGGTCATGTTGCATCTGTAGTTAGGAAGCAGATGCATTCTTGTGCTCACTTCCCTTTCTCCTTTTTCATTCAGTCGAAGATGTCAGCCAATGGAATGGTGTCACTCACATCAAAGAGTCTTCCCACCTCAACCTAATCAAGAAAATCCCTTACAGACATGCCAGAAGTATTTTTTATTTTCCCATGGAGCATTTATGTACCAAGTTTAAGATAGGATCAAGATTAAACATTATAATCAACATCCCCACAAACACAAGCAAAGTATTAGACTGCAAAGTAATAATTGCAAAGTTATTATGCAGTAGAAAGTACTCAGGTTCATTTGAATCTTTTGAGAACATTAACCTAAATGTGATTTCTTGCTGACTGAAGCATAATTACAATGCCCATGACTACTTGGCTCTAATTGATACTGTACAGTACTCCTTATGAATGGTATGCAACTGTCCTACATTATAATCACATTGCAGTCTAATTCTTCCTTCATTTTCAACAATGTATAAGATGGATAAAACATCAACAAAAGAAATTACTTTGGCTTTCATTTCTCTTCAATGAGAATGACAGATTTTACTAGTTCCCTCTTCTATATGTTGATTGAAAAGGGGCATGTTTTCTAGAAGTTGGTTTCTTTCTCTGGAAACCATCACTTAGATAAGGAATGTGAAGAAACAAAAACTGTGATGCACTACATTGATAGAGAAGGCTTATTTAAAGAGAAGCATCAAAAAGTACAAAACCCTCTACTCTAGTCCTCAAATATTGGAGTAGGTTCTTACCATCTTTTCTAAAGAAGGGTTTTGACATGAATCATTCAGAATGTCTTGAAATGTTGTTAGTGTAAAAGTTAAAGTCACACTGAGAGTCTGTAACATACGGGGCTGTGAAATAATGAGAGATAAGGTTCTGATATATCTACTCTAAAATGAACATTCAACCCTGTGTGGTTTTGTATTCTTTCCCCCAATACACGTTGAAAGCACCAGAATAATCTCCCTCTTTCCTTTCATTCCCCAAGACTTTCCTATAAATGAGGACTTTCCAGTATATCATAAAGATAAGCTGAAGGAAAACTGGAGACAAAAAGAAGGTAAGATTCATTCCTTGGAGTCATAAGTTTCCTTCTGGACCATACACATTTTCCTTAAGTTTACTGGAAGAAGACTTACTGGAGTCTTTGGGTATATTCTTGTCCTAGACTCTGTAGGACAGGAAGTTTCTGTGTGTTCCCGTCAGTGTCTGTCCAAAGGGAATGGTTTAAAAGGGATCAATAGAAAGAAGATGAAGGTATATGGTTTGGTAAGAGGCCCTCTTCATATGTCACCTGCATGGGTCAAAAATAATTTGAGTTGAGAGGCACTGAGAAAGGAACGTCTATTTGCAAGGAACTCAAAAAAGTCCATGATTAAAAGGAAAGGCATGAGCTTAAAACACAAGAACACAAAGCAGCTTTCCAGCTGGTCTATTCTGTTATATATGCCTTCCCTGCTGCACAATTCAACACTATCTTTGGAAGAAGTGAGAACAGTTCAATGCTATGCTTAGATTTTTTTTTTTACTGGAATTCTAGTCACTTCAGGCATGTTAATTGCAGAAATGAATTACTTTTAGTGACTAAATATAATAAGAAAACTTTCTCAATTATCTTACAATGACCAGAGTAATCATGGGCCTTCCCTGATTTTCAATTGAGGAACATGGATAGATTATCCCCACTGAATAAACTTGTACCACCATTAAAGCAAGGTAGTTTTCTTACAGGTAGTCTGATGTTATTATTTCAGTATTTTAATCTAATTCATGGTAGATTAAATTGGACTGACAGTAGTTTCTTGACTATCTCTGTATGGTTGTAGATGATGGACTCAACTTCTCTGTAACTTAGCTTATTTTGATATCTAAAAATGAAATATTCTAAGGAAGAAGAAAGGAAGAAAATAGAATCACACTCAAAAACTCCAGGGATAGGGCTGGAGAGATGGCTCAGTGGTTAAGAGTACTGGCTGCTCTTGCAGAGGACCCGGGTTAAATTCCCAGCACCCACATGGTGGCTAACACCCATCTCTAACTTCAGTTTTAAGGAATCTGACATCCTCTTCTGATCTCCCTGGGCATTGCATGACATGGGTGCACTTGCACACATGTAGGTAATACACTCATACACATAAAATAAAAATAAATAAAAATATCGAATAAAGCTCCAGGGATCAACAACCACATGATAGTATGCATGAATATTTTCCCTAAGACCAACCCCCATAACTTACTATGGCTCTCCAATCTGAAATTGTCTAAAATATCTCTGGTTTCAGAAAACAGGCAAACCGTTGGTTTAAACAAATTATACCACATCTTTTTTAAATGTGCATTCCTTAGAATAAATAATAATAATAATTCTTTAGAATAAAACATACAGTAGCTATGGTTAAGATTTTGTGTATCTCCTGGAAGATACACAATCTGTTCTTAGCCTTCTCCAATCTGAAATTGTCTAAAATATCTCTGGTTTCAGAAAACAGGCAAACCGTTGGTTTAAACAAATTATACCACATCTTTTTTAAATGTGCATTCCTTAGAATAAATAATAATAATAATTCTTTAGAATAAAACATACAGTAGCTATGGTTAAGATTTTGTGTATCTCCTGGAAGATACACAATCTGTTCTTAGCCTTCCATGATTTTTTCCTTATAGTTTGTGTACATTTTTATGATGGCAGTAAAGCCAATCTATAGTCTTGTTTACAGTTTAAAATTTTGTATATATAAGACACTTAATATGGAGTGTAATCATGAAGTGTAAGACATTATTTGCATGGAAATTCCATTTGTGCAGACCCAGATATTTCAAGGGAATCAATCTTGATGCCCTTATTAAAATCTCTTAGTCCCAGTTCTGCCGAGCAGGTTGTTGAAATAATAAACTGCCTAGATATGAGAATTCAATATGATCTGGAATATTCTGCCCTCAGAAATATATTCTGGGCTTAGTTTTCTGTTTTTTCTGCATTCTGACTGCTATGTATCAGAATTTTTTATATTACTATTGAGATCATCTGGCTTTCACACATTGCTTAAAGTTGGTGATGGATGACTCTAAGCCTTTTACTGAATTCCTGCAATATAACAGTAGTAGCAGTTCAGTTTGAAAACAATTGGGTTCGATGCTCATTATAACTATTACCAAACCCCCTGCAAATGCTAAAATCATAAGCAGTTCCACCCTTATTTTCCTACACTGTGGGACCATTTTAGTTTTCTCTTGGTTAGAGCTTAAATGTCTGTACTGCCACAGGATGCCAGGAATGTCAATACTTCATATAAGTGCTGTCAGTGACATATTCTTTTTGCCAGCTCACTGACGTCAGTGGGATAGGCAGTTCTACAATCACATTATTGATAGTCCTTCACAGGATAAGCACTAGAAACACCTATGGTATGCTAGATTGAAGGAATCAGACTCTGAAACAATATTTATCTAATCTTTATCTAGAGAGCATTTATGCATGAAAGACCTTGAAATATCACCTCTAAAAGAAAAGGAATAAGAGTGAAACGAAGTGGAAGTTGACTTCCAATGTACATCAGAGGTTTAGGACTGCATGGGAGCTATGACACTGGGATGGTTCTTTGGTGATCCCACACCGATCCCACACTGTTCCATCAAACTCACCATATTTGATGTGGATTTCCTACGAGGAATAGAAGGACACCACCACTATCTGACCATTTCCTCCCATTGAAGGTAAATCTCCTGGGGAAAGCCAGCCTTCAGCAATCAACTTTCTAGTGTCTAGGAGAAAGACTGCAGCAGTACTGAAGAATTTTACTCAATTCCCTACAAATACCAAACCACAAACACTTTATGATGTAGGTGTGACCATTTTCTGTATTTTACAGATGAAGAATATACAAATATGTTAGGGGGTTTATCCAAGTATATGTAGGGGGGAACATGGGAGGTAGGATTTGACCCCATGCTGTATGGTTCCACAGACTTCTAGGTCACATGCACGCACACACACACACATGCACACACACACACACACACACACACACACACACACACACACAGTATCTTGTGCTTCAATATACTAGAAGGTAAATATCTTATAAATGTAACTAATTCAGTGTTCCCCATTAACTTATTTATCTTAGGGTAATGTTGGCGGTGGATAGAAACGCCACTAAGATGTGGATTGGGAACAATAAAGTGTCAGCAGAAATTGCAGTGAGAGGCCTTGAGAGTTAATGTCTGTATCGTTCAATTCCATCTGAACTTTTCCTTGGAAATTCTATTGGAAAGATACAAAATTGCCCATATAAAAATTTGAAATGAAGAGGCAGTAATTATTTAGGGTAATGTTGGCGGTGGATAGAAACGCCACTAAGATGTGGATTGGGAACAATAAAGTGTCAGCAGAAATTGCAGTGAGAGGCCTTGAGAGTTAATGTCTGTATCGTTCAATTCCATCTGAACTTTTCCTTGGAAATTCGATTGGAAAGATACAAAATTGCCCATATAAAAATTTGAAATGAAGAGGCAGTAATTATTAAAATTCATTGTATACTTGTATAAATTTCCTATTAATCACATTCTTGTCATTATCTAAAAAGCTAAGAAAAATATTTTAAGGAAATATATTTTTCATATTCCAAGTCTGAACATGTTACATTAGTATTGACAAAATAAATACTGTAGATATAATACTTAGTGAGCCAGGCAAGCATAGTGAATAGGTTAACAACATGGCACTCCAATTTGGTATAGAGTATGCACACACCTCTCTCGAAACAGTGCTCTCAGTAACCTGTTGCCAACATAGAGACTGTGCCTGCATTAAACTGCATGCACACCACTTTCTGAACAGTGTGAATAAGTTTCTCTTTCCCTTAACAACCACAAAACTTAGACAGAATGTATTCAAGTAGACACCATTTATGTCTGGGGATGAAAGTAGGGAAGTCAATCTGGGCTAGTCTCATTTGGGCTATGTTCAAATAGAGAACTGAAACCATGCCCTTCAAACTGAATTCAAACTGAACACTTTCTTTCCTTGAACCCCATAAAAGGGCCCTTAAGTACCTTCTCTCATATGGTCTGATGCCAATCTTGATATTATATTTGTGGTCTGTACTATCACTTTGCTTTGAGTGGTTACTTTGCTACTCTTTTAAATCTGTGTAGGTCAATCATTTGAGTAAGTATACAATAACTTGGACATTCCCAGCCCAGATTTCTAATAGTAGTAGACATTACAATTATAGAACTCAGTTATTGTTTTAAGAAGAACCATGTGTGTTTTGTAAGTAAAATAAAACATTCTAACTGGAAAATATGTTTGGAGTGGTTTATGTTGGAACAGGTATTGGTTGGGAAGTTTTAGCAACTTGCTTTGGTATGGATCTAAAAATAGCTGTTATTTTACAGTATAAAATAATGGTAGAACTGGTAAAAGTAAGTGAAAATACAAAGCCCAAGGGGCACACAAACATACACCTTTGAAATATACTAAGCAGGACTCATTTATCATACACAGATCCACCATTCTAATGTCCAAATGGCATTGATTTTGACATAAAAAAGAGGGAATTTGTTCATGAGAACTTCTTGAAATATAGGAAATTCTATGATACATAGCTATATTTATCACAATACTATGTCTATTCATAATTTTTAAATATTAAAATCATTTATCTGTGAAATGTCATAGCTGGAGTAGTTACTAGTACTCTTAGAGAAATGGAAAAATATTAAGAGTAGACACGTCTTAGAATTAGAAATCACAATTGGATTCTTAAAACTTTCAAGTTTCATGTGGTTGGAGAGATGGCTCAGTGGTTAAGAGCACTGACTGCTCTTACAAAGGACCGGGTTCAATTCCCTTCACCCACATGGTGGCTAACAAGTGTCTCTAACTCAAGTTCCAAGGTGCCTAATGTCCTCTTCTGACACACACAGGCATTGCACGACACACTTGCACTTGCACTTACATACATGTACACAATATACTCATACACATAAAATAATAATAAATAATAAGATATTTAAAAACCTTTCAACTTTGTTTATATTCTTATTGCCACAAATGTTATCATGATTTTTTTTGGCCTGTTTTGAGACAGGGTCTACCTGTAGCCCCAGCTGACCTGGCCTTGAACTCATAGAGATCCAATGCTCTGCCTCTTGAGTGCTGGCATTAAAAGCATGTACCACCATGCCCTCATGATAAGCTTTGGGATTTTAGTCTCAGTATATATTAGTTACTTTTCTGTTGTTGTGATAAGACATAGATCAGTAACCAATGCAACTTATAGAAGGAAGAGTCTATTTGGCTTAGGATTCTAGAGGGATTAGAGTCCATAATGACTGGGGTGAGGGCATGGAGGCAGATGTGGCTGAAGCAGAAATCACTCCTTCAAGCAGGCACAGGAAGCAGAGTGAGATTGGAAATCTGGCAAGGTGATGAACACACAAAGTCTGCCTGGATACAAAACGTTCAAATATTTGGAGCCTATGGGGAATATTCTCATTTAAACAGGCACAGTATATAACAGGATCTGCTTGTTAAATACAAAAGACACATTTATGTATTTTCACAATGAAAATAAAGCTAAGTAAACTGGACAATAGTAGATTGGCTCCTCAGTTGCACCAGCTGCATTTCTCTTACCAAATCATGAGAAAACACAGGTATTTATGAGTTAGGATTTTGAAAACTGAAGGAAATGAATGTCTAGAAGACGTGGGGTGATCGATTTAGTTATTTTTTTCTTATAAAGTGGGAGGAATTTGAGGACAAGTAAAGATTAATGTGAATTACCAGCAAAGTGTAAGCCATTTGCCAATTCCGGTATCAGAGAGAGAAGTCCACATAATGAAGTCTTTGGGAAGGCTGGAAATAAGGAGTAGAATATGATCTTACACTTCACAAAGAGTAGCAACATTATAGACAAGAGAAAGCAAAAGGATCAGCCGTGTGTTTCACACATTTCCCTAGAGTGTCTATTTTTTAGTCAGATATAAATAAAATAATCTCCTGGGACCCACAGCAGAAAGAAAGCTGATATAAGTTGTATATGGTCAATTATTTAAATTCTGTAATGATCACTAGGTGAACCCACAGAACAAAAGAAGAAATAGACTGTCAGTGCTGAAGGTCCAGACAAAGACAATTTCTGTTAATATATAGTTGCAAAGGTGTCAATGGTTGTATGATTTACCTGCAGAGGGGACCAGCCCCGGGCAACCTCAAAGAATGAAAATAGTTTGTTTTTCAACAGTAATCATTTTTTTAAAGTCTCCCCCACATCCTTATGTTTCATAATAGTAAATAACAGTTTTTAGAAGAGCTGCAATAAAAGTGTGAACACAGAGCGCAAAAGACCTCAAATGAACTACAAGTGATCTAAGCAGTCAGGCGACAAAACCGTGCAGCCCCCGCCCCCACTGCCACCAAATAAAACCACATAAGAAAAAATTAAAGAGTC
Source organism: Nannospalax galili (assembly GCF_000622305.1). Lineage (NCBI taxonomy): Eukaryota > Metazoa > Chordata > Mammalia > Rodentia > Spalacidae > Nannospalax > Nannospalax galili. Next base: position 3,307,104 of record NW_008349975.1, on the reverse strand, counting down.
ATTCCAACTTCCAGAGAAAGGTCTAATTCTAAACTCCTAGGCTGCTGCCTGTTTCCTGTGGTTCAAGGTCAGAGACATGAGCACAAACTGTGCATCATTGATTTCACTAAGGGAATCTCAAAGAACACAAAGCCTTCTAGAGTTAGAGGACAGGAAGCAGAAGGAGGGAAGGAGAAAGAATTTGTCACAGAAAAATCCTGAATGCTAAGTCAAAAGGGAAACAAAGAAGCATCTTTAGGTTTCTCTAACATTTTCCGTAAGATTTTCTTTCTAAAATTTTTATGTTTTTAGATTTAATTTTATTTTCAGTTATGTGTATATGTATGTATCTGTATGTGAATATATACACATGAGTGCAGGTACTTTTGGAGAGTCCTTGGAGCTGGTTGTGATTCTCCTGACATAAGTGCTGGGAACTGAACTCTAGTCCTCTGCAAGTGTAGCAAGTACTCGTAACCATCGAGCCATCTCTCCAGCCCAAGAAGGTTTCCCATAAGGGAAAATATGCATGGATGGCCCCAAATGAAGAGACACTTGGGCTGGGAATATAGCTGCATGGAAGAGTTTGCTTAGGTGGTAGGTAGACATGAATACTGGACTGCAATTTCCTTCAAACTCTGCAACACTTAGGTTGGGTAACAAATCTGGTGTGATGAAGACAGCCTCCCCCCCCCCTCAGAGGCCCACCGGGGAAAACTTCACTCTGCAACACTTAGGTTGGGTAACAAATCTGGTGTGATGAAGACAGCCTCGCCTACCCCCCCGCCCCCAGAGGCCCACCGGGGAAAACTTTGTAACTATCTGCAGTCAAATATTCAAATGAAATAGCACGGAGTAATTTGGCAAAGATCAATGGCCTTTTCCTCTCTTCTGAGGGATTCTGACCCTGTCATGGTTCCAGGCTGCTGCCATTCTCCATGATTTCTTCAATCTTGCATCTCTCATGCTTTGAAAGTCAGTACCAGGTGAGTAACTTCTACACATTACTAAGTTCCAGATAACACCTTGAGATAAAACATTTTTTCCTGGTGGAGAGAGCTATAAAACAAACTGCAGTTTATATGCTAGAATTATTTTAAAAATTCATACACTTCCCACTCAAATCCAGACCCCCGCCTCCCCATCCAAACCTCTTCCTATCCCCTCAGAAAACCAATACACTACCATACATGCTGAGTCCTATTCAGGTGTTTGTACCCAAGTGTCCTTCAGTGTGAATGTGTCAACTGGAGTCTAGTCAGCCCATCCAGTGGTCATTGCTCCCTCACCCAGCAGCAATCAATCTCAAACGATTCTCAATCTAGTGCTGGCCCACCACCTATTTCTCACCTCCCCTTTGAGTCCTTGTTTAATTGAGCTAACATGGGTCCCATGCTCAACGCCACCCCTGCCACAGGCTCACATGAGCAAGCCTCCAGTGGCCTGGAATCCTCCACCTTCCTGTGTTCATGAACCAGCCCTGGCTTTTACAATCTTTCCACCTCCTCTTCAGCAAGGGTTCCCGAGCCTTGAGTGTGTGAACTTCTGTATAGAAGTCTCATCTTACACTCTATAGTCTCTTAATCTCCAAAACTTGGCCAGATGTGACCTTCTATGTGCATCACACTTTGATGTACAACGGAGCCTCACTGGTGAGATTGAGGGGTGCATTGGCCCTCTTTCTATTCCTTATTCCACTATGGTCCGTGGGCCTTAGTTGTAGAGATTTGACTGCAGATGTGTCACCTAGTACTGGGTATCTCCCAGACGTATGTTCTCTGCCTAACCAGATGTGCAACTCTGTGGTAGCCTCCATCTGTTGCAAAAGGAAGCTTCTTTGATGAGTGCTGTATGGCTTGCTTGTCACTCTAAGGGAGGTCTCTTCTATCTGACACTGCATTCCCTGCCACACAGCTCCCAGAATTTTTAAAAAGAGGTGATAGTTAGTGAAAATAGTTATTCTGCATTGAAAAAAGAGATAGGTGATTACTATCAGTTTCTAGACATTTGAGTGTTTGTTATGAAAGTATATCTCTGTCACCTTCAGACCTAGAGTTACTTATTTTGGGTTGGGCATATAAGCCTCCATTGTAAAGAAATATGTAAGTGACTCAGATGCTAGTAGTTTAAGAGACACTTCCTGCTCTAAGTCTGGTGGCAAAAGTGGACTGAAAGGAAATGTGGTCCAGTGGGTGATCATTACACATAGGACAGACACAAACTGCTAAACAAAAATGAAAGGAAAGGATAGAAATTTTCCAACAAGAATGAAGAGAAAAAGGGGTGGAGAGAAATAACTATTGACAACATTAATGAAAATAGCTTATTTCATTTGCTTCATTTGTTTATTGCTTCTTCTATTTTCTAAGCCAATCATGATTGTAAATGATTCCAGCAGCAGCGTCATGTTCTAGATGGTTTGTTTACAGCCTAGTTTACAAAATATGCCATTAAGCCCGAGAGCTTTATCAGCTGGTCTAATTTTCATAGTCAGTCAGTTGAATTGGACACTCTCCACTTTGCCTGCTCCACTTCTTGTTCCATCCCCTGTCTCTGAGTCATCACTCATTGCTTGTGACTTCCTTCCCTACATATTTCTGATACAATTCTCTTAGAACAGTAATAGAGATCATGTTCTAGCTTCCTTTATTTTGTTATAATAAAAAAAATACTGACTAAAAGCAACTTGAGGAGGAGAGGGTTTATTTGGCTTACAAGATCTCTCATTGGGGGAAGCCAGGGCAAGAACTCAAGTAGGAAAAGGAACAGAAAACATGGAAAAATGCTGCTCCTTAGTTCACTCTCTGAATTATGTGCAGGGAGCTTTCTTATATAAGCCTGGCTACCTTCGTAGGGATGGAGCCGCCCACAATGGACTGGGCCCTGCTCCATCAATTTGCCCCACATAGATGTCCACAATCCATTCTGACCTGGGCATGTCCCTAATGATAATTCTGTCCATTTGACAGCTGAAGTTAACTAAGACAGAATTTTGTATTTCTTGTTCTTCCTTGAATCTTTCTTGCTGAAATAATACTCTTAACTTTTGTCAAGTCTTCCATATCACCAATAACTCTGATTCTTCTATAACCTCTCCTGAGATCATGTTTGAGTTGACTCCATTAAACCAAACATTGGGATAAAATAGTAAGTTCTATTACTAAATGAACTTTCATTTTCTCCCTCCATACCTCTCTGTAGTGCAATGGCTTCAACCAAAGACCTTACATATGCAAAATACTTGAATACTGTTAAGCTAGACTTCCAGCCTTCAGTTATACTTTTGATAGTATTTATTCATTTATCATCTCAAAAATTGCATTTAAATTTATGTCTTTTAAGCTTTTATCACTTTAGACCTTGAGAAAAAAGGTACTATTTACAAATTGTGAACATTTTTATATTTCACAAAGAGTGCACTACCTTTTTAATAATCAGTGGACACTTTTACTATATTTATTTTTAAGGGTTTTAAGAAGGAAAACCAGGGCATTTATTTCAGACTAATGGTCAACTAACTACTTGTTCATATACTAATTTGTTTCTCCCAATTGTTCTCAGTATATCCATCCTAAACTGAAGTTTGTTAAGGGAAAAAAAAATGAATTAACTGGAGACACAAGATGCCTACTAGAATAAATATCTCAGCCTAAAGGTTTTATCTACATGCTCCTGAAGTAGATCCATAGTTCACAAATTGAATTTCAGACTTCCTTAACTTCAGAAAATACATGCAATTCTCTGCCTCAATAGAGAGGAAAGGTTTTTAAAATATTATTTATGTATTCTCAAACAAAAGTGCTATTATTGACCCACTCACGTCAATTATATTTACTTTTAGTTATTTTTTGAAATATGAAAAGAATTTACATCAGTTCAGAAAATGACTTTTATTAAACTTTCCTTATCAACAAAAATTAAT
>NW_008349975.1:3291886-3297387 GCF_000622305.1 Nannospalax galili | reverse complement strand
GTATTTGAAGTTCAAAAATACTTTTCAAGCTTTGTTTGGATTATTTTTCAATAATTCATTAAAATGTATGTTCTATGAATATGGTTCCACACAATTTACCCCCAAATAAGTAAAATAATGATTATTGACAATAAAAGGAAGAGAATGGTTTTTACAAGTGAGATCCTGAGACTGAAAATTTATAAATATTTAAATTATTATTTCATTGAATTAATTTGACTATCTGTAATTGCACTCACCCCCTATATCACTGCACCTAAGATTCATGAATGACAGATGAATAGGATCAAATCTACTGTGGTGGGGAACTCAGAGGTATCAACAATAGTGCACTAAAACAAGTTAAAATTGTTGTTCACATTGTGGCTTTAAAAAACGTAAAAACAAGCACCTAAACAAAGTATATTCTTCACAGGAAAAGGCTGAGTGCTAAATTTAAATGATGGCCTCTTTGCATTCACCTAGCAGTCTTCCAGATCAATGACATGTCCCTGCATATTTTCTAATTTCACTTGCTGCTTAGATAGTGCACCGACAGTCACACTATTTGCTACCTTTCTTTTTGTTAAATATTTTAATTATTATTTTTATTTTATGGGTATGAGTGTTTTGCCTGCCTGTATTGTAAATGCACCATGTGTGTGCAATGCCTGCAGAGACCAGAAAAGAGTGCCAGATCCCCTGGAACTGCAGTTACAGTTATGAATAGTCGTTAGCTCTCATGTGAGTGCTGGGAACCAAACCTGGGCCCTCTGGGAGAACAGCAAGTATTCTTAACTGCTGAGGCATCTCTCAAGTTCCTGCCATCTTTCTTTTAGGAAACACTTGGTCAGAGATAGTAGATTCTAAAAAAAAAGCATAGGTCAGCTTTAGATTGAGTCATTGTTGTGCAATAACCAATGTGATTTCCTTCTCACACAGTCCTTGTTAGAACAGATTTGATTATAAGGCACCTATTACGAAAATTCAAACAATCCATTGCTTTTCCTATGCAAGAACAGCCTGTTATGTAAACACATGCCCTTATTTGAGAAAAGATTTAAAAAAATCATGACTAATGGTGAAATGGGTTTAACACGTAATTTGCATGTTAAAATGATGTACCTTTGGAAGACATAATAAATGAGATTAATATCACAGTTGTTTATTATATTATTCCACTTAAATTTAAACTAAAAATTGAAAACTCTTTCATCAGTGTTTTTATTATTAGGTTGCATCTTTGTTTTTGTTGTGCTAATAAAGATATTTCCTACCTTTAAATTTTAAAATTTACTTGTGTTTCAGTGTGTTTTCTCCTCCCCCTTCTTGGGAGATCTGCCTGCCAGTGCCCTCTGAGCTTCCAGTGCTGACATACAGACAGAGTTCCTTCTATTTTGGGTTTTGCATAGTTTATCATATCCAGGAAAGGGTGGCTTACAAAGGCATGAATTCTCATAGGCTTATATTTGAAATGCCCACCACCAGCTCAGCCTGCCCAGTGGTCTCCATCAGCCTTTGGTGTGGTGCTCTGGTGCTGTGGAAGGATTGCATGTCCCCTCTTGCCCAGATCACCCTCTGTTTGTCTGTGCTCAATATGGCTCCAGCTCCTCCTTTCATGCAACTGATTGGATGGGAGAGGTAATAGGCTTCTGCTTCCTTGACTCCTCCAGAGCGTGGGAAGGAGAGGGGACAATGGCTTGCATCATAGTGGTCCTTTGGAGGAACTTCAGGTTACAGCTTGATAGCACCCTAAAAATGTAAATAGATAGATAGCTGTAGTTATCTGGGGTCCTGTGAATAAATAATTTAAAGGAATATATATATATATATATATACACAATAATACAATGTGAGCATTTTAAGCAAATAAGAGCGGTTAAGAGCACTAGCTGCTCTTGAGAGGACCAATGTGGCGGCTAACGACCATCCATAACTCCGGTTCCAGTGGATCTGACATACTCTTATGACCTCCACAGACACTGCAGCACAGGTACACTTACATACCTACAGGCAGTACACCCATACATGTATATATATTAGCCAGGGGTGGTGGTGAATGCCTTTAATCCCAGCACTTGGGAGGCAGAGGCAGGTGGACCTCTGTGAGTTCAAGGCCAGCCTGGTCTACGTAGTGAATTCCAGGACAGCTGGGGCTACAGGGAACCCTGTCTCAAAAAGACAGAAAAAAAAAAGAAACACATATATTGTGTGATGACATCAACTCTACTGTATTTGTAAGCTAATAACATGATTATTAATTGATAATCATTTTAAACACTTTATTTGTATTTTACTGTCCAGCAATTGAATATATCATGAGCATAATTCTGTTGAGACCATGTAACAAAATCTTTCCTTCAGTTCCAGAACAGATTTTTCTCCATTCAGTCTGAGAATTGAGGAATAAGCAACATAATTTTCATTAGGATTGAAGTATAATTTGTACACACAGCAATTGTATAAATATATATTTAAGATAATTTTTGGAAATAATATTATGAAGCTAAAGTTTATTGCATCCAGAATTGTGATGCATGTTCCCATATTTTCCTCCTACTAGTTGTAACAATGTGTATACTTTCTAGGCATGTGTGAATATGCCTTTCAAATTGGCATGGTATTAAAATGGTCAGTCTTTCATAGTCCCCATGTGTTAAGTGAAAATGTACTTTAGTATATTGATTTATTTTATAATAAGAGTATTTTAATTTTGAAAGTATTTTTAATATATAAATAAAGTATTTTAGTATAGAGGAGCTTTGATTCTGCTTTAATAAGAACATGACATATTTATTTAATATTTCGGTGATATAAAATCAATTTTTAGAAACCTTGTATGAAGCATGCTTTACAAATGAATCTCCCCTAATCCACATATCTTCATTTCCATCTGACTTCTGATTAGTTTCAAATTTTGTTAAATAGAATATGTGTTTTTTTGCTGCTCAATCTGTATCTCTCTTTTCTATTATAATGTCTGAGTTTTAGGTCATTTCTAGAACAAGTTTCTATAATTTTAAATTTAAAACATGTTATGAGTTCTACTGCTTTTAGCAATAAATACTGTTTTAATCTGCAAACAAAGGTCTCATTTTGACTAATCATGTAAAATCTGAAATATAAGCATAAATTAATTGTTCCAAGTGGTGAGCCAGTTGTTGAAGCACTATTTAATGAAAATATTTTTTATTCATTTATTTGAAATGGTAACTTTATTATAAGTCATGCTTTTATATGTGTTTGAGTCTTTTCAAGATGCTCCTTTATCAACTATTAATCTACTTCTTTATTAAGTGTTATTAAATCTATATTATGCTGTTTCAATTGTTAAAGAACATAATTTAACTTATTTAATAGGGGAAGACTACTGAAACTGTCCATGCTTATGAATTAAATTGCTCATAATTGTTGTCTTTCTGAACTTTGATTTTACTTTAATGAAGACACTCTATCTGTAGCTATTTGACATGTATTAATTCAGTTTCAAAAAATATTTTTAGCTATAAAATGTATCTTTTTATACTAAATTACAGATTCTTTTACATGATCTGACAACGTAAATCTGAAGTCCACTATTTGATGCTCCAATAAATTTATTGATCTGTTAACTGTTATCTGATTGATATAAATATTTCTTTCACCCCAGAAAGTTGCTATTGTTAACTCCTAGTCAGTGTCTATAATCTAGACCTACCCACTCTTTATTTTCATCATAAATATTACCTGTTAGTGTGCGTGTGTGTGTGTGTGTGTGTTTGCCCATGTGTGCAACAGGATGCGTATACCTGTTTTCTTGAGTATATAGAGATCAAAGAACAATCTCAGGTGCCATTCCAGAGGTGCTGTCCATCTTATTTTTGAGGCAGGCTCTCTTATTGGTGAGAAACTCGCCAAGTAGAGTAGACTGGCTGGCCATCAAGCCCCGGGTACACCCACTTCTACCTTCCAAGTGCTGGGAGTACACGTCAATTCACCTAGCTTTTATTAGATGTATGTTTGGGGGATCAAAATCAGGTCCTTATGCTTACAAGCATTTTACTGACTGAAGTATCCCTCCAGACCACTGTTATTTAAAAATAATTTGAGATACTGGAGAGATGGCTCAGCGTTTAAGAGAATTGACTTCCTTTCTCAGAGGACCCAGGTTTGATTCCAAGTACCCACATGGTGGCTAACAACTCTCTGTAACTCCAGTTCCAGGGGATCCGATGCCCTCTTCTGACCTCCATGGGCATTGCATGATATGGGTACATTTACATATGTAGGCAATAAATTCATACACATAAAATAAAGATTTTTTTTAGAAACTGAAGAGATTCTAATATCTCCATATTCATATTGTTGAACGATATCTTCTGTTATGAATGTCATAATTTTCTTCTCTGTATTTATGGACATTTTAAACATTTTATATCTATAACTATCCTTTTGCTAATACTTTTGTGACCACAGATTTTTAAAAATTTCTTTTGAAAATAAAAGAGTGAAATTGCCAACTCATGAACTAATCTAGGATGCCAATATGATAAAAAGCAGTTTGCTACGTGGCTTAGAAAATTTTATAATCTCTGCATTACATGAGAGTTACTGTTGATCCACTCATCAATACTTATTCTTGTTACATTTCTAACTCATTTTGGGTAGGAATATATTGATGTCTTGTGTTTATATTTTCCCTCTGCCTTTATCTCATGATTAATGTTACTGAGCACTTTCCTACATAATTATTATCCACATGAATACATTCATTATTGCTCTGTACAATTATTTTTGTGTTAGATTGCCCTTCTAAAATAATATTTTTGATGTGTTTTATATGAAACATAGGCGTTTGGAAGTATACAGATAAAATGAATTATTAAAAATGTATGTATTTTGCAACCACAACTAAATTTAAAGAATACATTTCCATCACTTATTAAGTTGATCTTGTCTCTGTACATTGTTTTTACTCTCATTTGACTAGTCTCAAATAACTACTGATATACTTTCTATAACTACTGTTAAACTGTATAACCACTGACTAGTTTTAGATGTTCTAGATTTTATTATGAATAAAATTGTATGAATATGATTTTGTTTGTTTGACTTTTTAGTATAGCACAATGTTGGTGAGATTCAGTCATAGTTTGCTATATTATCAGTAGGGTCATATTCAGTTTTGAACCACATTCCATTTCATAAATTTAACATATTTTTTAATTTAAAAATTTATTTAGTTTTATAAATGTATATGTTTCTGCATGATGTGTGTGTGTGTGTGTGTGTGTGTGTGTGTGTGTGTGTGTAGATGGACAAATGCCATGGCACAAAAATTGTCAGAGACAATTTTGTGGAGTTAATTCTTTCTTTTCACCTATATATGGGTTCCAGAGATTGAGTTCACGTTATCAGGTTTGTATAGCGGGCACTTTTACCCACTGAGCCATCTCACGAAACCCATGATAATTACTTTTGTTTGTTCAGTTTTGAAAGGTTTTGTGTTATTATTGGTTTCTTGGTATACTAAGCTCAGATTT
>NW_008349975.1:3278405-3291636 GCF_000622305.1 Nannospalax galili | reverse complement strand
CATATCAGTATCTTATTGAAATGTTAATTCAAAAAGTTTACACTTTAAATATTTTGTCATATTATTGAAGTAAGACAATTACTTGTGTTCTGTTTATGTAGTACCAAATAATCTCTCAGTGCAGTTAGTCATAAAATACAAATATATAAATAACTTAGAAAGTATGTATAAAACACAAAAGTGTGGAGATGCTTTTTCCACAGCATGCTTTCCATTAAGGTGTGACCTCTATAATTAAAGATATTTTAGTTTAATCTCACTTGATAATATCCCTGCCTACTTCTATCTTCCTATTCTCCAAAAGTAGGATTATTAATAACGACAATAAGAGCAGTTCTACCTCACTGATTTGATAGCACCAGATAGAATTTCCTCCTGGTCAAATCAAACATACAGTTTTTCATATAATTGACAAGAATTTATATCTTTTTGAGGTGGGGTCTCCCTGTAGCCCTCTCCTGGAACTCACTATGTAGACCAGGCTGGCCTTGAACTCAGAGATCCACCTGCTTCTGCCTCCCAAGTTCTGGGATTAAAGGCACCTGGCTTTTCCTCATATATTAAGAGATATTCTCATTTTTTAAAATTATTTTTTATTTTAAAAAATTTGTGTGTATGAATATATTGCCTGCATGTATGTAAGTACTTTTGTGTTGTGAAATGCCTGTGGAGGTCAGAAAAAGGCATCTAATTCTTCTAGAACTGGAGTTGTAGATAGTTTTTAGTCACCATGTGGGTGCTGAGCTTCAAACCCAGTCATCTACAAGAGCAACCAGTGCTCTTAACCACTGAGTCATTTCTCCAGTCCCCAGATATTCTCATTTATAATTTCTGTTCTACTTTATAGTTTCTACATTGACTGAAAGAAAAAAAACTCTACTTTAAAGATACTAATGTTCGGTTGAAATACTTTGTTTTGTGCTAAACCCTGCATGGCTGAGTGGTGGTAGATAAAAAAAAAAAGGGACAGCATAGCCTAACATAATACAGGAGACACCCTAGCATTAAAAAAAGCAGGACAAGACACTTGCTGCTACTTAAGGCATGCTAAACATGATAGGGAAACTACACCAATCAAATCTTCACAGTAAGTAGTCTAACAGTGTTTCCATATAATAACAAAGCCAGGTAACATACCAAAGTGGATGGAGGAAACTTCATGTGATCCCACTTCAAGATGAAAAGCTACAGGCAATCAATAGCTACAGGCAATCAATAGCTCCTTTAGACCTTATCTGCCTCCAAGCGGGAAGCCCTAAACATGGGCACAGAGGATTACTACTAAATGGACTCATTGTATTATATATGCATATTTATAAATATATGCATATATATGTAACAATAATATAAAAGGAAGAGGAAAGGACATTGAGAGGGAGTAGAGGGGATGTGGGAGAAGATGGAAGGGAACTGGGAAGAATGGAAATGGTGCCACAACTATACTCATGTATAATGGTCACAAAAAATCATCTAAAAAGAGAAATCAGTGGACCAGGAGGCATTCTGTTCTTCAGGATAAAGGCTGTGGAGACTCTCTAACTCACAAAGTCTTTATTATGGAAAAGGAACTCTAAACAGGCATTCAGGAACAGAAGGTTGGCAAATCAAATAACATTTCTTTGCAGAAAGGGTCTCAGGAAACTCTTAGCAACAAAATGTGGCCTATTGAACAGAAGTTTACAAAACAGTGTGAATAAGGCATAGCTCTTTAAAATTGCTTTATCTCACCTAAACATAAAGGACACTGCACTTCAGAACATGTCTCTGCATGCTTGCCTATCTCACTTTACCATCATAGATACTGTTGACTAGTTTGGAGCTTGTACATATGCCAAGCATACTTCCAGCAGAGTTCAAACAGGGCTGTGGTCTGCAACAGCATTGGATTTGCATACAACATATATGTGAAATTATACACTTTTGTATGACTCATATCTTTCAGTGCAGAGGTAGTAAGCTACTAATTTCTGACTCTTTTTCTTATGAGCTTCTCATATCAATGCTTAACACTTTCCAGGTTTCAGTTCAAGTCCATAAAATGAAGATGACAAATAAATCATAATTATATTTATATATCACTTTGTTTTCATCCATATACTTACATAATCCTAAAATAAATATTCTTTGATCATATGAATTATAAATTATAAAAATATGTTGCAGCCATTCTGTTTGGGTGGCCTTTACGGTCACCGCCCCTGCCGCCCGATCCCAGACCCCAGGGCTGATGAGGAGGCTGTGTCAGCGTAGCCACATTCAGACACAAGAGACTAGGTTCAGAGAGGCAGGTCTGCTTTATTGAGGAAATAGCAAGCTTATATAGGGTTTTTAAGTCATTCAGGAGAGAGTACAATGATCATTCAGGAGAGATCAGATCATACATGAGCAGATAGCTTAGGTTTCTGTTTACAGTTTCGTTTTACAGATTGGGACTAGAATTCCTGTAGATCATGTGATCAGCCCTGTGAGGGAAGGGTAGTTGGTTCCCTGGGGTTAGGGGGTCATCTTGTGTCCTAAAGGGCAAGCTAACATACTCCAACATCTCCCCCTTTTTGTTTAAAAGATGGGCTACTCTGCAGTCCAAACTGGGAGTCCAAACTGGGGCCGTGGCAAGGCTGGTGCAATATGAAGAAGGAAGAGGTCTACTGGATGAAGCAATTTGGGGTAATGGCTAGCCCATATTGGAGTGTGCTCACAAGACCTGAATGGACAAGCCTGTTGGCATCGTCTCTTCTGAGCCAGGACTTTCAAATATGTTTTCTGTCCAGGGCTCCCTAAGATCAACATCTGCATTGTCTGAGCCAAGGGAGTCCCCAGAAAGGCTCCCAGTAGGACAACCCAAGTTGTTTTAGGCTCATTGTATGGCTGTGGCCATGATTTTTTTCCTTTTTAAGTCTGGATCTGGGCATGACTGGGGGTAGGGAGTAAGAAGCGAGCCAGTGCCATCATAAGTTGAATCATAGAAAGCTGGTATCTAAGAAAGTTAAGTAAGGCTCTTAAAAGAATTGGGCCACAGGGTAAGGCCAAAAAGAGCAAGGCCAGAGTCCCGATTAAGGCAGAGAGGAGTGTTGTGAGCCAAGGAGAAGATTGGAATAGTGACTCATATCAGTTTTGGTTCTTTATCCTGGTCTGTTCTCTAAGATCCTTTTGCAGACTAAGCTCAAGGAGTCCCTTATGACATCGGAATGATTAGCACAGAGACAGCACTGTTCTCCTACAGCAACACATAATCCTTCCTGTTGAAGGAGCAAGAGGTCCAGGCCCCTCCTATTTTGTAAGGTGACCTCAGCAAGGGAGGACAGGGAACTCTCAAGATGCTCTACAGCAGTTTGTAAATCTTTTAAGTCCGAATCAATAGCCATACTAAGGGTTTTAAATTTTTGCCCTGTAGGATCAGTGCTGACGTTCCTAACCCTAGGGCACCGGCAATACTGATCCCCAAAAAAAGTGGTGCCAGCAATCACCAGGGCAGCTGCCCTCTTATGGCGTGAATGTTCCAATGAGGAAAGCTTAAGGTCCATCTTATCCCCTGAATAAAGGTTGACTCTTGGGGTTAGCTGGGATAGCAGGCACCATGAGGGGGCAGAACGGTTGAGAGTGATTAAGTGGATACAAGGAGTGAGCCCAAAAGAACAAGCCCACCAGGCATTGGGAAGAGGTTGTAAGAAAGATTCATTAGAGGGGAGGTAGGTGGTCTGCTTCAGGGCTTGCAGCTTTGGGCTGCCTTCTCTGTGGGTTGGGTTTCTGGTTATGTCACCATCTTTGAGTCCCATACCTCTGGAGTCGGCTCCATCATAGGCAACTCTGATGTTTTGGGCCGAGATCCAGATGGGGGCAGGAACATTATCTGAAAAGACACAAGCATAGCCACCCCCTTGTGTTAGCAATAGGTGTGGGCCCTTCCATTCTCCTGTGAGGGGGGTCTTTTCATCTCACCATGGGGGTGCGAGTGAGATGAGTGAATGCCCTCCAATGCTTTATTTCTGGTGGGAGGCCATTGGAGTCAAATTTTTAAAAATTTAGGGTGAATAAAGCTTGTTGTATAACAAGATTTGGATCCTTATATCAGGGGCCTTTGTCAGTTAGGTCCCCTCCCCCTCAGGTCCCCTCTGGAGTGCTGGGCACCATCAGCTTGCCGCTCAGCTCTGGGGTCCACGGCTGCTCAGCTCTGGGGGCCACGGCTGTGGGGTTGTGGCCCACAGAGGACAAGGTCAAGAGACCAGGTAGCAATGCCTGAGTGCGGCCGGAGGCAGCCGAGTGGTGGCCAAGGCAGCTGGGACACAGCTTCAGTGAGGAGCTGCCAAGGATCCTGGGAGGCAGTGGCCAGAACTCCCCTCCATGGCATCCCCATCAGTGCCCAGGACACCAGGAATCTTCCAGATGCCAGCCAGGGCACCAGACCTATTCAGCTCCCCTGAGGCCTGCCACCCGGGGTTGCAAAGGGTTCGGCCGGAGGGCCGGTGGGGTCACCTCCTCCTGGCTGCTGGACAGGCACAGCTGGCTGCTGTGCTATAGCTTCCTCTACCTGGCACTTTACGTGCAGGTGGTCCAGTCCAAGCCCTGCGAACGGAGCAGCTCCTGCTTTTTGGACCCCTGTGTAAATTCCACCTGCCTGTGCAACCCGGACTGGGTGGGGGACCAGTGCCAACACTGCTAGGACAGGTTCAAGTTAACATAGACTTCTGGATATTTAACAGATGGTCCAATTAACTATAAATATAAAACTAAATGCACATGGCTAATTGAAGGCTATGCAAAGCAGTGTTAAGATTTAATTATTTTTTTACAGAATGTCGCTGGGATCATATGTATGTTTATGATGGCAATTTCTTATATGCACCTTTAATAGCTGTACTTACTGATTTGATTGTCCCTGAAGTAAGGGGAAATGAAACTGTGCCTGAAGTTGGTATAACATCTAGCTATATACTATTACACATTTTTAGTGGTGCTGTATATAATCTAACAGGTTTTTAACATTTTTATTTAATCCATTTTTGTCCTAACAATTGCTATGGTCATGGAAAGTGTACAACTAGTGTCTCTGTTGTAAGTGTATTGTGACTGTGATAAATACTGGAAGGGGGAACCATGTGATGTTCTTTACTGTAAAGCCAATTGTGGCAGTCCAGATCATGGCTACTGTGACCTAACAGGAGAAAAACTATGTGTCTTCAGTGATAGTTGGCAAGGTCTTGATAGCTCTTTGAATGTTCCTTTAACTGAGCCTTACTCGATTTTGCCCAATGTTAAGCCCTTTAGTCCTTCTGTAGGTCGTGCTTCACATAAAGCAGTTTTACATGGGGAGTTTATGTGCATGATTGGTGGATGCCCTACTAGGGCATCAAACCCTATATTTTGAACATAGGAGCATCTACTGCATTCTGTTGTTGTTTACACTCATTTTGATAAGCAGCCTTCCATAAGACGAAATCTCCTTCCTGCAAACAGGCATGGGCAATATGTTGCCAATCATAGGGGGTATTGGCCACATGGCTGATTGTATCTAAAAGTTGACTAAGCCAGGGGGAATTGATACCATCCTCAAGTGTTGCCTTATGCAATTTTTTAAGGTGTCATGGGAATACAGATTCTAGACATTTGGGTTTTGTTGGCCCTGAGCAATTGTAACAGGGCCCTGGGTGTTGTCCTCTGAACCAGACAGAAAGGAGGGTGTGGGAAGGGGCTTCCAGTCTTCCTCTCCCAGAGAGGGGTAAAGGGAAGGCGATCCCCCTCAGCTGGCACGGGGCTGAGGCAGATGGCTAACACCCTGTATAGTGGAGCAGAGGGTGGTGTGACTTAATGCTTATTACTAAGTGAGACCTCAGACCCTAGTCTATCGTCTTCTGAATCCTCAGCAGTAGATATTGCTTTTTTGTCAGAGCAAGGCTCTGCTAGTTTCACTGTGACCGGGAGTGCTTGGGGTGAGCCATTCACAGCTTCCTGCTGTTCAATTTGTTTATCTATCTCCTTTAAAATAAGATCATCTTGTTTAGGGGCATTGGGGGGAACTCCCTTCAGAGAGGCCAGAATGGCAGTTACAATGGGGTAGAACGGCCCAGATTGTGGGTGTCCCACTTTGACCTCTTTCTTTCTAGCTAAAAATAAGACCCGAGCCCATTGTTCAGGATCCCAGCAGCAGGACTCTGCAAACCAAGGCGCAAGAGCCAAAACTTTATCTAGCACTTTGGCTACATCCTTTTCTGTTATCTTAATTCGCCTACTCCTGAGGAGAGAAACCAATGCTGTGGCACAGGGGCTGGTGGCAGCTGGATGACTGGTCTTCATACTGGAGGTCACTCACCTTGCAAGATGTACCCAGAAGGACTCAGGAGCTGTTTAAGGAGATGATAGGCAGAGACAGGAGTGACACACCAAATGGAAGACCGAGTCCACAAGGGCCCCACGTTTGGGTGCCAGCTGTGGCCGTTCTGTTCAGGCCACTTTCATGGTTGCTGCCCCGTCACCCAATTCCGGACCCCAGGGCTGGTGAGGAGGCTGTGTCAGTGGAGCCGTATTCAGACACAGGAGACCAGATTCAGAGACACAGATCTCCTTTATTAAGGAAATAGCGATATTATATAAGGTTTTTAAGTCATTCAGGAGAGAATACATTGATCACTCAGGAGAGAGTACAATGATTAGGTCATACATGAGCAGACAGCTTAGGTTTTGATTTACAGTTTCGTTTTACTGATCAGGAACAGAATTCCTGTAAATCATGTGATCAGCCCTGGGAGGGAGGGGTAATTGGTTCCCTGGGGTTAAGGGGCCATCTTGTGTCCTCAAAAGCAAACTAATATACTCCAACATATGTGACACACTCAACAAAATGAAGAAAGCACCTTGGACTGAGAGATGGCTCAGTGGTTAAGAGCTTCTGCTGCTCTTCCAGAGAACCTGAGTTTAGTTCCCAGTACTCATGTCAGATGGCTCACTACCACCTGTAACTCCTGTCTCAGGGGACACCCTATTTTAGCCTCTGTAGGCACTTTCACACATGTAGTATATATGCATACAGAGATACACAAAAACATACACATAAACAAAAGTGATAAAAATAAACCTTAAAAAGACATTAACCCCAAAGATTTTCCGACTTGAATCCATTATTTTTAGTCTTGATCATAAGCACATTTCCACCTTTGCTTAAGTAATTTTGACTTTCCAAAAGCCTACAAAACATTTCAGAAATAAATGACATTTATCTCCAACTATCTTATACAAAAATAGTTACATTTATTTCTTTGGTAGTTCAAAACCCTTTCAACAGCTGGCTTAAAGAAGCCAGTTGCATCTTGATTTCAGTTTTTCATCTTGGTATTTATTTATAGATTACATATCAAAAGAATGTGCTTATGATGAAGAAAAGTCAATCAATATCTGGATTTTCTTATTTAGTTGGTATTTAATTGTATAAAATACAGCCAATATTCCTCTATTTTAATTGTTAAGTTGTAAATTTAATTAGAATGCAGCCATGAATGAGGAGCCATGATCCTATATTTGAACTTAATGTCAGACCTGCACCCCTTAGCTGCTTAATGCCCAGTAAGCATACTCCCGTAGACCTTAGCTCTGTTGTTAAAAAATAAATTTGGAATGGGTACATAATACCAGAAGTTTCTTGGTCTAACATACTGTGTCTTTTAAGTCAGAAAATTGAAGAGTTTCTAGTTAAGTCAGTCAGAAAATCTTCCATAATAAATAAACAGAACACTCTATCCATTGCGAATGATTTAATTTATAATATATAGAAAGAATATCTCAATAACTTTGCAGACATGACCATACGTCACTTAACATGTTTGATGCACATTGGTAATGTAGAATATATTCATGCTTGCAATGTAGAATCTGTGTTTAACAATATTTAATAGGTAGCATAGGTTTTAGGACTCTAGGAGTATACATTTACAACTGTAATGGCTTAGTGCTGACTTCTTGATCTCAAAAGATTTGACATTTCAATGTCTTTTTCAATTGAAGTGGTTTAATCTCTCTCTTTCTCTATCTTTCTCCCCTCCCTCCCTCCATTCTTCCTTTCCTTCCTCTCCTCCTCTTTCTTTCTTTTCATTGTTAGGCCAGGCTGGCCTTGAACCTGTGATCCTCCTGCCTTTGCTTCATGAGTGTTGGAATTGCAAGCACACACCAGCATACTCAGGTTAAAGATCTCTTTTTTTTTAAATGTGTGTATGGCTATTTTGCCTATATGTATGCAAGTCCCTGCAGAAACCAGAAGAGGGCATCAGATACCCTTGGTACTGGAGTTACCTATGGTTATTAGCCTCCATGAGGGTTCTGGGAACCAAACTCAGGTCTTCTGCATGAGTAGCCAGTGCTCTTAACCAGTGATTCCTCTCTCCAGATCCAAAGACCTCACTGTTACACAGCTATGATTTTCCAAGATTTTGAAATGTAAGAGCAAATTTAATCATTTTGAGTTGTTAGCTATCCACCAGAAACCCCACTCTCTTCTTAAAATGTGGAGGTGGGATTGCAAAGTGATTGCTTAGCTGGTCTACAAACCCCAACTACATTGAATGGGACATAATATGATTTTCATAGAACCCATTCTGTCCAGTGATCTGTGAAGACGTGTTGCACTTCCAGAATGACATGCAAAGTAAGTTTGTTCTATTTATATTCTTTTTGTGTTTCCAGCTAAGACCAAAGGATTTTAACATTTCACAAGATAATAAGATGACAAGTGGGAAAGAAACTTGTTCTAAATCACTGGGTAGTAGACAATAACATTTCACATTCCAGTGAACTAGCACATGAGTTAGGAAATAAATGTGTTTGGCAATGGAATTTCTGTGTTTTGTTTTAACCACAACATTATTTTTTTTCAGGAATTGCATGTATGAGTATTGTATTTGCATTATTTCCACTCCTCCCAGTCCCCCTCCAACTCCTCTCATGTCCTCCCTTCCCTCACAATTTCTTGTCTTCTTTGATTTTGTATATATATAATGCACTAAGTCCATTCAGTGGTATGACTATGCTTAGGACTGCCCACTTGGGATTGGATAACTTCTCAGGGAGTTAGTCCCTGGAGAAAACTGATTCTCCCTCCCTCAGTATCCATTGATTGCTTGTAGATATGCATCTTGAGGTGGGACGCTTGTGTACACCTTTAATTCCAGCATTCAGTAGGTAGACAGGTAGATCTCTGTGAGACTGAAGTCAGCCTGATCTTCATAGTGAGTTCCAGGGCAGCTGGGGCTTCAGGGAGATACTGTCTCAAAAAGACACACACACTCACAATTAACAAATAGCCTATTCCTTACAGACTTCCTTATTTCAACATGAATTTTATAAACATAGTATGTCTTTTTACACATATTTATTCAATATTATGCTTGTATTAGTATACTTAAGATAATTTTTTTATGCTCAGTGGCAAACTATGACACATTGGACAGCGAAAAAGATGAAAAGTTCACTCTTAAATCCTGTTCAATATACCCCTGAAGCTGATAGTCTTCTCTTCATTTCAGTTTACTTACTACCCTGATTCTTGAATATGGAGTGCCAGTTGCTGAAACAATCTTACAGCATCTCCAGGGGTACATCAGTGAGGAGAACCAAAATCAACACTCATCAAAAGGTGCATCAAAACAAAAAACAAAAAAGAAAAAATAAAAATAAAAAAGGAACTATCCTCATTTCTCAACATATTCAGTCATTAAGCGGGTAAGCATTTCAGACAATAAAACTGTCTAAATTTGGTGTATGCTAAGAAACTTTAAAGACATGTTCCAAGTCATGATAATTAGAATAGTATCAATTTCTGTTTTAAAATGACTTTCATCAGGTACTTCCCTGTTGTAATTCTAACCAGCTTAATGATAAACAGTTGGGTTTTCTATTTTCTCATTGTTAGCACCATACAGATGTTTTAAATGGGAAACACAACTGCCCATTTTCTAGGTCATCCAAATGCACAAAGATATAGATTCAGGAAAGACATTTAGAAAATTAAAGATTTTATTTTATTAATTCTAAGATATATGAAGTTTCAACTGTAGTGGAATCAAAATATAATACCTTTAGAATTATTAAAAGATTCTTATAAGCTAAAGAAGAAGCACATTGAATATTGATATAGAGCTGGCGTCATAGCTTGGTAATGTATTGTCTAGCATTCACAATGACCTTGGTTCTAGCCCAGCACTGGATAAAAAGAATGGCATGATAATACATAACTCTAATCCTAGTACCTGGGAGGCGAAGGCGGAGGGATCAGAATTCCATAGTCATTCTTGACTGCATAAGTTCAAGGCCAGCCTGGGTAACATGATCCTCTATTTTTAAAAAAAGTATAAATAAGCTATTCTCCCTTTTCAAGAATGAAATGTCCCAAAGGAAGTCATAAATTTAAGGCATAAATGTAATTTCACTTCTCATTTTGGTATTGTTGAATTTAAAATTAAATGAGTTTATAACGACAATTAGATGGAATGGGCCAAGTAAAAAAAATTCTGTGTGTGTGTGTGTGTGTGTGTGTGTGTGTGTGTGTATTAACACAGTGAGTTGATAGTCATGAAAAAGCCCTAAAATACACTGCAATATTTATATGTCATATTAGAAGTATCTTTAGACAAGCTCAAACCAGAAAAAAAATCCCAACATGGATGTGGGAGGCAGGTAAGAAACCCCAGTCATGGGTGGGGGCGAATTATTATCTTTCAAGGATGGGATTCTTGGGAGGTTAACCAAAATCCAGTGGATTTATATAATAGAATACATTAAATTGGGTGGGAGAAGTAAGAGGAGGTGCAGATAGCGGGAATCTAAATACCATCAAATTATATTGCATGAAAATTGCAAAAATTCAAAAGAAATACCTTTATAAGTTAGTGGGACACTGGATTTAATGCACTTACTAGATTTTTAACGTATATTACACTCCTACTGTGGAAAATGTTTTGCCTTCTGCTAATTTATCAATGGTATCTGTATGTGAACCTAACTCAGAAACCAAACAGTTCTTTCTATAACAGCATTTTAGTTCCCAGAATTGATGTTCACTTGTACACTAGACAATTCCTCATATTCTGGGAATTCCTCTTGCCTAGTCTAAGAAATATTAAAGGTGATATAAAGAATTAGCTGTAGAGTCTAGACTAAAGTCTTGCTGGGCTGATACTACATATAGTCTTGGCTTCTTTCTATGTCCACAAACCAAAATTTTCATCTCATCTCAAAAAGAACCTTAGGCTTCTCTGCATAAATCTTTTCTTTTATGTCTAGAGACACAGCGTGAGCTGAAGGACTTACCCTCAGATTCTACCATGGCTTCTGCCTTTTGTATCTTGTGACATGATGCATTTCCAACTCCTGTGGTCAAACCTAATCACCCTAGGATTTGGATGTATGCAGCTCAGAGGCCTATTCTAAAGTTCAGTAGAATAAAAGAAATTTCCACCCTGATATTCTTGTTCCAGTGAACAAACACCACAACTGTCTGTCCTCCAACATTTCTTTGTGTGTCAGAAAATTTTTATGGGTTGTCGTTCTACAGTGCATGCTACTTATTAATAGCCAGGCACTACTGCCAACCAACACAGTCCTGGAACATCTGCTGTCCACTAAGAGCTAACATATGTCCTGTCTTTGATAATGAGAATGAGGCATTTAACCTCTTGTGCAGGCTGCTAAAAATCCTAGAGCCAGCTTTTATACTTAATTAAAACAACAATGGTGACTTTTTCATTGGTTTGTACATTCTTTGATGCACACTCAACTGTTTTCATTTTCCTACTTTCATTCCTTATAGTCTTTGTGAAAATTCCATTTAGGTTTGCTTGAAAAGAGAAAGTGTGTGTGGATTTCACTTTGAAATGAACTGACATGCAATTCTTCATAAAAAAAAATTCAAGATTTTTTTAAATACATGAAAGTTTTTAAATACATGAATTTGCTTGGTGATTTTTTTTCTTTTTTTGGTTTTGTTGAGACAGGGTCTCGCGGTAGCCCCAGCTGGCCTGGAACTCGCTGTGCAGACCAGGCTGGCCTTGAACTCACAGAGATCCACCTGCTTCTGGGTCCCAAGTGCTTGGATTAAAGGTGGGTGCCACCATGCCGGGCTTGATTTTTATGACCAACACTTTTATTTGCCTGAGCATAAGTATCATTAACACTTAAAAAATTAGCCAGGCCTGGTGGTTCATGCCTTTAATCCCAGCACTTGGGAGGCAAAGGCAGGTGGATCTTTGCAAGATGGAGGCCAGTCTGGTCTGCATAGTGAGTTCCAGGCCAGTTAGGACTACAGAGAGACTCTGTCTCAAAACAAACAAACAAAACCCCATACTTAACTAATTAAGTATCTTCAAAATATATGTTTCATCAGGACTAATCTAGTGTCAGGAAAAATAAAGGCAATCTTGAATTCAATACTTACACAGTTTACAAAATGAAGAATAAGTTACAATTCATCAATTGGTGATTTAATTTTATTGGTTACAGCAATTAAGTAAATTATATAATCCTAAATCCAAGAGAAGTTCACTTTAGATTGATTATGACTGGTAAGTACTTGAAATATAAAAAATGAAAGCTCTTTTTCCTCAAGCCACCAGAAGGTATGACATCTACTTTTATCATTGTTTCTTCTTTTATCTCAATTTCATTTTTGTCTCATGAATGCTAATGACTTGGAAATAAATCCAGTGAACTTAACTCTTTACTATTGTTCAATGCCCTGTTTTTCTATGGGAAATACTTGAAAATTGTACTTGCCAAAAGCATTTTAAGAGGACTATCTGACCTGGGAGTCTGCATGCAAAGGACCAGCATTCTCTGCATGCCTTATTATTTGAAATGTTCCCTGAAGTTGAGGAAGTGTACTTAACGGGGATAATTTGCTCTCCAGAGTAATGAAACATGACGGTTTGAAAATGGGATAAAGATATGATAGCATCCCAAGAAATATGCAATGAGTTAATACAGAAATAAAATATAACATGTTGCACAAAATTATAGGTAAACCATAACACAAATAGATACTACAAAGAGCCAGAAGCTGCAAGCAAATGTTTATATATAATTAGATCATATTTGTGAGAACTGATTCAGTATACCCAAGTATCCTCAAGGTCCTTTACTTGCCAAAGATTAAATTGGACTCACTGAAAAGTATGTTTAAGAAGTTTCAAAAGTCAGTTTATTTTAAAATTGTTAGCTCATGTTGCAAATGTTTTAATATACTTAAATAATAATTCAA
>NW_008349975.1:3274475-3278245 GCF_000622305.1 Nannospalax galili | reverse complement strand
ATATATGAGCAATTACTTGCATGAACACTTGTACTTTTGGGGGTGATTGGGTAAATACTCCTCCAGAACTTCATAAGAAGCAGCCCATCATCTGTTCTTTTGGCTACCTCAGCATTGTGCTCAGAGGAAATAGTATCTTCTCAGAGCTTGATTGTTTCCAGACTGCTGAGGAAGGCTCTTACATTAAGTCTGGAGACTAGCAAAGCATGTTCTGTACTCTCAATTAAACTAGCAGCCCATGGAGTCTCCACGTTCAATGATCCAATAAGAATTGCAGTGGATATTGAACTGGGGTCAAGGGAACCATCTCTTTTATAGAGAAAGGCAGAAGATACAAAACAGTCTGCTTTTGTAGTGTACTGGAAAGAACAGAGAGCCTCAGAGATAATTGGCCTTACTTTTAGGACTTGCTCTATAACATGAAATTGTGTACATCCATCAAAAGAGATGTCTTGCCTACATCAGGAAACTGATAGGAAAATGAGATGTAATAAAAATATAAGAAAAGCTCTTCAAGATGCAAATTACCCTATACATACTAGCTGTGTCCCAAAGGGATGTCACATTTTATCCTTCACTCAAGGATGTCTTTAAAAATTCACAGTCTGAGACAGTTTTTCTTTCTATATTCCCCTTGATAAATCTTCAAATAAAATTGCCTGAAAGGTTTAAACACTTTCATCATGTGCCCTCTTGCTCTCTATTTCACATGGTCTCCCTTATCTTTTCTCCTGACACTAATATATCTGAGATACTAAAATGGTCCAAAGTATGTCCACTTAGCCAGAACATTGTAGATGCTGACCTTAATTCAGCTCCAATATTTCATAGTAGTTATAATCATTTCCTTTTGTCTGTGTAAGAATCCTTCAACATATAAGAACATTTAGTTCACAAATATTCACTGCCCTCTGATGCCTAAATAAATGGTTGTCAAGTGGACATTCCTTTTTGAGTGACAGTTAAAGTTTGTTTAAAAGACAGATTGTCTCATTAGCCTGAGATACTTGCAGATATCTACCTTTTCACTAACTAATTGGCAGTTCAACATTTTAAAAACAATATTATAATAGAGACAGGCAGAGTTATTTGACATAGAAACTCCTTGCTTAATACTAATCAGTTTGAATATTTGCATCCAAAAATGGAGCTATTAGGGATTATAGTTGACAAAAAGCAGGCTAACAAAAAATTGGTACTAACGTTGCTCCATTTAAAATATTTTACTTATAATTTATTTTTTTTTTTTTACATAATATTGAATCTGTACAAATTTCAGAGTGACACTGAGAAAGGTAAAAATGTATTATACATTTGTGACATTTATGACCTTGAAGAAAGTCTCCTTTTTGACTTTTTAAGGAATCATACCACTGTTTACAAAGTAAAGGACTCCATCATTAGGTAGACTGATTGGCTCCTGAAGAACACCTTCATTGTGATTTCTTTCTGTCCCTCCCTTCTATGTAGGAAATATGCTGTGTCTTTATGATTGTATTGTATAATTCAGTCCTATGTAGATCTCAGTACAGAATCAGTGTATCCTGGAATTTCTCTAATAGGGCCTCTGATGGAGCATGAGGCTAAAAATAAAGGAAATGGCATAGTATATAAAAAATGGTCCCCTTCTGAGGCAATCAAGCTCAGATCAAACTTAGAGCATGAAAATTATAGTTAATTCCAGTTGACACAATTCATAGCAACATTTTAGTATATTAATGATTGATCATTAAAATCCAAGGAGTGTTTCCACTTAGGTAAGTCAAGTTTGCTAAGATTGTAGAATTTCCAGATAGGCAATCATGTCTAGATTTATCTATGCTTTTGAAATATATGCACAAAGATTTGGAATTAGCAGAAAGTGACAAACCCATCCAGCCAAATAACTAGCCAGATGAGACCCTTTTGCATCTGAAATTCTGTTGAAAGAAAAAAAAAAAATTAACAAGAGAGAAAAAATTAACCAGAAAATGTTTTCTGTAATATTATAGAATGGAATGAATAAAATACATGTTAATAACTTATACACTAACAATTTGCATTAGTATGGTGCATACTAATAACACACACACATATGGGGGGCATATGTGTGTATATAATAGTTAGTCAGGCAAAAAGTTATGTTATCTTGTAACCAATTGTGCTTCTATTGTAGTTTTTGAGACAAAGTCTCATATAACCTTACTGGCCTCAAGCTCACTATGCCACCAAGATTGGCCTTGAACTCCTGATCCTCTTGCTTCTGACTTCCAAGTTCTGAGCTTATGATTACATGCTACTTGTTGCTTTATGAAGTATGATCCTCTATAAAAATCATTATTTGAGCTTCAGAATAATTGCTTCTCTTTGTTTCATCATGTTGTAAACTACAATTATTATCATCTATACACATAATTGGCCATTTCTACCTCCTAATATGATTAGTTCAACCCAACAAAATATGAGTAACATAACTAATAGATGAAACGCACATTTGCAATTCCAATACTTAGGTAAATGAACATTAATACACATATTCAAGGAAATTAAATGATCATATCATGTGATTTATTTTCAGAGAAATACACCTTTATAACTACTGGAAAATAAGGAGAACACATCCAATTTCAGAACCTTGGTGCCATGTTAATGACTTTTTTCACAACTCATGAGAATTAATGGATGAGAAGCAGAGACTACAAACTGTAAGTCCATCCAATTTCAGTTCTTGCTGTTCCCCAGCATCAAACCATTGCTGACTTCCTCATACTAGACACTGTACAAGTCACAAAAGCAATTTGCATAGATGTGATGTGAGCCATTGTTCAGCCTAGCTGAGCCTTGCTGAGACAGATGATGGCGACTAAAAAAGGGGTGATTTTATTCCACCATCTCCGCCCTGAACATTAACAAAAAGTTATCTTCATGTGTTGTTTTCTCTATAGTTATTAATCCGTCTTTGGACCTTCATAAATAGGTTTCTGGATATGTAGCATTCCTTGTGTTTTCCTATACCATTTTAAATATTCTCCCATTAGGACAAACGATCCCACTGAAGCCAATCATCTTTTACCTGACAGTGTCACCATATTTGGTAATCAAAATTATCTGTTTCCTCAGAGAAAAAATTTAAAGACAGACACAGAATTGGCTCAAGTAAGAACAGATTTATTGAGGCAAAAGTGGAAATATAGTCTTAAGAAGGAAGAGAAAAGGCAGTTCAATTTGAAAGATTTGGGAGGGGAGGGGCTTCAAGAGTAACACTGAGAGAGATTACCGAGGAGTAAGGAATTTGTTAGAAAAGCTATTCATGTCTTGGATACACAGAGAGAGACAAAAGTATAGTTGGTGCCTCAAGGAGAGTTCAGATGCCACCCAGCAACAGAGATAGGCAGCATGGTTGTTCTCAGTTCTCTGAAGAGAATCATAGAGGATGGTGGTTGGGGGTTTGGGAGGGGATGCAGTGGTGGTAACTGGAGTGGGGAGGTTCGCAGAAGGAAGCAGGGGAGGGAGTGGGAGCAGGGCACCTGGCCACTAATACCACCGTTGATGCAGTCCTTCAGAGGTGAGATCCTGGCACTAGGAAGCCTGTTAGCTAGGGAGTCACTGACAGTGTCTCAGCAGGGTGCTTGTCAGTATCTGTTAAAGGGGGAAGGGTGCTAGACGATAGCATTCCATTCTCTCATTCTCTCTCTTTTTTTTTTTTTAGAAGCATTTCATTACAGCTTTAACATATTCAATAACACATTCCAGAGCAAAGATACATCTCTTTCAAAAGTGGCTGTAAATTT
>NW_008349975.1:3266358-3274440 GCF_000622305.1 Nannospalax galili | reverse complement strand
TGAATGTTTTTAACCTTTAAAAAAGATCTCCATTTCATTTTAAAATATACTTATGGAAAGACTCATTGTTTTTGCTAATACCACTTAGATATTGGCGCATGCATCTCTAATCTGTATGTATCTGATTATTACTAGTCATGGTTGGTTGCACTTGGGTCATTGGCACCTGTTTATGGATATAGTCATCAGGTAGGTTTCACTGATAATGTTTATCACCTCTACTAATTAATATGACGTAAATTTTTACGCTTCCTTATATAGCCAGAGCTACCCAATGACCGGAATTGTTATGGATGGAGATTTTTATGTTTAACATATGTATAGCACATGTATAACACATATACAGTTTTATACTTAATGTATGTGTAACACATGTAAATTTTATGTTAATCCTTTACACAAAACTATGGGGCTTCCTGAGAAATGGGAGAAAGTTTCTAGGAACTGGGGAAAGAGGGGAGATTTGACCAAATGTGGAACCCCAGGAATCAAAATGGCAGTTTGGAAGAAAGTGAATTGGTAAAATCACAACTATAATGAGATGTTAATGAGGACTTTGGGTTCTGCAGTTCTCCTAAAGAGCGAAACATCAAGATGCTATAACACCTCTACCAAGATAAAGCTATAACCATCAGGTTAAATTTATATCTCGCCCAACTTTTTTTTCTGTCCCCCTACCTGTCTGAGTCTCTTTTCCTGTTGCTGCATAAAATACTCTGGAAAAAGCAATTTAAAGGATAAAGGGTTTATTCTGGCTCACAGTTCAAGGGTACAGTCCATCATGGCAGGGAAGTCAAGGACCCAGGAACTTGAAGCTGCTGGCTCCATCATATCCACATCCAGGAACAGAAAATGATGTGTGAATGCCACTGCCAAGTTCTCTTTCTCTATACATTCCATTTCCCCATAGGCTTAGGACAATATAATCTAAAATACATTCATTCCAACTTTAAAAGTCTTGCTAGTCTTTAACAATTTCAATTCTTCAAAAGTCCAAATTTTCAGAAATGT
This sequence comes from Nannospalax galili, assembly GCF_000622305.1. Lineage (NCBI taxonomy): Eukaryota > Metazoa > Chordata > Mammalia > Rodentia > Spalacidae > Nannospalax > Nannospalax galili. Next base: position 3,273,429 of record NW_008349975.1, on the reverse strand, counting down.
GAGCTCCTATGAAAAAACAAATTATTCTTTCAGCCCATAATGACACAGAATAAAACAATCTTATTCCAAAAGGGAAGAATTAAGGCATATCAATGAATGATCAGAACAAAATATAGCAAGGTAAACACAAAACCCTGCAGTTCCATGCCTGGCATCAGGCGCTCATGAGAAATTGACTCCAAAGGGTTTAAATAGCCTTAGCCCTCCAACTCGTCCCGTGCATCTGACATAGCCTCTGTCTTGTGCCTGCTCTCCTATACCCAAATAACTCTCTTTTCTGGATGTCCCATGGTCTTGGTATCCTCAATATCCTAGGGTCCCCAGTGAAACTAAGGTTTCACCCTCATAGCTTCACAAAATGGTTTCTCAAGGCCTGTTTTCAGGGACTCTGACTTTGCCACCCATTGCCTGTCCACAGCTAATTTCAGCAACCATGTTATGGGACTCCAGGATTCCCTCATTCTAACATATTTGCCTCCAAACAAGTACCAGGTAAATAACACTGACAAATTCCAACTGGAGTTGGAGATATGCCTCCTCAGACCACAGTTACATTAGCTTCTGCATGCTGAACCTGGGAAACATTCTCTTGGAACTCCATAAGTCTAAGCTTTTCCCCTTTAGATGAATTGGGATCTTTACAAAATGGAGCCTCCAAAAGGTAGGGTTTTGTTATCAGGGTACCTTTCCTTTGCACCTGTGATTCAAGGAAGTTTCTTTCCAGTGGTGCTGATCTTTTTACAATTACAGCTGCTCCCTTATCACTAACTTGAATGTTTTCCTGTCTTCAAATATCCTTTGTCAAACAAATTACTACATCTCTTTAAATTCACATTCATTTAGGTCCCAGGGTTGTGAATGAAATCTCCCAGAAAAAAATTTGCATCTTCAACTGAGCCTCCTTCTAGGCTGCTTAGCTGAGTAGCACTGCAATGATTGTGGAGAGTTGGGAATGTTGCTGGTTCAGAACCCATTTACGGTTTATTTTGGTCTATCTTTAGCCCCTTAAATAGCCATTCCTTGCCCACCCATGTGTCTGACCCAACATCCTGTGACTAACAGATAAAAACTTTTGGAGTGTATTAACTAAACAAAACCTTACACCAACCAAAAGGCTGAACATCATAAGATACCATCTGAGGATTAGAGCTGAGATTTCTCTTCTACTATAACCACCTACCATTGATTTATGACTTTGTTTTACTAGTATATAAAAATGAAATAAAAGTTCTTCCACATTGGAACAGGGAACTTGGGGTGACCTAAATCTATGTTCCTAAGCCATGATCACTCATATTCATCTCCAGAATAATCCATCCCTCATCCCCTTTGAACACAGTTATACTTTTGTATCAATAGGACACAAGCAGAATCAAAGTCAGATTCTTGTCCAAAATATCACACAAATGTTCCCTAGTCCAGTTCCTGATAGTTGTTATTCTGAATAAGGAAGAGATTATTTAAAGAGAGTCAAAACAGAGACAAGATGGAATAGACTGTTAGATTGCTTTTGGAAAGAATATTCTGGAAGACTGCCAAAAAAAGAAAGTCATTGATATAAAATGCAAGCAAGAGAAGCAAATGGGAACAAGACATCAGAATAAGATGAAAAAAGAAGCTAGAAGTTCTAAATATGTAGGAAAATCCAGAATCAGGAATAAATCCTTGACGTCAAAGAATATAGGCTTCATGTTTTCTGCAGTTCATTTTTTTTTTTTGTCTTGATACTCACTACAAATATTGCTACAAACAGCCAACTGTATCCACACCACTGTCTGAATGCCACATGGCCTCAAAACTCTCTCTGCTGGGTGAATATTGTCTGAATATTGCATGAGTGGCCTCTTCTCCAATTCCCCACTCTTCATTTTCATCTGAAGCCTCATTTGCATAGTCTGCATTGTCCATATTTCTATCAGCATTATGATTTTCTGAGTCCTTATCAGAATTTCTCACTAAACTCTGCTTATATTTTTCTATACTTTCTCGAGGAAATGTTCCTTATATATATTTTTTAAATCTCCTTCCATAAACCAGTTCCAAAGGCTTCCAACCACATGATCAGATATGGTCCCAGCAATAGCTGTAGTTCTAGCTACTAATTTACCACTTTACAACTTTACATTATTGTGGTAAAACAGTTTAGTTGATCAACTTAAAAGAATGAAATAATATTTAAACTCACTCTTTTGATGTAACAATTTGGGAACACTTAGCTATGTTTCTGTGGGACTTAAGTAACAGAATATATCATGGCTGAAGTATGGAGGTTGCTTACTATATGATGGCCAGGAAACAGAAGGAGAGATATGAAGGGTCTATTGTCCCAATAACTAAGTCCCAACCCTTAATGTTTTCATCAAGCCTACTACTTCAATCAGCTGGGGACTAAGTTTCAACACACGAGCCTTTGAAGGACATTTATGAAACCAACTCTGTCAGTTCAACCCTGTAAGAATCATGAATGATTGCTATTCCAGTCTGGTTTTTGAAAAGCCTCATTTGCTGAGTATATCCACTTAATTTTCTGTGCATCAGACCAAGTAATTGCTTTTCTCTCCCTTTTTCTAAATGAAAAACAATAAAGCCTGACTGCTTATGATATAATACATGAAGGAGGCTATAATGAATGATAAGAACAAGAAATGATCAATTAAGTAGTTGAGGCTGTGCAAGTTTGGCATATGAAAGACATTTCCAAACCTTTACTGTTAGGAGGCAGTGTTTTACAGAGCTGTGGCCAAAGAAATTGATGTTGGCTACACCCAGGCTAAACATCAAACACAAGAAGTCATCCAGGTTTTCTATGCTCATTAATTAAATAAATACTGAAAGTCCAGCAAATCTTCCTAACTTTATGGCTCAAGGAAGCTGCTACATGAATGGAGCCTTGCTTGTTGAGTATCTCTTTGACTGGGCATCTCTTTTACACTACTAAAAGCATAATGAATTATATAATGAGGGAGAAATCATGCTCTTTTATTTTAAACTACTTGATCATTGGTTAGTTAGCCTTTACTTACTTTGGCTTAGTTTGATCCAATTATAAATTCTTATTATACCTATATACCATTAATCCCTTCTCCACTGGCACCCTCACATACCCCCACACACTGTATTTCATGCATTTTGCCATTTATGCTAAGACCTATGGAGTCAAGTTGGTATCCCTTGATGTCTTCAATGCAAGTTCATCCATTGTGATCTAATCACCCTCTCTAGAGTCCCTCTGATAAAGAAGGTCACCCAATAGTAATCAGCTGCACAAGAATTTTTTTGCTGAAGATTGGGGCCTCCTGCCGTTTTCCACAGTTCTATGCTGGGTTTTTGTCTGCTTGAGTTTGCATGGGTCATGTGTATGCTGTCATCATTGCTGTAAGTTCATATGAACAATGTCCCAGGAACCTATAAGACTCTATTTAATGTACCTCTTCCCTTGGTTCTTACAGTCTTTCCATCCCCTCTTTCACAATGGTCCCTGAGTCCTGGATTCACTGCCCTCTGTTGCATGAGGGAGCTTCACTGATGATAGTTAAGAGATGCATCAGTATTCCCTCTACCCTTGTTTCACTATGTTCCATGAATCTGAGGTGTAGAAGTTTGATTGTAGATGTGTCAGTTAGGTTTGGTCTTTTCACAGACTTTTTATGTCTATATGTGACCAGTAGTGGAATTCTGTAATACTCTCTATCTCTTGCAAAAAGCTTCTTTGATGAGTAGTGACTGGCATTCTTGTCTGCAAATATAAGGATCCATATTGAGTACATAGTAAGAAATTACATTTATCTAGGGATATGGCAGCTTTGTGGTTTTCTCTAAGATCTATGACCTCTCCAGCCATGTGCAGTTGTCTATGTTTACAGTGCCACACATGCATTCCCTCCATTGGGCAGGTTTGAGGCAGTTGGTGCTTACTCTCAAGATAAAAGTGCTGCTACTGCCCCAGTTCTGTGCCACTCATTATTGAGGTTATTAGACCTTAAAGCTGGGGTTGGACCATTTATTGATGTCTCCCTTAGCAGTTTCCATAGTGTTCTCCAAAACTATGAGAGCTAGCCTTCAGGGAGGTGGCTTCCAGGTCAGTTACAGCTCTGTTGCTCCAAGTGTCTTGTCTTCAGTACTAGGATCTTACCTTCAAGTTCTGGGAGGCAATCAAGGGCTGTAGCAATAGCCTGTGTTATTTTGGGAGTCTGTTGGACTACCCTGGCCAAGAACTCGAAGGGAGGTTTCTCCTGTCTGGCACTGTTTCTTGTTATACAGCCTTCAGCTATACTCATGTAGAGACATTGTATGTGTAATTTTCAGTAGGTGTTTGAACTAATATGGTTCCCTCTGTTTTTTTATACCAGCTAGGCATTATTTATCTCTCCTCTCTCTCCCTGTCTAGACCTCCCCCTTCCCTCCCCAGTTAAAGTACCCCCATTTTCCCCATTACGCCCCTGGTAATACCTGTCTCCTATGCCCCCTTGAGCTCTTTCCCCTCTTTTCCCCCATAGTTCCTTGTATAACCTTCCCTCTCTCTCCTACTTAAAACCCCATTCTATCCATTCTCCCCCCAACACCTATCTCCTATTGTTCTTTTTTCTCAGGCTCCTTCTTTCTCTTTACTTCCCTGGTTCCTTTCTGTTTTCCAGGCTCCTGCAGTTATATCTTTTTAATATTTCTCTGAGTTCAATGAGTGTTTCCCCATGCACATGAATATGGAGCCATTCACTGGAGTACAGATAAGCTACGAGTGGCTCCACCTCTAAGGAAAATTGACTCTTCCCCCCACAGCAACAATTAATTGCTAATAGCTCTTTCAATGGGGTGGGGCCTATGAGCTCCTCTCTCATGAATGCTAAAATGCTGACTGGCTTGGTCTGATGCAAGTAACTAGAACCACTGTGAGTTAATGAATGCAAACGGCCAAACTGTTCAGAAGACAGCATTTCACAGTACTCTTCCTCATCCTCTGGCTCTTAAATTCTTTCCAAGCCATCTTTCAGATGTTTCCTGAACCTTTCCCAAGCTGTCCATGAATTCATTTTATAATATAAGCAGAGGCTTGCATCATCAGCTTGACAATCAAGAGTCTTTGTAGACTTTGCAAATACTCATGAAAGACATTTTAATGCTTTAACCATACTATGCTATTTAAATACTGCATTTTCTTAACATTCCATGTTTTATCTCCTCCAGTTTGCTCATATATTCTTGACAATGTACTGGTTCAAGATGCCTCACCAGTTGATTATTAACATCTAGCTGATAATAGTTGTTGAATGTTTCTAACAAGTTCTTCCCAAAAGAAAAAAAAAAAAAGTTTTTCTCAATTTAATACAGATGTTAGTATATCTAAATGTAATTATGTTTATCTAGTATTGCTTAATGAATATATTGTTTATCATTTGTGCTGGGTAGCTTTAGTTGTCAACTTGACATACCTGGGTAGCCAGAATCTCAATTGAGAAATTTCTTCCATTAGATTGACTTGTGACTATGTCTGTGGAGCATTTTCTTGATTATTGAGTGATATGGGGAGGCCAAGCCCACTGTGAGTGGTGCTACCCCTGGGTAGGTGGTCTTGTGTTATACAAGGATACAGATTCTGGGCTGGAGGGATGACTCAGCAGTTAAGAGAATGACTCTTACAGAGGACCCATGTTCTCTTCCCAGCACCCACATGGTGACTAACAACCTTCCATAACTCTATCTAGTTCCAGGGGATCCAATGCCTTCTTCTGACCTTCTTGAGCATTGCACAACATGGGTGCACTTACACACATGCAGACAATATACTCAACAAAGGAAATAAATAAAATAAATAGAATATTAAAAAAAGGAAATTAGGCTGAGCACAGGCCAGAGGAACAAGTCAGTAAGTAGCATTCCTCCATGACCTGTGTTTTAGAACCTGCCTATGGGTAGGGGCCTGTCCTGAGTTCCTACCTTGTCCTCCCTCAGTGAACTGTGACCTGGGAGATTTAAAATAAAATAGTTTACCCTTTCCTCCTCAAGTTGGTTTTGGTCAGTGGTCAGTATTTTTATTACAGCAATAGAAAGCTAACTAAGACATGATTTTATGTCAAAATCAGTCATTCTATACATAGTTCTATCACTTGACTTTCTACTAATTTGAGAGACTTATTTCTATAACATTGCATTTAAATATATGTCACAATGGATAAATATATGCATAAATATCTTTTGGGGTATTATTTAATTTGAAAAGATTCCTTGAAAAGATCTGACCTAAGATGAACAGTGAGTATGTTTATTTTAAGTAAAGTCAGCATTGCAAAGCCTGTCATTTTTCTTTTATCTAAAAATTTTCATAAATACATATTTTGAGGATTAACTTAAATAGTATGATATTCATATGCCTCACTATCAACCTTATATTAAAAAAAATTTACTTTGTAAATTATTACATCGTGAATTCTGTCAAACTGTTAAGAATATCATGAAATTCATGCAATCAGTTGGCAATTGCACTACCAATAAATACTAGATGGCTCTGAATTCTAACAGTGCCATAGCAACATTCATATACTTCTGCTTCCTTCAAACTCTTTTTATGCTGTACTTAGAAAATCTTTTATAAAAGACAAAATTGTTCTTGCATTTCAGCCTATATGCTCTTGTCATTAGGATGGAACTGTTTATACTGCCCACCTGATCTTTAGTACTATTCTTTCTGGCTTTCTCTCTTGTCTCAGTCATTATTATTGATTGCCAATGAGATTCATACACATCTCATTTCTTTGACTGTGCCATGAGACCTATTACCTACTGATCCATTACAAATGTTGCTTCCTCAAGTTGGCCTGATCTCTGAAGTCATGTAATCCACTATCGTCTCAGACTCATTGTCACTGGCTGTAAGATAGAAAAGAATAATCTTGTAATTAGTAGTTTTTGAAGCAAATGCACAAGATTAAGAAAATGATGAAATTGTCACTATCAGTAATTTTCTCTGTCATTAAGACATTATAATACTACTGTGCTTGAATGGGCAGACTTGAGTATTTGAAAGAATCCCTCTTAACCACCCACCATTTTACACAAACAGGAGCCACTTAGTTCTCC
>NW_008349975.1:3259689-3266149 GCF_000622305.1 Nannospalax galili | reverse complement strand
GAGAATGTACCTGTCAACATAACATGCACTATGAGTTAAAACATTTTAGTATAATGTTTCCTTTTCAGAGAAGAAAGTTAAAATAGCCATTTTTTAGAAGTGTCATATGATGGCTAATCTTGTTTGTCAACCTGATTAGATCTGAAATTAACAGAAATGTGAGAGATTTTCTTAATCAGATTACTTGAAGCTGATAGAGCCACCTTAAATGTGGGTGGAACCTTCTGATGGCAGCCCATATAAAAGGACATGGCAGAAGAGAGCTTTTCTTTTCTCCTGCTTTCCTTCTCTCTCTCTCTCTCTCTCTCTCTCTCTCTCTCTCTCTCTCTCTCATATTTGTGATTTCAACTGTCTTGCTGCTGTTGCATTCTCTTTTCAATATTAGACCCAGCTTGTTGGCATTTCAGCAATCCTCCAGAACTTCAGTGCCAGATTGGGACTGCTGATACATCCAGCCTCATGGACTGAGCAACTACCAGATTCTCAGCCTCTTCAGTGTGGCATAGTCATTGCTGGACTACTTAGACTTTACCCTATAAGGCAATCTGATAAATTCCCAAACATATACTCATTTTTTATCAGTTCTGTTCCCTTAGAGAATCCTGACTAATACAGATTGTGCTAACAGAAATGGTGTATGGCTGTGAAGAACCTGACCCGTGGGTTTTTGGATAAATGCGGAAGACTGGGAGTTTACACTAGAAAAATGGTTTGATGCTGTAAGCAGAGATTAACATACCATTCCATAGAACTCTGGAAGAAAGTAGTACTGAGAGCAAAGTATTTCCAGTGGGAAATAAGGACTTAAACAGCAACTAAGATGATTTAGTAAAGCATGTATTTGCTCTCTGCCCACAGCCTAAAAGCTTGTCTGAGACTAAATTAAAACATAAGGGATTAATTTCTTTGGCAGAGGAAATTTCAAGACAGCCTAAGTAGAAATAGGGGCTTTGTTATTAATAATGAATATTATAGGTATCAGTAATGAAAAAGAGCAAATGAGGCAGAAAGAAATGCAAAATATACAATTCAGAGAGAAAATGAACACTAGGAAGCTTAATATTGGAACAAAGGCCTGTGCTGAAGAAGAGACTCTTTTTTTGATAAGGAGATTAGAGTCATTAAGGAGAAGCCTCCAGATTTTCACATGAGCAATGAAAAAGAGTACCCTCACCTAAGGCTCCTTGTGAAAGAAAAAGGCCTAAGGAGTTTTCTCCTAGAAAACTGCAACAGACAAAAGCTGCTGGCAATGTTGATGAAGTGGGTCATGGTCCACTGCTGAACTTGACAGTGTCATTCAGGTGGTGCTGACTGAAAAGGGGTGAAAGATGCAGGAGTGAGGAGGTCATCAGTTCTTACTTCCTGGTTTCAGAGAGCCATGGAGTCCAGGCAGTGGGAAGCAGGGGAATCCCTGCATAAAGAAGGCCCTGATGGGCCAAGAGACTTTGAGAGGCTATCACATGAAACTGTGAATGGGAAGCTTGGTTGGCAGTGGAGACCCCAAGATGTTGGAAATGCCAGAGTTGTGAGACAAATTCCAAAGAGAGTTGTATACATGGAATAGTAGCAGTCCAAGAATGAAATGGATTTTGCATGTAGCAAAGCTCTAGGGGCTGAGATATCTAAGACCTTTGGACATAAAGTCACAGATATCAAACATGGAGCTAACGGATTTGATGTTTGCCCTGCTGGTTTTCAGTCTTGCTTTGGTCTGGTATTTCCCCAATATATCCCCATTCCTCCCTTTTGGAATGAGATTATGTAATTGGTTCCATTGCATATTGGAAGTGTGTAATTTGTCTTTTGGGTTTTGTAGCGGCTTACAATTAAAAGATTGATTTGAGTCATAGAAGAAACTTTGGACTCTGGGCTTTTCAGTAGTGTTGAGGCTCCTAAGGGCTATGGGGACTATTAATGATGGACTAAGTCATTTTGCATTTTGATATGGTCAAAATGGTGGTTTGAATAACTGTTCCCATAGACTACAAGTATTTGGACACTTGGTCCTCAGTTCTTGGTGCTGTTTGAGGAGGGTCATGGACTCTTTGGGAAGTGTGGTCATTCTGAAAGAAGTATGTCACTGGGGGCTGGTTTTGTGCGTGTCTAGGTTTCCAACTTCCAGTCTGTCTTGCTCTGCTTCCTGTGCCTGCTTGAAGATGTAAGTACTCAGCTTTCTGCTCTGGCCACCTCTGTCACTGTACCTCCCCACCACAATGGACTCTTAGTCTTGCTCTGCTTCCTGTGCCTGCTTGAAGATGTAAGTACTCAGCTTTCTGAGTACTCTGTCACTGTACCTCCCCACCACAATGGACTCTTACCCTCTGGAATCATAAGAGAAATAAAGTCTTCTTTCTATAAGTTGCTGTGGTCATGATGCTTATCACAGCAATAGAAAAATAACTAATATATAACATACTGGGAAAGGGTTATTGGCATTGCAATTAATACACATCCTACCTCTAAAAAAGAAATAGTGCTCTCACAATAAAAAGCTGTTACTTTGTATCATTTTAATACTCTCATTTTCTTAACAAATTCATGGAAACCAAAAGGAGAGCAAACTCGAATGTTTCCATATTATTGGCAGAAACCCAGCTGCTAGAGAATGTACCAACTTAGTGCAAGCTTACAGCAGATCCCAAAATTTGCACTCTATCAGCAAAAAATGCATAACTTAATGAAAAATTTAAAATGTCACTGCATTTCAAATTTCTGTACTGACTGCAGGGCTCTCTGTTTCAATATGTTGGCTTTCATCGCTACAGATGATTTTATCATTTAAACACGTATTTTGTAAGTGGTTTTCTTTTCATTGTCTCAATAGGCCTCATGTTTATTTGCTGCTATCAGTCTTCCTAATAGTTTCAACTGTACTTGTTGAATAGTTTTTACCAATTACTGGAAGTGTATTATTAAGATAAGTTTATTATTTTATTGAATAGTTGAAGTGATTTTTAAATCTTATATTTGTATTTAGACAGGCAGTAAAATATATGTGAATAAACCAACTACCAAGTCTTCTGAAAGGAAGCAAATTAATTTATTGAAAAGAACTCAGTGAAGAAACAGGAAGAAAATAGGAATATTTACAGAGATACATGCATTAAGACTTAAAAGTGAACTTAAATGCTTTAATGTTAAGAATATTCCTAGTACCATCACATTCATAGGCTGTTTGTATAATTCTATTAATTTATCTTGATAGATCTCATCTTGTTATTGACCTACTGAAATTATTTCTGAGCTTGAAAATTATTTTGATAATTCTCCATTGTTAAAACATGCTTCTTTGCTTTCTTTAGACTTTGAAACGCTTATAGTTTTAAACTTTTAGGGTTTTAGTATCTGCAAGTTCCCAGAGGCCCTGTCTCAGCCTCTTCCTGCATTATTAATCCCAACACTCTTAGCATCAAAGAATACTAATTCTGATTTACTTCTTTGTATCTATCAAGAAAAGTGTGCTGCCTATCTTGAGTTTCTGAGGCACAGGATCTGACTTGTGTGTATGTTTTATACAATGTTCACAAAAACAACCCAATTAGGAAAAATTGGAAGAGGGAGCAGGGTAAAGAAGGGTATGATAAATATTTTCATCATTTTTGGAAGGTAGGGTACATTTTCTCAACTAACCTGAAATTCAGCTAAAAGAGTAGTGAGATAAGTAAAAAGCAGAAATAATGAAATCATCAAAACACACAGTATGGGTGACTCAAACTTTTAAAAAATCACATCTTACTTTGTCTTCATCATGTAGTGAGGTTGGTGAAGCTAGGTTGTAAGTGAAATAATTTTAAACTCATATTTTAAATGGATTTTTCATCACTGCTATTTCTGCTATTTTAGAGAGATATTTGAATCCAAGGAAAACATTTTTCTATAAAATTTGTTAATTCAAGATTAATAAGAACCTGCGAACTTTAAATTGAACTTAAAAAAAAGTCCTCATTAAGAGAGCTGAAGAGTCATTCTACAGAATAAGAGAAAAACCTTTGTCAACTATTCATCCAGCAGGGCATTAATATCCATAATATGTAAAGAACTCAAAAATTTAAAGCCTCTAAAACAAATATAATAAAATCAACAAGAGGAGAAATGACCTGAACAGATAGTTCTCAAAAGAAGATATATAAATGGCCAGTAAATGAATGAAGAAATATTCAGTACCTTTAGTAATCAGGGACATCCAAATGCAAATGCCATTAAAGAGTCCATTGCAGCACAGTCAGAATGGCTGTCATCAATGAAACAAAAGCACTGGATGTAGTGGAACAGGCCTGTAATTACAGCATTCAGGGACTAAGGTAAAAGTTTTCAGGATAGCTTGGTATAGGATAGCAAAAAGGAAGCAGAGAGCTAATGTGGAAGTGGGCTTGGCTACAACACTTAAGGGCTGCCCTTGGCTGGCCTGTGTCTTCCTTCTAATGAAGTGTCATTTTCTAAAGGTTCTAGTATCTCCCCAAACAGTGCTTCCGGCTATGGATCAAGTGTTCAAATACACAAGCCTGTGCAGGACACTTCACATTCAAACCATAGTGGGGGTGAATATAATAAAATTATGTAAATGTGCATGTTATTTGCATTCGTAAAATTAACGCATGTTAATTTACAAGCTTTAAAAAACACTTGCAACAGATTACCAAGCTGAATACGAAACAAGAATAATAAAAATAACTACCTACGCCTAGGTCTCAGTGTTCACGGTGTAGTCCAGGACAGGTGCCTATCTCTCTGGGAAACTGTGTTTGCAGAGTTGATGATCTTTAAGACAAGACACTGTCCTTTGATCCTAATTAGAACAGCATAACGTGATGGGATGTGATATGTGGATATGTCTGATTTCGATAAGATGGTTGAGGGGGGAACTTACACAAAATAATCTTCAGCATTTATCATTGCTGTTCCCCAAACTGTACTGAAGGAGACTAACATTCTATGAGGTGCTACCATGACCTTCCTCTCATAACTGACAATATTTTGCTCCATGTTTGCTGCTATTCTGGCCATAGGTAACTGATTCAAAGTTCAAAATGAGCCAATGTAAACTGTATCTAAATGTGAAAATCATGGATGTTTTATCAAACCTAGAGAAGCACTGAAGCGGATGGATACAAAAAGAAATACATACTAAACGAGTCCATGAACTAAAAGACACTGAAAATGAAGTTGTGGGGAGGAGTGGATTACAGGCATATGGACATAAATGAGGCTGAAAGAAGCAGACAAAGATCAGAATTATACAGTGCATCTCTGTAGAACTTGCAGGGAAGGAAAGGTGCTCATAAAATTATAAATACTTCGGTATCTGGACCAACTGTATGGCCTTAAACACCCAAATGGAAAGTATAACCAAAGATTAAAGGGGCCAATATAATCTCATAAGAGTCCATGTGTATAGCTAAAGGTTTCATAACAAGCAACAATGCCAGACAAGCGATACCTTCTTTTGAGTTGTTGGCCAGGATGGCCAAAGGGATTCCCAGATAGTAACCCAGCATAGAACTGGGAAAATGAACAGCAGACCCCAATCTTATCGAAAGGAATATTAACAACTGATTACCGCTAGATAAGGAACAGCTGACCCTCCTAAAACAATCCCCTCTAGATAGGCTGACTAGATTCACCAGAAGGGCAAGCAGTGGGGGGAAAAATTACAAAAACGTCATTAATGCTGAACGATACATGAGACATAAAAGGCAGGGGCATTGTAGAGGAAGAGATGAGGACCATGTTACCAGGGAAGCAGGCAGTCATGAGGAGTGATAAACCATTTCAATGAGAAGTGATATTCTGAGTCAGTGAAAACATGCTAGATTCTCTGATAACAGAGGCTATTCCGGACAGAACTACATCTCCCTCAAACTCATGTTTTCAAGCTGTATGTACCAAAGTGACTGCATTTATAGAGATGCTTAGAGATGTAATTGAAGTTAAATGAGATCATACTGGACTGGGCCTAATCCCAGAGGGCTGATGTCCGCAAAAGAGGAATAGACATCTGTCTCTGCTACCCTGGACACAGAGAAAGGGCGTTTTGAGGACACAATGAGAAGGCAACCGTCTGCAAGCCAGAAGAGTGCCCTGTCCAAAAACCTAATCTACAACCAATTTTGGACTACTAATCTCCAGAGCTGTGGGAAAATGAATGTGAATGTTTAAGCCTCCCAGTCTCTGGTATTTTGTCATGGCAGCCCTTACAAACTGGTATTCCATGCTGGACTTTTGTTTAATCTACAACCAATTTTGGACTACTAATCTCCAGAGCTGTGGGAAAATGAATGTGAATGTTTAAGCCTCCCAGTCTCTGGTATTTTGTCATGGCAGCCCTTACAAACTGGTAGTCCATGCTGGACTTTTGTTTAATTATTATTATCATTTTATTTTGGTCTTTTTGAGACAGGGTCTCCCTGTAGCCCCAGCTGTCCTGGAACTCACTATGTAGACCAGGCTGGCCTTGAACTCA
>NW_008349975.1:3247192-3258386 GCF_000622305.1 Nannospalax galili | reverse complement strand
GACTCCAGTGAATGAACACGCACCCAGGGGCATCTGGGTGCAAAAATCTGACCAGAAAAAAAAGGTTTGACCAGATAGGCCTTAACATATATGACAGAATGCATGAAATCTGGTGGAGAGGGTATGGGGGGTAAAAATGGGGATGGATGTCTAAATATTATTAAAATTTATTGTATGAAATGCACAAATAGTAAAAAATATTCACTAAAAACTCAAACTCTAAAGTTTTGAATTTCATTTCATTATTTACTTTAAAAATTATGCTCTTGTCTGCTTCCTGTTGCTGTGACACCATGACCCAAAGCAACTTAGAGTACTAAAAGGTTTATTTCAGCTTATAATTTCAATACCAGTCCATCACTGAGGGAAGTCAGGAACTCAAAGTAGGAATGTAGGAACTGAAACCCTGGAGGAATACTGTATCCTGGCTTGGTCTTTGGTTTATATTCAGCCAGCTTCTTGTACAATCCTGGACCAACTGACAGGGGTGGCATCACTCACACTAGACTAGGCCTACCCACATCAATTATCAAGACAATTCCTTAGAGACATGGCCATATACCAGTCTGATCCAGGAAATCTTTGATTTGACTCCCTCATCTCAGATGACTCTTGGTTGTGTCATAATGACAATTAAAACTAAGAAGGACAGTTAATTTTGCCAAAATTTTCTATGTGGGGGTTGGAGAGATAACTCGGTTGTGAAGAATATTTGCTGCTCTAGCAAATGGGATAGGCTTGGTTCTAAGCACCCTCATGGTGCAAGCAGACATCTGTACCTATAGTTCCATGTGACCTGACACCATCTTCTGATCTCCATTGACACTAGGCACACATGTGGTAAACATACATGCATGTAGGCAAAATACTCATACAAATACAATAAAAATATAAAAACTTCCTATTGTTTATTTGGTCTATGTTGAATTAAATTCTTATGTTTAATAATTATTTTTATAGGCTTATTTTGTAGCTTTTTTCTGTCTTCTTGAGATAAACAGTTGCATGTTGAAACCTTAAATATTCTATTATTTCTGCTTTAAACTTATATATTAATCTGTATAAGTAAGAATATTACTAATTATTTTCTAATTTTTATTGTACTTTATCTTTCATGTAGATGCATTTGTTTTCTGTTATCTTCATTCTGGTGTGTTAAGAATCATAGTATATGAAATTTCATTTATGTGATATTTGATAAACTAGCTGTACAGTTACACAAATGGTGAGATTTAGTAAGTCTTCCATACTTATTTAAAGAAAATATGTATATCTTATTTTTGTTTCACGCAGTTTTCTCTAAATATCTATGACAAAATATGTTTAGTTTTTGACCCTAGTTATTGACACAGAACTCCTAAATCTTGATTGCTAAGGGTGCCAGAAACAATTGTTATAGTATTTCTTTGCAGTGATGCTTAAAAAATAGACAGCCTGACTCTGAGCATTTGTTTTAAGCCCAAGAGTGGACCTGAACTGCTAAGCACTCATTCCTTCAGAACTGCACTCCTGATGTAGGGCCTTGTTTAGATTATTCTTTTATTGAAACACAGTATCTCCAGCATGAAACGGTGAAGTAGAAGTTAGGACCCACCCTTATCTTGTGAGAAAATCTTGCCCTTTAATCCTTATGCCTAGAATATCACATACACAACTATAAACAAATTTCTGTAACTGTTTGTAATGAGGAAAGCATGTTGTTTTCAGCACTTTGTTGTATAAATCGTGCACATTCATTCAATATTGTCAGTGAGGGGCAAGGTGGATTCCTGAGAGATTAAGATCAGGTACCCAGGTCACAAGAGGAGCATATGCCTCAATGAACTTGTTTACATTATAAATAGTAACTTTTTGGTTACAAGGTTAAGAAAAAGTGTTTTGTCCAGATAATGTCCACATGTAAAGTCATTCCTACATTTGTTCTAATATTTAGTATTTGACTTTGGCACTATCAGCAGAGCTAGTAAATCCTTTGGAGTTTCCTATATATAGGAGCATATTTTGTTCTAAGGAGGTGATTTTTGGTGGATTTCTTTCTATTCTAGGATAGGATCTGGCCAATAGAAAGACTAACACGTGATCGGTATTCTTAGTTGCACCACTCATTTCCTGGGGAGGGATAGGATCTGGAGATGCAGTTAATAATCTTGCCTGTGGGACCATAATTATGGCATACAGAGGACTTGCAGACTGGTGAATATAACCACATGCTAGGCAGCAGAACAGCCCCACTTCACAATGTCCCTTCCAGATCTTTCCCTATGTGGTCCTTCATCCGGCTATTCATCTGTACCCTTTAAAATAAACTGTTAAATGTGAGTTAAAAGTTTCTGTGAGTTCTCTGTGCCACTTTAGCAACTAATCAGACCCATGTTGGGGTAATGAGACTCTTTTTATAGTCAACTCAGGCAGAAATACGGTTTCAGTGTGTATTAGTGTCTGTAAGAGGTGTCTGAGATGGGTGTGAGGAGAATAGTCTTTTTGGATTCAGTCCTTAATCTGAGAGATCTGTGCAAACTTCAGAAAGTGTTAGAATTGAATTAAATAATCAGAAACACAGTTGAAGAATTCTGAGAACCCTTGCATGTTTGACATCAAAAAAGTTTTGTGAATTTGAAGAGGTCTTCTTCCATGTCCATTAGATGTTTTACTTGTGTATTAACATCATGTATGTATATATGTGAATATAATGTAAAAACACATACAAATGATTTGGAAGAGGAATATGATGTAATATTTATGTATGCATATGTAAACATGATGTAAAACACATGTACATGATTTGGAAGAGGAAAGCTGTGTCTAAAAGTTTCAGTTTATATCAGTTAGATTCCCTTCGTACTTCAGTTTTGGTCTTCATACTTTGCAGTTCTTTGATAAAGTTGGGGGCAAAAACTTTATTTCAGGTCCCTAAAATATTCTAAATAGCTTTTCTCTTACAGATGGTGACTTGTCTCAGACTGGAAGCACGGAATAAAGATATTAATTAGGCATTTCAGTGATAAGAAATGGTATCGTTAGAAATATTAATAAAATCAGAAAAAATAGCTGATGTCTATGTGATTTAAGACTTTTAGAAGCTAATTTGTTATGAAGAATTAGTCAATAGAATATCTAATTTCCCAGAAAGTTAGGCCTAGATGTTATATAATACAACTTAATTTTTGTCTTTATTTACATGTAACACAAAAATTTAATAAATGATTAGAAAAGATACTAAATCTATACTGTTTTGTAGAAATTTATTATTTAATTTTGCTCACTTTTAGAATAAATCTGTTTCAAGTGGCCCTTTCATTGTATTTATTTTCCTTTACTTATTTAAGAATTTTTTGTAATGTGTTCTGTTCTTGTCCTTTAGATAAAGGAAGAATGTGAGATTTTTAAGTATTTACAGAATGTAACTTACAATAGCATAAACCAACATAAATGAGCTTGCTAATTAGAAATAACTTACTGTAACTGCTAGAGAAAAACATAGAGAATGATCTTCAAGATATTTAGGTGGCAAAAACTTACTGAAGAGAGAACTTCAGTAGCACAGGAAATAGCCCAAAATACCAATGGAAGGGACTACATGACATTAAAAAGATTCTGCACAGCAAAAGAAAATATCAGTTGAGCAAACAGAGAGAAATCTATTCCATGCAAATTACAGACCAGGTGCTAATATCTCAAACCTAAAAAGAACTACAAAAATTCAACACTAAGGCAACAAATTGCTGACCAACAAATGGACTAATTCAATGAAGAGACAGTTATAAAAAAAAAAAAAGGACACACAGACGACAATGATTTTTGAAGTTGTTCAGCTAAAACTATTCTGAGATATCATCTCACCCCACTCAGAGAGGCAGTCATCAAGAAATATGATAACAAATATTTGGAGAGAATTCTAAGAAGGAAAGCTTATTCACCAATAAAAGTTTCTGTATTACTCCCCTTAAAATGGATTGAATGAATTTAATTTGTAAGTCTGAATTATAAAACTGCATTAATAAAACACAACTTCAAAATATTATTTAATAACTCATTAAAAAAATTACAGAATATAGAGTCAGCATAAAATATTAATATAACTAAAGTAGACGTGTGTTTTCCTCTAGAAGTTTCAAACATTAAGGTTCTCTACAAGATAATGATCCACTCAGAAGTGCAATAAAAAGCATGCTTCTCTTCTGTTATGATTTGGGGCCTCATCACTACCACATATTTGTAGTATGACATAGACATTCATAGTAATAAGACTGAATATAAATCCATATGGTGAGTTATGGAGCACCAAACAAAATGGGCTTATATTTCAGTAGATACTGTGGGTTAAATTATGTATAGATATGTGTCTATGTGTGTCATAACTATACTTTTACCTGCCTTGTTGCAGAGTATCAGACATTATTGAATGGAACTTGCAAGTTATGGAATTGATTTCCAAGGGAAGTTTGCAGAGTGAATGTTTAAGTTATCCTATTGTTTTTAATGCCTAGACATAATTATTTTCATTGAAATTTAAAATGTGCTCATGAAATAAACTTGTTTTTAAAAAAAAAAAATTTATTGAATTTTTGTGTATTTCATACAGACTATTTCAAACAGTTTTAATCATCTTTATACCCCTGTCCCACTGGTACCCTAACATAACAGCCCCTACCGGAATCCATGTACTATGTCAACTGTGTTAAGGCTCACTGTGTCAAGTCAGTGTCCCCAGATGTCCCCCAGTACAAGTCCATCCACTGAAGTATAGTCAGCCTATCTAGAGTCCCTTGTTTTAGGAAGATGAGCTTTTCTTCACCAAGCAGTAATCAATTGCCAATATTTCTTCAGCTAAGATTGGCATCTGCTGTTCACTTCTCCAGTTCTATACTGGGTTTTTGCCTTCTTGAATTTGCATGGGACCTGTGTATACTGACACCTTTGCTATAGAATCACATGAGCAGGTCCTAGGAGCCTGTAAAACTCTATTTCCATATGGTCATGCACCTCCTCCCCTGGCTCTTGCTATCTTTCTGTCCCCTGTCTTAAGGCCAGCATTCTGCAGATTTTTAATCTCTATGCTTTTGATATTTGTGACCTTTTGTGTTTCCGGCCCTCTGTTGCATGATGGAGTTTCATTAATGAGAATTCATAAATTCATTATTATCCTCTTCTTTACCCCTGTTCTATGTTCTGTGAGCCTTAGGCATAGACACTGCATTGTAGATATGTCACTTAAGCCTGAGTAATTCACAGACAATGTGTGTGACCAGTTGTAATAGTCTCCAACTGCTACAAAATAAGCTCCTTTGATGAGTGATGACTGGAATATTTGTCTGTAAATATAAGGTTATATAATTTGCACATAGTAAGAAATTACATTAGTCTAGGGATGTGACAGTCTTGGGGTTTTCTCTAAGATCTAAGACTACTCCAGCCATGTGTATTTGGTTATGTTTCCAGTAACACAGTTGTTTCCTCCCACTGAGTGGGCTTTTAGTCCAATTAGCTAGCTGTTGATTGCCCCCAAGGTAAAAGTGCTACTACTGCACCAATGTTGTATGCTGTACTGGTCATTGACGTGTGGTTATTTGGTCTTGAATCTGGTATTGGACCATCAATTTATGTTTTCTCTTGGCACCTTCATAGCATTCTCCAAAGCTATGAGAGCTAGCCTTTAGGGGAAGTGGCTTCAGATCAGTTGCAGCTCTATTGCTCCCAATCATGTGTCCAACGTATGTTATGTTCTATCTTCAGCAGTATGGTCTTACCTTCGAGTTCTGGGAGGCAATCAAGGGCTATGGCAATAGTATGTGTAGGTTTGAGAGTCTCTTGTACAACCCTAGACAACAACTCAAAGGAAAGTTTCTCCTGTCTAGGACTGTTTTCTTGTTATATAGCCTTCAGCTATATTCATGGATTCATTAGAGATATTGTATGTTTAATTTGTCATTAGATTGTTGGACTAATATGATTTCCTCTGGTTTTTAATAAACTATTATTTATCTCTCCTCCCTCTCCCTGTCTAACCCTTTTGACATGGTTTCCCCATTTAAAATGTCCCAATTTTCCCCATTTCGCCCTTGATAATTCCTGTGTCCCATGGTTCTACGTCTCTTGAGCTCCTTCTTTCCCTTTATCCTCAAGTTTCCTTGTATAACCCTCACTCCCCCATCCCATTTAAGTAGCCCCATTTTTATTGATTTGTCCCTTAGTAATACCTGCCTTCTACTGTTCTTTTCTTTCAGGTTCTTTCTTTCCCCTTTATTTCCCTGGTTCCTTTCCATTATTCTGGTTCCTGTAGTCACATCTGGATACACACTCACATGTAAGGATTTGGTGCTAGGGTCCCCATGTGAGGGAGAACATACATCTTTTGTTTTTCTGAGTCTGTGTTATTTCACTTAGTATAACAGTTTCTAGTTCCATCCATTTACAAGGAAATTTCATGGTTTTGTCCTTTTTAAAAATATTTTATTTATTATTTTTATTTTATGTGTATGCATGTATTGCCTGCGTGCGATGCCCATGGAAGAAAGACAAGGCTGTTGGATCCCCTGGAACTGGAGTTATAGACAGTTGTTAGCTGCCACGTGGGTGCAGGCATTTGAACTCGGGTCTTCTGCTTCTCCAGCCCTCAATTTTGTCCTTCTTTACTGTTGGGTAGAACTCCATTGTGTAAATGTCTCACATTTTCAATAACCACTCATCAGCTGAGGGATACTTAGGTTGCTTCCATCTCTCAGCTATTGTGAAAAGAGCAGTAACAAACACAGATGTACAAGTGTCTCTGCAATAAGATGAGCCCTTTGGATATATGCCAACTAGTGGTATAACTGAGTCAAATGGTAGGTATAAACTTGGTTCTTGATGGTAAGACACAAGTATGAATAAAAGGAGATAGTGATTTTATTTTATTATTTAAAAATAATACAAGTTTTCAAAGAGTTTCATATATGAGTGCTGCACTTACATCATTTCCATCCCCCATTCTCCCCTCCAGCTCTATCCATGTCCCCGTCCACTCCATTGTAATTTTGTGACCTCTTATGAAAGCCGGGAGTGCTCTCCACAGACTGCTCTTGCAATCAACAATGAAGCATTGTCAGCAGAATGAAGTTGAAGCATAAAAGTGAGAAAAAAAAAAGCTGATCAAATAGACATCCTTGTCCATCTTCCTGTCATGATAAGATTTTTGATTATTTTAAAATTCTTGGTCCCATTTTTGTTAGAGTAGTAAACAGAGAGTCATACTCACCGTGTTAATACTTTCACATCTTTGATGATTTTTTTAAACAGTTTTTAAAAGTGTGCACATCTGGTATTTTCCTTCATCTGCATCTTATTAAAATCTGTTGAAGCTATAATGAACATATGCCAGTTAGTTATTTTAAGTTTTGTTAAATTAGTATCAATGGTTTTGGAATGTAAAAACACGTGTTAAGAACCATTTTATCTTAAAAACTGCACCACTTTAGGACTGCACAATTTGTACCCATGGAACTGAACATTTCCATGAACTTTTAACTTTTTAGGTTAACACAATCACACAAAGTAACAATGTGGAAAACATCCTCAAAGAAGCCTTTGCTATAAGTTATTTCTACGAAATGAGGATCCTTGGCATGTAAGATTTTACTTAACCTGAAATACAAAAATTTTGGGGAGATGTTCTTTCAAGTGAAATGAGAGTGAACTCAGCCTTCGCTAGTGAACTCAACCAGGGAATAATTTCAACCATAACGAAGAACATAATCGTCATTGGGAAGAGAAAGACAATATTGTTCAGTGCTGCACTTACTAGAGATGTTTCATGTGCAATATCTATGCAAAAGATTTTCAATTTCCTGAATTAAAAGATGCTATATATCAGGAAGGACCACTTGATGGCAAAAATTTAAAAATAAGGGAGAAAAATATTAATACATTTATCAAAAGTACATTTGAATAAAGTATGTAAAAGACCAAATAAAACAAAGAAATAAAATGGCTTAAAATGGGTACCCATATACTGTCAATGAATTTGAAATTTCTGATAATTTAAGAAAGAAATAAAAATTTGAGATGACCTAAATATAAGTAAAAATGATTTAGTCACTTGATTAGTTGATATCTATAATTACTAAAATGTTCAACTCAAAATTAGATTATTTTTAAAAGATTTATTTGTGTGTGTGTGTGTGTGTGTGTGTGTGTGTGTGTGTGTGTGTATGAGTGTTTGCTTACTTAATATGTAAATGCATCACATGTGTGCCTGGTGCCAGAAGAGGCCAGAAGAGGGTATCAGATTCCCTGGAACTGTAGTTACAGATGGCTGTGAAACACCATGTAGTTGCTGGGAACCAAATCTGTGTCCTCTGAAAGAACAGGAAATCTTCTTAATTACTCAACCATTTGTGTAGCCTCTAGTCTTAGTCTAAAATAAATATAATACAGAGTAGAAGACATATTCTTTAGCTTACATGAAAACATCTATTCTATACATGCAATTTTATTTTAATTAATATTAAAAGATATATTTGTATCTTTTAATATATACAACAATATATACTGTTTCATTGTAACCAAGTAAACAAGGCTGACCTCAACCTCGTGTAGTCCATTTGGCTTTGAACTTGAGATCTGCTTGCCTCTGCTTCCTGAGTCCTTCTATATAGTAATGTACTACCTTCAGCTACAGTATTGCTCATTAATGATCTTTGAATCAATAACATCTGTATCAAATATAAACATGGGACAGACTGACCAGTAAGTTCTCAAATTTGAATGTTAAAAATCACCTGGAGAACTGTTTTAGACAGTAATCTTCATACTCTACAAACTAGAGATTTTAATTTAGTTTGTCTATAGTTGAACCTGGGTGTAGGTAATTTTATTTATTTTTTCTTTAAAAATTATTTATTTATTTAATGTGTATGAGTGTTTTACCTGCATGTAGGTGAGTGTGCCACATGCATGCAATCCCCAGAGAGGCCAGAAGACAATGTTGGAACCCCTGGGACTGGAGTTACAGAATGTTGCTAGCCACCATGTGGGTGCTAGGGAACCTCTGCAAGATCAGCCAATACTCTTAACCACTGAGCCATCTCTCTAGCCTTTTCTTTTAGACATTTTAAGTGTGTGTGTGTGTGTGTGTGTGTGTGTGTGTGTGCATGTGTGTGTAGTCTATTCATTTATACACCTGTAGTTGTGGCTGTGTGGACATGTGTGGAGGCTAGAGATTGGCATAGGGATGTCTTCCTCATTTGTGGCTCCTCTGCCTTTAAAAAAAAAAAACAAAACTTATTTTTTTGAGACAAGATCTCTAGACTGAGCAATGAACAAGTCCCCAGAACTGGCCTGTCAAAGCTGGTTGTTATAGGAATAAGCCATTATGTCGTCTATGACCAGCTTTTTGTCATAGGTACTGGGGATCTGAACTCAGGACCTCAAGCTTGTGAAGCAAACACTTATACGCTGAAACATCTCCCCAGCCTGTGATATAATGCTATGGATAATCTTATTCACAAATAAGAACTTTTCAAGTATAGCCATGTAACTGCATTACAGGAAGTTAAAAAAAGATAAAATTTTGGTTTTCAAAATGCATATGTACAAAAGTTTACTATAGTTGTTAAATTTTTGAATTCTCAAGACCATATCTGGAGATCCTAATTCATGATTTCTAAGTTCTGGGTAACAGATTTTAACCTGCACTGTGACATATTCACAGGCAGTTCTTAAGACCTGACACTTTCCTGGATTTTTCATTTCCAACATAAAATTCCAGACTTACAGGTAGTTTTATTGATTTTGTTATCAAAGGCAACCTAGTTTTCTTCAAGGTCGATTGTTTCATGTTAGCTTTCACTAAATAGCTAAAATCAGTATTTTTAGCCATAGCTTCGAATCATATTCTGAAAACCAATCTTTCATAAATAAAAAGCTCCTTTATTCTCATCTGAATAAAATGCAAAAGTAGCCCAATAAGTTAGTAATATATAATTATTGAAATTTTTATTTGATATAAACAAAATCAGAAGCAGTACCTAACATATACAGGTCTCAATTTGAAGGAAAGACACTCTCTTAGACCAGTGACTCTACCTTGGTACCAAGTGCAGCAGTTTTCCTTGGACCACTGTTTTTCAACCTAGTCATTAAGCTCACTGAACCAAACTGAAGAAAATGCAATATAGTTCTAATTTATGCTCTAGTGTGAATCTTAACATCCACACATCTCTTATTCTTACATTGAAAGGGAACATGGGGTTTCAGACCTAAAAATTTAAGATAATATATGTGAATATATTTTATTGTCTTGACTTTTCCAAAAGCTGAATTGATTAGAATTGAAAAACATCTTCATATTATTTCAGTACCCTATTATTTTAAGTTTCAGAAAACTCAAGATGACTAAATAAATTGTGAAAAGTATCTCTTCATTGGCAACTTCAATTCACTGTCTTTCCTAATGTTTTTGAATTCTAAACATAATCAGCTGCCACTATAAATCTTAACCCCTCCTCCTAAAGGGATAGCAGTCACACCAATAGTATTTTTAAAAATTGCTGTAGAAATCTTTAACAGCAAAATTATAAAACATGAAGCAATTGACAGAAAATTATTGAAATACCAAACTGGTATAGTTTGTAAAATCAAAATAAAAGATAAGTTAAAGCTCTAACTCAGATGATCTGAATACAAGTCAAATTCTCTTACAGTGTTCTTGCTCCTCAGCCAATACCATTCAGATAATGTGAATCCAGGTGACTCACATTGGGTTAGCCAAGGTTAACATCTAATGGGGACTAATTACATATGAATGCATCAATCATTTTTTTTTTGTGTCTTTTAATGACTAGTTAGATTGCTGCAAGCCATGGCAACCTTCAGCAGGATCAGTAATGTGAACATTTTATTGAATACATTGCAAAATGCAATGAAATTCTTCAATACTTACATAGTTAGAAATCAAAATACGAAGTCTTGAGAAGGTTTCTGTGTTTACTAGACAATGATCCTCTACAGAATACCTGAATTTTCACACATGTAGAAACATTGAGGCAGTGGGACAAGTAATGAATTGTTCTGTATCTTTTCCCCCTTGTATCGATATGGAGACTATGCTATATTAGGAAAGAGACAGTTGTTTCCTCTGTTAATTTTACTGAAATCTCATATATAAAATCTTAAAGAAACATTATTCTAGTTATTGATGTCAGTCTTTCTCCGGGGA
>NW_008349975.1:3233515-3243654 GCF_000622305.1 Nannospalax galili | reverse complement strand
CCAAACCACAAACCACATAAGAGGAAACATCTAGGCATAGCTAAGTCTTTTGGATGCCCTTGAAATAGGAGATACCTATAAAATTAAAGAAGAAGTAAAAAGGTGACATTTGACTGTAGGGCTGTATACAAGAAAAGTTCAGTCTTTCTCCGGGGAAAATACATTTAAATAAAAACAATCCAAACCACATAAGAGGAAACATCTAGGCATAGCTAAGTCTTTTGGATGCCCTTGAAATAGGAGATACCTATAAAATTAAAGAAGAAGTAAAAAGGTGACATTTGACTGTAGGGCTGTATACATGTATCAAGAAAAGTCTGCCAACTAGGAAAGAACAGTCATTACTATATATAAATCCAGATGGTCAGGAAAAAAAAATATAGGAAAATGTTTCGCCCTTCAGAAACAGTTTAAATCATTTAAATATGAATTTCTTAGAATGCAGTTAAAATTAATTCTTACCTTTAACATTCATCAAAAAATATTATTCATTACTTTTTGCCCTGGACATATGAAGAGAAAGCATTGAATATAGGAAAAACATCCTTTTGTATCCCATCCAAGTTTTTGTTTTATTTATATAATGAATTATTTTGTGTATAAATGTCCCATCTCTCTTAAATAAAATAAACAATATTATGCATTAGTTTTTATTTCTTAGTTTTATATAATGATAGCAGTTATTTTCTAAAATGTAGAGCCTTGATATTGACAGATTTTTAAAAAATATTTTATTTGTTCTATGTATATGAGTGTATTGCCTGCATGCATGTGAGTGCATCCATGTCGTGCAATGCCGTAGAGGTCAGAAGAGGGCTTCGGATTTCCCTGGACCTAGAATTAAGGACGGTTTGTAGCCACCATGTGGGTTGGGGCTGGAGAGATGGCTCAATGGTTAAGAGCACTGACTGCTCTTGCAGAGGACAGATTTTTTTGGTAGAAATATACACTTATATTTACATGTGCTTCTAATTACGTACTTTTGTCATGAGTAAGAATGGAGTTTATCAGTTTGCCCTCTTCTATTTCATGGGTCATATATTTTTTATTTATTAATATGTTAAATAGGACAATTACATTGATACTGTTTTGTGTGTGTATGTATGCTTTCGTATGTGGGGGCACAAGATTGTACAGGTGTGCGTGCATGTGTGAGTGTATGTGGAGGCGTGGAGGCCAGAAGTTGACCTTGGGTGTTTTCTTTAATCACTCCGCTTTATTTCCTGAAACAGTAACTCTCACTGACCTCATAGCTTATTGATTTGGCTAATTTATTTAGGTCTTTTGCCATGTGAATCCCCTGTCTCAACTTCTCAAATGCTGAGATTACAGGCTATGCTCATCCTGCATTTTCATGTGGGTTCTGGAGATCTAAACTCAGCACTCTGAGCCATTTCCCAGCCCAGCAGTCTTTTTCTGATTTTTAAATATATTTTTATTTTTACTTCTGGAATAAATTTCACTTGACTACAACCTATTATTACTATAGATAGTTGGACACAGTCCCTATTATTTTAAGTATTCTCCATGTTTGCTCACATTTAAAATTGATTTATCATGCTCAAATTTAGCTTTTTTATATTAATTTTAGATTACCTATACAAAATGAACCTGTAAAAGACCTTGGATTTTCTCCTCTGCAACTTTGTATAAAAATTATATTTTCTTAAGCATTTGATAAAATTCATTTGCAAGAACTTCTGAGGTTTACAAAATGTGTAACTAGAAATCTGCTTACAAATTTAATGCTAAAGAAATACTTTACTTATTGGTCATTGGTTTTTCTATATATTCTGTTGATTCTGGTGTGTATACATCAGTAGAAAATTTCATTTTTATTAGATTTTCTAATTAAATAAAAATGAGCTATCACACTGTCATATTTCGGATCTCTGTATCATCACAGTAATTTTGTGCCATCCTTTCACTCATAGTCGTCTCCATGAATTGGTCAATCGGGATGTATTCTGAAGAGTTACTTGTGTGCTCTCTTCTTGTTGGTTATCAGGCTATTGAAAGAATGGACTTCATGAAATGATGAATTTGTCTCCCAGAGGAGAAATTTGTCTCCTGAAGAAAGATTTACAGCTTTTCAGATGACATTGCTGGAGAGACTTACTTTGGAGAAGAAACTTGGTGCTGAGAAAATGGTGGGCAGGAAAACATACCTGTCCAGGTCTGCTTACTTATGCAAATATCACTTGCTTTCATTTCAAACCCACCCTCATGTCAAGATCCCAAAGATAGACCTGTGGAAGTCAGTGGACCACTTTATTTCTCTCTCCCCAATGTGGTCACATTGAATACATCTCCTTTTTTTTCTGTTTTTAATTATTTATTTGGATCTTTTAGTTGGTTTATTGAGAATGAGTGTCCAAATCTATCTATCTATCTATGAAGGGGCATAAGTTATAATTAAGACTGGTAAAATTTTGGCCCTTTTTCTTTTTTTTTTCAATGTTTGGTTGTTGGCCATAGCCTTTAATGGCTGCATTATCCCTCCAGCCCTCTTTTTCTTTTTCTTTCTTAAATTTGTTTTTATTAAATTTTGTTGTATTTCATACAGAATATCTCAAACAATCTGAATCATCTTTAGTGCCCTGTCCCCACCAGCACCCTCCCATAGCCCTCTTACTAGAACCCATTTACTCTGTCCTGGGTATTAAGGCCCAGTGTGTCAAGTCAGTGTCCCCAGACGTTCCCCAATGCAAGTCCATCCACTTGCAGTCTATTCAAATCCCTCTCATCTTTCTAAACACCTATCATTTTCTTTTTCTTTAACAGAGCATAGGGTGGGGGTTTATTTACAGAGTGGGTGCCCCTCATTTACAGCTGACCTGGAAAGTCCACTCTCAAATATAGATCCTGTGACTTCCTGAAAGCCTCAGAAAATGATGAGAGAGGTATGCAATGGACCAGCCCAGACTGGAGCACTCAGTCTGATGGGAACAGGGAATCGGAGAGTGGGCAAGGATTCGGTGAGTGACAAATAGACACAACACAAGAGATGGTTGATGATCTGAATGTAATTTTCTAAAGTGGAGCATCAGATTTTATACAAGTTACAGAACAAGATTGTGCAAGCATCAGATTGATTTCATGGTTAATCATTTTCTTAGAAATACAATTCAAAATCAAAGCAATACAGTACAGTGCACAGTGTTGTTCTTATCCAATTAATCAGGCACTTAGACTATTTGTCCTTTTCCCTTAGTGGTTTGGCAACATCAGCTACTTATAAATTTCATGGTTGGTAATTTTATGGTT
Source organism: Nannospalax galili (assembly GCF_000622305.1). Lineage (NCBI taxonomy): Eukaryota > Metazoa > Chordata > Mammalia > Rodentia > Spalacidae > Nannospalax > Nannospalax galili. Next base: position 3,240,387 of record NW_008349975.1, on the reverse strand, counting down.
TTGTTTTTTTAATTTTATTTTACTTCTTGAGGTTTCGGTGGCCGAGGCCACTGACTAGGTCAGTGAAGTTATAATAACTCCATATAACTTCAAAGGCTTGTTTCTCTAATCCATATTTTTTTTATTCTTTCTTTTCATGTTTCTTATACTGCCTTTAATTATTCAAGTATACTTTGCTGCTGACTTGTAGTAAAAGCACCACGGTGGTCTGGATCTAGCTAACCTATCCATAAACTATAATGAATACCATGAAACTTTTCTTCCTTGAATATTTATCCATCTATTATTTTTTTTCATAAACTCCTGTATGAGGAAGTGGTTCATGAATGGGCTCAGGATTTTAAATATGCTCTCCTTTCCCTTAAAGGGATGCCATAGCTTACCTCTCCCTTACTCGTAGACAATTTCTAAGTCTATCTTAACTGTAGGCAGCAATCTTCTTTCAGTATACCCCCTTTGATCTCCTTGAGTCAACTCTAGGGACTGAAGCAGAGGGATTATATATGAATAATTCTTGCTGTAACTTATCTAGTAGTTTCCAAGGTTTCCTATTTTTAGCTACTTTACTTATTGTTTGAAACAAGAGAGGAGCATTTGGAGGAAGTCTTATATCCGGTAACTGAGTTCTCAGGAAATCATCCATATCTAGTCTCTCTTTAGGTGGGCCTAATGACCTGAGTAGGTACAAAGCAGTTCCTCTATGAGGAAAGAACAGGAATAAAGACAGCAATGAAGACAAGAACTAAAGCAGAACAGCCAAGGGCATGCTTTTTTAACACAGCCATTCTCCAGGAAGCATTCTTCCTTTGAAGTTTTCTTAGCCTCGACCCAGACCCACGGAGAGTACCTCATGCAGGCTCCACTGGAGGTGGCGTGACAGAGGTGCCTCCTGGCATTATTGGCTTATATATCCTTAGCCCCTCCTCCACATGAAGCTAAGGTGGACTGATTGGGTGGGAGGAGTAACTGATTACCCCCTCAACTCCTTGATGAGTGTGGGGAGAAGGTGTGACTAGAGATTTCTGGCATAGTGGTCAGAGTACACGTCTACTTAACACTCTACCTCTTCCTCCAGCTCTTACATTCTTTCCGCCAACTTTTTCTCCAAGTCCCTGAGCCTTGGAGGGGGTGGCAGGTGTGAGATGATCTTCTTCCTATTGTGGCAAGGAGATGAAATTTCGGGTCTCTGCATTGTCAGTTTTCCATGGTCTGTCAGACCTTTTAAATGGGATTCCATCTACTTATTCATGCTCAGATGCCGAGGAGCTCAGAAGGTGGGCGACTGTGACCAGTGATAGTCATGTATATAGAGATTAGAAATGCATGTGAAAACTTCTCAATGTCAATTGCTTTGGAATGAATTCTTCTGTATGAAAAAAAAATTAAAAAAATAATGATTAAAAAACAATAATTAGTAGATGTGAAAAACATTACCATTGAAATCTACCTGATGACTTTATATCCATGCTCAGATGCCTAGAAGCTCAGAAAGTAACCAACAGTGACTAGTAATAATCAGATATTTAGAGATTAGAAATGCATGTGCAAACATCCAATGTCAATTGCATTGAAAAAGAATTTTTCTGTATGAAACTGTGTATTTTAATAATGAAATGGAGATCTTTTTAAAGGTTAAAACATCATTTAATTTATGTCTTATAGGGTTTATACTGAGTACAATATTGTATAACTGTAATAATTCAACTGTAAACCTAAAAATTTACAGCCAATTTTGAAAGAGATGCATCCTACCTCAGGAAACCGTTATTGAATATGTCAATTGTGTTGTAATGATATGCTTCTTCTAAGTATGTTGTTATTAAATAAAACATTTTTAAAAATTAAAAAAAAAAAACACAAGCAGAAAGAATCAAGAAAATCTAAACAGTGGCTGCTATAAAAACTTGATCTATTGACCCTTTTTCCTACATACTAACTACCTTCTAGTTTTCTGTTATTTATGTATTTCTTTTTTAATTTGTGAATTACTTTCATATAGCTTTAAATTTTATCTGTTATTTTCTTTATTTTTGTTTTTGTACATTTCAAATTATAGTTAGAGTTAATGGTTTTATGAAGTGATTAACAGATATCTATTTCTGTTGATTTAATTCATTGCTTATAACCAAAAATTACCACATCTGGTCCACTCCCTTCATAAATGGGAGTCTCTCTTGCAATAATTCCATGTGTATTGTACTATCTTTGGTTGAATGAACTGAAGTTACTTAGCCTGTCTGTTTAGTTTACATTTATCTGGCTTACAAAGAGCTCAACTTAGGAAACTGTAACTGCACTCATCCTAAACTGCACAGGATTCAAGTAACAAAATCCAAGATCTATCTATATCATCTATCTATCATCTATCTATCTATCTATCTATCTATCTATCTATCTATCTATCTATAATCTATCCATCCAAATGACAGGGCCTCAAGGCTGGAGAGATACCACAGTAATTAAGAATGCTTACCGTTCTTCCAAGAGGACCTTAGTTTGTTCCCAGCACCCACACTGGGCAGCTCACAACAGTCTGTAACTCCAGCCTCAGAGAATCTGATATCTTCTTTTGGCATAGTGGGTACACACACACACACACACACACACACACAGAGTGCACATCTACACATACATTTTTTAAAAAAAATATGAAACAGGGTCCACCATGTAACGTAGGCCAGCATCAAGTTCACTATGTAACCCATGGTAACCTGAAACTTATGCTTCCCCTGCCTCATCCTCCCAAATGCAGCCTTACAAACATATATAATTATGTCCAGTGAACATGACCTTCAGTGAGAAATTTTAAGTGTCTGGCTGTATTCCCTGCATTAAATATACATAAAAAATGTTGTCTATAGAGCTGAGATTTTAAAAAACAGTAAATTAGTGTGCCAATAGGCCTTGGCAGAAATTATGGTTTTTATTTTCACCATTGTGCAGCCCTGAGACCTCCCAACTATCTAGGTCTAGGTTACAGGACTACAGAAATCATAACTGCCAGGCATATGCATAGGTAAGGTTACTTTCAGTTTTTCAGTTTAACACTACATCTAAGCGGTAATAAGTGATATAGCCCAGATTAAACCAATATATAGGATGAAAAATAATAAACCATTAATGTTGTATAGGAAGTTTTTTTTGAAACTTTAGGACAATTTTATTATAATTTTAAAGAAAAATCTTCAGAGCAGGCAAGCTGGTAATCTCAGTAGCTGCCTTGAGAAGAACGGAGGGGAGAAGTGAAAAAGTCATGAGGCCATTCAGGTTTAGAGCCTGCATGGAGATTAGACATGTGAATGGGGAGAAAGAAGCTTTAGAAAAAAGTAAAGAAACACAAGATGCTAGGGCAGACAAAAGCATTGAAAAAGCATGTTTAGAAAAAGGATATGAAGAAAAGGAAAATTTGTGCTTTTCTGAAGAATTCAGAAAATTGGGCAGTTTTACAGAGACCTACATGGCTGTGACCAGGTGCACAAGCACTGCACTAGGAGGTGGGATTCCAGGCAGGAAAAGTTCATTATCCCATTAATGCACTGGTATTCCATACATTTATTTAGCACGACTCAAGGTGAACCAGGCTTCCTAAGGGTGGTCCTATGACCAGGTGATTGACCAGTGAAATTAGAAAAGTGGGTCTTCCAACAGATAGAGATTTTTTACCCTTGACCAGTTAATCTCATGGAGAATTAGGTAAGAGCTCCCAAATACTTTTGGTATTTCTGGCCTTTGGCACAGAGTAGACTCTTAAGAGGTCCAAGGACATTTTGCTTTTAGGTAAGAAACTGGGGTCTTTTTACCTTAAACTGCCCAGCAGATGTCTACCTCCTATTCTTAACATACCACTCTCTGAAGAGGTTTGTTGCCAGAATTCTCTCAGGGTCTTTTGCGCTATCAGGCAAACCATATAACATATCTTTATGTGCATTTATTATTATCATGGGGGGTGACTTACAAAGAAAAGAGCACCCTGTGCCTAGCTCCACACCTCTTATGGCATGGCTTAGAGCCCACCATATTAGACCTCTCCCATGCCACGTGGATAGTCACTGCTAGTTTTCACCCACACTTCAGGGGCCAGAGGGTTCTCCCCAGGTCCATAAGTGCCAGGCCATTCTGTCATTGAGTACCCCTGGCTGCTGCTTCTATGTCATCACACATTACCTGAAGCTCAAGGGCTTCCATCCCAAGATGGCTCCCAGCAGCCCCTCAGTAGTCCATCCTCCAAGGCAGGCCCTGCCCCTCAGAGGAACCAGCCACCTGGGGGACAAGGTTTTACTAATTGCCAATAGGGAATCAGAGCTCTGACCACTCTGATTTCTTACATGCTGAATAGGGGTACAGGTTCTGGCAAATGAGGTACCCCTTCAGTGGGTCTAAGAGATCCCCAGATTGCATAACTGTTAGCTGTAGGGTGAAAAAAAAGTCTGGGTGATGTGAAGGAGAAGTAAAAGCAAAAGTAATTAGAATTATAAATTCTAGACAGGGAACTAGAAAAAGGCAGAACAGGACAAATTTCAAATGCCCAAATCAAAGTCCTTTAGAATTTCTTGATGAAGACTTCCAACAGCATCCATGTATTCGGTTCTTCCTCATTTTCTTTTGGCTATCAAGGTTGGACTTGAGAGTGATGATTCAGGATTTGTTTTCAGGCACTTTCATAGCTGTTGGAGTGGCTAGAATTAGTGTGAGTTCCCTCCCAAATGGCTTCTAGACAGGGAGAGAAAAGAAATTTAGCCATCATTTAATTTTTAGGTTTGTCATGTAGTGATGCCATTAAAATATTTAAATTATCCACAGACCTTTGATAAAATCTTCAGTTATCATTGAAATACTATAAAATTAAATTATTCCTTTCACCCAGAACACAAATAATTTATAATTCATCAGCATCGCTGTTTGTTTTTTGCTTGCTTGAAATCATAAGTGGTTGTTATAGGTCCTTCACTGAATTACTCAGAGGGAGTTTAAAGCAAATGCTCATAAGGTAACTTGATTCTGGGAATAATTAGACTGTGGTATTTATTTAGTTTTCCATTTCTAAAGACTCAGTATCTTCAGTCAGCAGTTTGCCCAGACTATAAATGCCATTTGGTTCTTTAAGGCAGAATGAGAAAACTGCCTGAAAATAGACTATCCATGGCAACAGTTTGGTAAATTACCATTGCAGAGTGCTTTCTGTAGACACTCAATCTTTTCAGAGCAACCTGTGCTGACTGGTCTCCAGGAGACAGAATAACATCCTTCAAGGCCAACTTATTACCTTTAATATATTTAAATGTCAAATGGATACATATATAGTTGATGTATACTCTTCCTTAAATGTACAAAAGTATATTGAAAGCAAAATTGTACAGTCATTTTTGTAAGAAATTGAAAAATATATAATTAAGCCAAAATATATCAATTGCTCATTCTTATTGCTTCTTGTCAAACCTGACACCAACTAAAGGACTATATGCATAAGTAGACTGAAGATTTCAGCAAAATGTCTCTAAGTGGCTCTTTATTCAGTGTTAATATTATTATAATTTTTCTGTTCACTGAGCAGTATTATAAAAGGTTCTTCTAAAGATCATCTTCCTTTTATTGATATGTGATTATATATATGAAGTTTAAATCAAATTGTTTATACTAATTTTATCAGAAGAAATAATTAACAGAAATTTCTGGTAGATTAGCAAAGCTTGGTGTCCTATCTTTCCATTTAAGAGCTTTCCTGCTTTCAATTTTGAAAATGCTTTCAAATATACTTTGTTTATTATTTCTTTAAAAAAATCCATCTTTGAATATGACTATTGACTTTTTTGGTCAACATAATCATTACCTCCACACTGACCAACACACAGCCTATTTTGTCATGGCATTGGCTGACATTTCTTATCAATTCTAAAGACAATTATAGATCACCAGCTGAAAATAATGGCATTTACTGTGGAATGATGGATTTTTTTCAAATAGTACATTTATTTACAGGATCAATGATAATTTTAATATCTGATTGTTACCTATCAACATATATTTTGTGGCTACTATGTACCAGGAAATCTTCTGAGTACCAGATTTACATTTATAAAAGGAAACTGTAAAGAGTTTGATCAATTGGATTTTTAAAATTATTTTTTTTCAGTCTTTGCACAACAGGAAATAATATGCTAAGAGCAGAAACAGCTCTTTTGTCCTAACTAAAGTACTCACTTCTGCAAACAGGAACATGCAACAAGAGCTCCAAAAGCCAGAATTATGACTGGGGACTTACCCCTCAACTCATCTCGCTGGGTCACACCGGTTAATCTATATATACATATTTCCCAATTTTTGTTCAAGTCTAAATCATAGTGCTGCTATAGGGAGCATAGAGACATACTGAAAGTGGCTTCCTCTCTCTAAACCACTCTAAAAACTTTTCCATTATATATTTTGTCATTTTTCTTCTTGTTGCACTTGAGCTATAGGAACTAGAGTCAGACCTCCCCAGTGGCTTTCATAGCAAAAGCTCTCATGATTCCTGCTTTGTATGTTTCTGTTTCCATCATTTTGTTTCAATACCAAGAAAGCCCTCAAAGAGAAAACTGGTCAAGAGAATTAAGAATCCCTGGCCTTGGTGGAGACTTAACTTTACAGTTTTATCATTTCAACCACCTGGTCATAGGACCAATTCTAGGAAGGTGGGTTCACCTCAAGTCATGCAGAACAGACAGGTGGAGTACCTAGTGTCTTTTTGAGATGGCTAACTTTTCATATCCAGAATTTTTGTCCCTAGAGCAGTGCTGTTGTACCTGGCCGCAGACAGGTAGCTTTCCTAAGTCTGCCTGCTTTTTTGAATTCATGAGAAAAATGTAGCCTCTCCTTTTCTCATTACATCATTTTTT
>NW_008349975.1:3232573-3233497 GCF_000622305.1 Nannospalax galili | reverse complement strand
TTTTTTTTTTTTTTTTTTTTTTTTTTTTTTTTTTTTTTTTTTTCCCTAAGCAGCTTTTCCTAAAGCTTTTGACAACCTCAACATTTTGGGTTTCTTTACTTTTTCTCTGAAGTTCTCTTCCCTTCCCCACCATGAGGCTGCTTATCTGCCACCTGCCTGGCCTGGAGCATAGCTTTATCTTTTTTTTTCCTTTTTCGTTCCATTCTCCTCCCAAGTGCAGCTGCTGCGATTCACAGTTTGTGTGTCCTGAGGGTTTTTTTTTTTTTTTTTTTTTTTTTTTAATTGTATTAAAATCATCTTAAAGCTTCTGCTTAAGACCATCCTTTAATTCTTCTATGAATAAGAATAAGAACCCTGAAAAGGGACACTGTTTTTCTCTACATCAATTCTGAAAAATCTGTATATTCTGAAATTAAGATTTAATAAGACAACACTGTTAGAAAAACACTTATAGTGTAACAGCTGTGAGACTATAATGTAAAACCTCATTTCCTCAAAAAAATTAGTTCTTCAAGGAAATGAAACCTTTAGAAATTAGGATGTTATTTTAGATTTAAAAGAATCTTGCTGGAGAGATGGCTCAGTGGTTAAGAACACTGACTGCTCTTGCAGAGGACCCAGGTTTGATTCCCAGCACCCACATGGCAGCTATGAACCATCCTTAACTCCAGTTCCAGGGGAATCCAACGCCCTCTTCTGACCTCTGTGGCATTGCATGACAGGGGTGCACTCACATATATGCAGGCAGTACGCTCATTGACATAAAATAAAAATTAAAAAAAAGAACCTTGCTACCTTTGTAAGGCATGCATCAGAATCATGTCTCAATTTTTTAAGAGAAAGTTACTAAAATATTCATTTTTATTTAAAGTATTTTAAATGCTTTACTAACATGTTCCAAGAGAGCTGGAGCTGCAGGGAGAC
>NW_008349975.1:3225085-3232504 GCF_000622305.1 Nannospalax galili | reverse complement strand
ATCACAGCATTCACATTAAATGCTTCTATTGTTTCCATGGTACCTGCCCACATTTAGTTAAAAGGTTTTCAGAAGTACTTGGATAACAATAAGATAATCCTGTTGTCAGTAGCAGTAAAACAAAAATATGCATGGGCCCTGGCATGGTGGCACATTCCTTTAGTCTCAGCTCAGGTGGCAGAGGCAAACAGATCTCTGTGAGGTAGAGGCCAGCCTGGTCTATATAGCATGTTCTAGGAGAGCTGGGGCTATAGGAAGACCCTGTCTAGAAAAGACCAAAAAAAAAAAAAATGCATGGGGGAGGCAATTATAATTATACCTGCTTTGAGCTTGATGCCATGCTTTTTCTTTTTATATCAGTAGCTTCATTCTGCCTTATGGCTTTACTTTATATCAACTGATGTGGATATTCAAATTTATGACCCTGTAAAAACTTTTCTGTCAACTCTAACCCAGCTCCTGATCTTTTCCTTAAAACCTGTTCAACTCATATGTTTATTTTCTTTGGTTTAATGAGAAATTCATGCTTTAAGATGTATAGGTAAGATTTTGGAGTCACACTCAATTCATTCCTTTCTTTCCCATAGAAAAATCTGTAGGTTGTGTCTTGAAAACACATGCAAGTCTGACCACCATGAGTCACATTAGACTGATCTTTTTCATGTTTCATTTTCATGAGTATAATTGCCTTCAAATTGGTCTTCTACCTGAATACTCTTTTCTAAGGGATATCTCTTTTGAAATGTAAACTCTCCACTTTTAAACTGAAAATCATGCCTTAAATTATAATTTTAAGTGAAAGTCCTCACAATGGTTCCTGTTATAAGTTAATGCCTCCCCCATTCCCGGTTACTCCTGCCTGCTATCACCCCAAGTTCTTACTATAAGGCATTCTTATAGTAATGGCCAATTCCTCTTCCCAGAACTTCCGTGAGTAGGGTTAAGGTGCAACAAAGCAGGCCAAAACTATTATTTTCCCTTCCTCCATTTGCTTCCCCAGTCTTGTAAGAACTCATCCTTTACATAAGAAAGTCCAAATTATAAGAGAGTCCTATGTAATGTTATCTTTTCTCCTCAGTTTCTATGAGCTGACTTGTGTTTGTCAGGAAAGAAAGGTGAAGTTACACCCTAAGTTTTTGAGGACAGTTGAAGGTCCATGTGAGCTCAGAAACTGAGGAAGTAACACACACAGGAGAGACAGACTCTTCCTAGCACAGGGGTTTCTTGGCCTTTAAGACTTGTGTCTCATGAAAGCTCTTTTCACACTTAAGCCTCCTAAAGATTTGAGACATAAAATCTTTTCCAGTTTCCCGAGTCAGTCTTGAGTAATAAATTTTTCCTTCTACTAATTTCTATCTTGTGTTTTCCATTGATTGTTGAACAATATGAATTTAGATTCCTGTAACAAGACCTTCCTTGAGATTGCAGATCTACTTCTGATCACAGATTTAGGCAGCCCTAATTAACATGCTCCCACTTATAACTGTTTTTTTATTTTTTTTTAATTTTTGAAACTTACAGATTAAAAAAAAGCCACAGCTAAAGGCATTTACCATATACATTGGTTGGGTCACATGCTCCGACTCATATGTGGATCCTACTTCAAATCTTTAGATCTACTTGTATGTTCAAATTGGAGTAACCTGTAGAATCTAGGAACGTAGAAAGAGGTCATTGGTGGGGAAGGGGAAGAAAGATCTTAAGGGAGGGAATGTAGAACACAGGTGTTATGCAGGGAATAATATGGAGCTTTAAGTAGGTAAAGAGATGAGAAGGTATGGTGTGAAAGAGTATGGGGAAGAAATAACACTAAGGGCATTTGAAAAACTCATATGGACACCTACTAGATTATAGCTTTATATCTAGCTTACACACATATGCACTCATGCAAAATTATTTAATTGGAGTTATACTAGACAGGAGATAGTACTCTATTCACTCTGTGGATGTTTTTCTTTGCTTCACAAAATATTGTTAGTTCGTTGCAATCCTATTTGCCTAGTTTTCTGTTAGAGCCTAGGCTTTGGGGGGGTCTACTCTAGTTAGATTTCTGATATTGTGATAAACAACATAACCAAAAGCAACTTTAGGGGAAAAGATTTCTCTTACTTGTGATAGTCAATCATTAAGAGAAGTCAAGGCAAGAACTCAAGGCAGGAATCTGGAGACAGGAACAGAAGCAGGACCATAGAGGAACACTCCTTACTGACTTTTGCTTCCCCCTTGCTTGCTTAGCTAGTTTTCATATCTAGCCCAGGCCCACATACCCAGGGAAAGCACTTCCCACAGTGGATTGGACCTTACTATATCAGTCAGTAATTTTTTTTTAAATGCCTGAAATTCCAGCAGAGAAAATTCCTCAACTGAGGTTTCTTCTTCCCAGATAACTACAGCTTATGTCAAATTGACAAAAACAAACCAGCACAGGGCCATATCCAAACAATAGCAACCATACATTTTACTTAGGTGACTGTTACAGAGCTTTTTCCTCTTTCCTTCTAACAGTTGTTTAATTTCAGGTGTTAGATTTTCATCTGATGTGATACATTGTACAGCTTCATCCTGTTCATAGATTGTCAGTTCTTTCAGATCCATTTATTGAAAAGTCTGTTCTCTTTCTCTATTACTATACTAAGATTATTTCTCTGTGTAATTAAATTTATTATTATTTATACTTTTATGTACCTTTCTTAGTTTGGGGAGTGTAAAATTAAGATACATATCACAATGCTATATAACAATCTTCACTGTCTCAAGTAGCAGGTTCTATATGGTAAACAGAAAGGCTTTAAAAAGTTGTTACTCTTTCTGATTTCTGAACCAGAGTTTAAAGTAAATTTCCTGTACATTACCATCTTTCTCCTGTAGATAACATATGAACTCTTCTCAGTAGCTGTATGTCTTGCTGTATATTCTGATAGTCTTTAGACCTGTCAAACTTCAACATGATGAAAGTCTTCAGAAAATGGCCAAATTGCCTAAAAATTTATATCAGATTTCTGAACTCCTCTTTAGGGAAATACCTAATATACAGTACACACACACACACACACACACACACACACACACACACACACACACAGCATATATATATGTATTACATATATATATATAATCTAACTTGTTGAAACATCTTTATTTCTAGATATTATTTAAAAGTTACATATGGGCTGGAGAGATGGCTCACCGGTTAAGAACACTGGCTGTTCTTGCAGAAGACCTGCATTTGAATCCCAGCACTCACATGGAAGATAACAACTGTCCATAACTCCAGTTCCAGGGGATCCGGCAGCCTCTTCTGTCTTCCACAGGCTTTGCATGACACAGGTGCACTTACATGCAGACAACACATGAATACACATAAAATAAAAATAATAAATAAAATGTTAAAAAATTTACATTTAACTGAGGGAAAAGTAACATTTTATTAATTTAACAAATCCAAGATTATAATATTTCTTTCAAAAATCATTTTTTTTTCTAGCTGAACTCTTGAATTTTAGAAACTAAAATGGGAAAAACCTCAATTTATTGAAACCTCAATATGAGTTCATAAGTGACTAGCTAAAGTAGAATTCTTAAAAATCATTTGCTTAAAGTAATCTTTAAGAGATTGTCTTATGATAGGTAAGTTTTCTTGGTGGTACTTATATAATAGATGTATCTCACCAAATTAAATGAAAAATTGAAAATGCTATTTCAGAAGCTGAAATTCATTACATTGAATTGTTAACCTCTGATATTATAACTGGATTGACTATTGTTGAGGTCTAGTTGAAAGTTTATTTCTAGTTGAAATAAAATGTGATTATCTCTCAATGCAGACTTTTTACAACTATTTGACTATCTACTCTTCAATTATGTTTCAATATACCATTAAAAATGAATAGCTGAATTTCTTATGCAAAGTACTCCTCCACTCGTTTTTTGACCTGTAAAGCATTGCAGAGTACAGTCCGTATTTTGTTTTGTGTGTAGGTGTGAAGGATATTAAAAAGATGTTCTAGCCAGGAGAGATGGCACACACCTGCAATCTCATCACTTATTAGATTAAGGCAGGGTCATTCTCTGACACATACTGAGTGTGAGGCTAATGCCAGCATGGGTTCTATGAGACAGTTTCAGAAAACAAAGTTACAAAATGCATATTATGTTTTAAAGCTATATTTGCTTGCTATTGTTCTTTCATATTAAATTTAAAATATGTAGTTCTCTGTTAATATATATCTATTAATATTAACCCAGCTTCTCTATATTCAGGGACTTTTTATTTATACAATACTCAGATATGTTAGTGAAATATACCTACTTATTTGTTTAGTGGTCAAAATAAGGCAACAATTAATCAGCAATTATTGATACTTACTTTGCTTCATTTGTATTTAAACTGGACATGAATATTTCTACTTTCTATTAGAAATTATTAGGAGTCAAATAATTATGTAATATATTCTTAAATTGAGAATAAGGAATTCTGGGGCTTTTCACTCTTCAGAAAGTATCAATATAAATAAACTTTACATTACTGTTAGTAATACTGTATTGTATACCTGATGCTTGCCCAGAGGTCTTAAGTGATCTCAGCACCCATAAACATGTATACATATCTGATGGTGATGCTAAGAGCAAGAGATAGAAACTGTTCAGTTAGAGTAGAAATGCCCAAAACAACAGTTCCAAGAATATACTTGTTGGAGGCCCTTAAGACAGAAGAGAGTTCTTGTTCCTGTTTCCTTGTCAGCACTTCTTCTAAATGAACATCTCTGCCTAGAGCTTTTATGTGAAGATGTGATTTAAACCAAGAGCACGATGCCTTGTGATTGGGCCAACTGGACTCACAAGCTCATACCCCTATGCTGTGTTTCCACCACAAGTCCTTTAAAAGGCCTCAGACTAGCAGCTCCATGGTATCCTATATCCTGAGCCCTTCCTGCTCTACAGTCTCTCTCTCCCTCCCTCCCTCCCTCCCTCCCATCCTCCCTCTCTACCTATGAAACCATAATAAAATTCTCTTTAAAATACCTTCTGTGGTCCATGGATTTCATTCTATGTATTCATAAGACAATAACATGAAAACCACTGGCTATATACAGCTTTGGTGGTGGCTGAGTTTTTGTGACCTTAGACCTGCAAACCAAGCTTGTCAAGAGCCAAGAAAGGCTCTGTTGCTCCCAGATACCTTACTTTTCCTGTATTAGTAGTGGTGTGAATTGGTAGCTATATTAACTCACTCAAACTTGGCAATTATGTCATAATGTATAATTAAGTCAATCATCTCAATCATCACAGTGTCTTCTTCATAAAAACTGTATTTGTGTCAATTATACTTCTCAGAGCTGGAAAAAAATAAAATCTGACTACTGAGTACTGAGATCCTTTTACTTTTTTACCAGGAGGATGTCAAATGCCCATATGACACACTGTATTGGAAAGGATAAAGGTAAAAGTATTTATGTTAATAACTGTATTTAACACTTATATATGGTTTAGAAATAATTTTATACCTATAAGTGCATCGATGCACTATAAATGAATACAGCAGACCACCTTGTATAGGCACGGGGAATTGTCCTTGGTTGCCTAATTTATATAGATATATATAGATATAGATATAGATATAGATAGATAGATAGATATTGATAGATATTGATATGCATCAGGAAATAGGATGAAGTGTATCAAGGTGGGGTGTAGATAGGGGAAGGGGTATAAATATGATCAAAATATTTTGTATGAAATTTGAAAAATTTAATAAATAAGGGAAAAAAGGAAAAATCTTGAACCTTATTAAACTGAAAGAACAGGTAAAAATAAATGATACATTGATACAGTATTTACCTATACTCTCCTAAAATACTTCACTTTGAGGGAATGTAGTAAAAGATTTCAACTCAAGTCACGGCGTTTTATCACAGCAACAGAAAAGTAGCTAATGCTGAAATTGGTACTGAGAGTGAGTTGTTGCTGTGATGCACCTGACCATATGGAGATTTAGAGAAATGTGGAAGATTGAATGAATGCTAGGAGCCTGAAAGAAAGTACTGCTGAGATCAAGGTAGTTCCAGAGGGAAATAAGAACTTAAGCATCAACTGGGATATTTTGGCAAAGAGATTGGATGCCATTTGCCCACAGCCTAAAAGTTTGCCTGAGGCTAAATTGAAAAGGAATGGACTAATTTCTTTGGTGGAGGAAATTCTGTTCTATTAGAATCTGTGAAGATATAACAAAGAGAGAGGCATATTCTTTTCTATCCTTTCTTGAGTGTCCATAATAGATGTCAGTAATCAATCTCTACTTAACTGTTTGAACTGCTCTCAACATGTTAACCCCCAGCAATACTCAGATTGACAATTATCTCACTCTGCTACAAGAATTATATTGTTCATAGCTAGTCAGTGGGTATCAGTCTTTTCACTTGTGGTATTGCAGTACTTTTGAGATTTCAGGAGAACTAAATACCTTTAACAGATGTACAATCCTAATTTAATTTTTTCCTTGGACTCACTAAAATCTTAGAGTGGCAGTATGATAGAAATTAAATCTTCTTTAAGGAAGCGACTCTAGATAGGTTGACTAGACCCCATTGGATGAACTTGCATTGAGGGGCATCTGGGGACACTAATTTGACTTGATATGCCTTAACGTAAATGACAAAATGCATGAAATCGGGTGGGGGGGGCATGGGAGGGTACAGATGGGGGCAGGATGTAAAGATGATTAAAATATTGTGTATGAAATGCACAAAATTTAATAAAAACATATAAAAATTAAGCAGCTGAGTTTATAAAATATTTTATATTTTTCTTGCTAAATGAACAAACTAAACATTTATAACAGTAGAATATATAGTTACACACCTTGCCTTTTTTACAGAATGATAAATGAATTTTGTAAGAATACAATATACTCACTACTATCCTCAGGCCTCTTGGGGTAAGTCTACAGCGCAGCTCTCCGCGCTGGGACTCCCTAAGCCACATTCACCCTTCCATCCCCCCCCCTCGCCATTCTATACTCCTAGTTTGAGCCCTGAGCCACCCCTAGTCTTGGGGCCCCAGACACCTGGGGAACCAATACTTCTTCCTGACCCTTCTCACCCAGAGCAACGCAGTCCCTTTCTTGGGCTTCAGGAGCACCACTTCTGGTCCTGGCCCCGCCCTCACCTCTCGCTGGTTCCCTGGGCCTGCACCACCAGCTAACTCTCCTAGCCTGCACTACTATCCTCAGGCCTCTTGGGGTAAGTCTATAACGCAGCTCTCTGCGCCGGGACTCCCTAAGCCACATTCACCCTTCCATCCCCCCCGCCTCGCCCTTCTATACTCCTAGTTTTAGCCCTGCGCCATTCCTAGTCTTGGGGCCCCAGACACCTGGGGAACCAATACTGCTTCCTGACCCTTCTCACCCAGAGCAACCCACTC
>NW_008349975.1:3217055-3224188 GCF_000622305.1 Nannospalax galili | reverse complement strand
ATATGAGTTATGAGTAGCTCTAAAATTTTGTCACACAAGGAATTTCATGTCTGATAGCATGAACATATATCTAGGAATAATACATTTGAAAATGAAATCATAGACCTTGTAAGAAAAGAATTGTCAAAACAAGTAGAGTAAGAATACAATATACTCAATATATATACAAAAATTAATTTTACTTCTATATTCTAAATATGAGTAGCTCTAAAATTTTGTCACACAAGGAATTTCATGTCTGATAGCATGAACATATATCTAGGAATAATACATTTGAAAATGAAATCATAGACCTTGTAAGAAAAGAATTGTCAAACAGTAGAACAAGTAGAGAATTTAAATATGGCTCATGTGTTGCAGAACTCAGTTGGGTTAAGATGTTGCTTCATTTACAAATGAACTGTAGATATACTTAAACAGAATTAATCAATTTTTGCAGAAAAAGCCATTATGTAATGTTTCTGTAGAAATATCTATTTGTTTTGACAAAAAGTTCAACAACTTATTGTATTCCTATTTGGTACCTTTGTTTGTTCTTTTTCCTGGGAATTGGAGCTAGGAACTCAAACATTCTAAGCAAGGACTCTCCCAGTGATCTATTGTGACACTGTGTCTAAAAATGTGAAAAAATATCTACTCACTACAGAGAGGGAACAAATGATAGATCAATGTAGGAATGCATAGAAATGCCCCAAGGTCCAACATGGTGAGCTAATGAGATTTATTGGTGTTCAGGAATATGGATGAGGGATTACTTACGGCAGTAGAAATGACTCAGTGACCACTGGATCACCAAAAGAAGCCCACCCTAGTGTAGGTGACAGCTCACCAAAGCTGGAAATCTTGATTCCCACACAACTTTCAGGCATCTCAACAGGTTGAAGAGTGTTTGTTTACAGTCATCTCAATTGCTCTGATACTCTTCATGCAGCTTAGATGATGTGGCAGTGTCTCTCAGCAGTCCTTACTACTGAATTTGCTGAGGTTCATGGACTTCCTGAAGCTAGTGAGTTGTTTACTTCCTGAGTTTTTAGGGGCTTCCCTGCAGGATGGAATGTTTAGAAGAGCCTGTCATAAGAAGCCTCCTACAAGATGGAATGTTTTGTCTTGCAGGAAATTGCTACAGAACAGCTATATTCCCAGACCTACTTTCTTTTTAACTTTTTATTTGGAAAACAAATCTCACTATGTTGCTCTAGCCAGCCTAAACTATCCCAGGTGTTACAGAACATTGTTTTCTGGACATATCATTAATTTATTGAACAATCAGCAATTATGATTATTATAAAAAGACCTGTGCAAGATAAGGCCCACTAACTTTTCCTGTTGGAGTGGGACAGAAATCATGAAGCAGTCCATTCCTCTCCAATATTTATAGTCATCTAACAGTTGCTGAGAGAGGGGACTCAGGAGATCATGCCCCACCTCAAGGATATACAGGTAGTTAACAGTGGATACACGCATATCTACATACATACATATATGTATGTAGATATAAAATCTCCTTCCCCGGGTTACTGGCTGCCTGTAAATTGTCCATTTCTGTAAATATTTATTTTTTGTTTCTAATTGGTGCTCTTTCTGGGGTGAACATATACTTGCTCATCTCCCCAAGAAAAACACCCAGGCAGACTTTGAGTTTGCCTCAACCTTTGTAGTTAGCTGAGGTATAAGCCCCTAGGCTAACAGACCTATTTCCTTGTTTTGTTTGTTATCTTATCCCTAGTTCATTTTGTTCCAAGCACTTTGCTCTTAGTAATTTATGCCCTGAACCAACAGTACTGAGTACTCTCAGCACCTATAAGCACTGTTTCTTCAGTTCTGAAACCTCCCAACACAGCCATTCAAATCCTACCACTTACCCACATACTTTGTTTGATATAGGAAATATCTATTCATTTTCAATTTTCTTTGTATACTTTATTTGCTAGAGTTTCTAATCTCCATCTTCATAAATAATTTTGTTACAAAACATATTTATATGTCCTTTTTATTGTGAAAGTATCTTGTACCAAATCATAATTCTAGGGAAATACATTCTCCCTTGGTTTCTCTCGATTTTGTGTGTCTTTACAGCACACTAGTCACCTTCATTCTGAGTTCCCTTTGAAAGGATATTTTTGTAGTAATCAGATCTGAAATTCAATATTTTTGATTCTATACCAAAGATCAGTTTGTTTTACTGTTTGATGTAATAAAAGAAAAGTCTCTTTTCCTGGAGAAAAGTCATGTAGACTTAACTTGGAGTCAGTTCACAAGTTTTGAGTACTTCTCTTGTAACAAAGACTGCTGAGTGAGTAGGAGTTGAAATAGCCTCCTTTTGGCTGCCCAGTAGGATGAGCTACACAGGGTATATGAAAAAGGAGTGAGCTTCACTCCTATTGATGAAATTAATAAAGACATTTTCTCACTCCGAAATCATCTGTCTTCTGCTTGCATCCACAAGTCTAAATCGGGCTAATTTGCAATTTCTTTATACATTTTTTTAACATTTATTTTTATCTTATATGTATGAGTGTTTTCCTGCAAGTATGGAAGTGTACCCAGGTGTGCAATGCCTGTGGAAGTCAGAAGAGAGCATTGGATCCACTGGAACTGCAGTTACCGACATTCATTAGGCTTCATGTGTGTTGTAGGAGCCAAACCTGGAGCCTCTGAAAGCAGCGATCTCTCCAGTCCCAACTTTCATTTTCTTAATGGTAATATTAAAAAGACACCACAATACAAATGTGGGTCCATATATCAGATAAATAATGATGCAAAAATTCTCAATTAAATATTAGAAAGCCCGATTCAGCAACAAAGATTACACACACACACACACACACACACACACAAACCCAGAACACTTTCACTTTAGAAAATCAGCCACAAAGAGTCAGTAACATGTGTGTATCACAATAATAATATAGCTGAAAAATATCAAGAAACAATTCTATTTTAAGGGAAAATTAAATCAAAGAGGTAAAACTTTTGTGTACTGCAAACCATAAAAATGGTGAAGAAACTGAAGATAGAAATAAATGGATGTTTATTTTTGTGTTTATTGACCAGAGGAATTTAAATTGTTAAAGTGTCCATAGTGCCCAATTGATATACAGACATAATGCAGTTCTTATCAAAATTCCATAGCATACCACAGAAAGAAGCACATATAGAAGCTTAAAAGCTGGTAAGATGGCTCAGGGCATAAAAGGGCTTTGTGTCAAGTCTAAAGACCTGAATTTGATCCCCAAGACAGAAATGGTGAAAGGAGAGAAATACCTCTCTCAAGTTGTCCATGGCACGCATACCATGGCATGTGTGAAAACAGATACACACACATACATACACATACAAATATCATCACCACAAAGTAACTAAATAAATAGTAATAATTCTTTTTTTTTTGGTAACAGATATAAAACCTCTTGAATAGTTAAAACATTATTTAGGAGGAGAAACAAAGTTGGCGGTATCACACATCCACATTTAAAACTATGTTATAAACTACAAAAATAAAAATAAATTGTCACAAAACAGAAACACAGAACAATGCAAAAGAAGAGATTAGAAATAAATCTAAACGTATTTGGTCAGTTACTATTTCAGAAATAATATGAAAAGGAGACAATGGGGAAAACATAGTCTTCAGTAATTACATTCGTTTAAGTTTTGAATAAAATTGAACCTTTCTCTTATTTCATATATAAACATCAATTGAAAATGTATAAAAGTCTTAAATGGGAGACCTGAAACATCAAAGGTTCCAGAGGAGAGCATAAATGTAACTCTGCTTGACAGTAGCATTGGCAATATTGTATTTGGATATCATCGCATGGGATGACATTAAATTAACAAGTTTCTTTATACCAAAGAATACAATATGAAAACGCACTGTGTCGACTGGAAAAATAATAGTTGTAAGCTGCATATCTAATGAGTTTATTACCCCAAATTTATGAACACTAAGAAGTCAACAGATAAAAATAAAAAAATGTGATGTACATTTCTCCAAAGATACAAAAATAGCTTCACAGATATATGAAAAGGTTCTCAAAGCCCAAGAATTATGAAAAGTATCTAAGTATTTATTATATGTTATAAGGTGACATTAGTAGCAAATTATTCTTCAAAATAACTCCAGTAAGAACTTTTCATATTTTCAATTTTTCATATTTTCAAACTAGAAAATTAAAATCTTGAAATTATTAACTGAAGACTGAAAACCATTAGTTAACATAGCTACTAGTAGGTGTTGGGATGAGATTTGGACTCATGTTATTGTCTTGAAAACTTCATATAGTGAAACCAATATGTTCTTTACGCTCCTCCATTTTGAATTATAACTTTATAATATTTACTCATATAATCATCTGTCATCAATCTTCTATGAAGCACCAACACTGTGAAATTAAGTCACAATTTTCTAATTTACTAATATAATCTTAATAAACAAAAATGTCTCTACCAAACACTAGAAATTGGAGTAATAACTAGGTTTATTAGTGAAAGAGTAGTAATCCTAGGAAATAATAAAAATATCAAGCATGCACAAATCTCGTTGCAATATGATATTCTTAATAATATACTTTTTCAAATTTTATCAGAATTAGTTACTAAAATAAGCATCACATTATCAATTGTTTGACCTCTAAAATCAAGTAGGGTACTATAATTTCAATGGCTCTAGTTTTATATTTTAATCGAAGATGGTGCTATGTTTGCTATGTAAACAAACATATGAAGAAAAGAACAAAGCAGAATTAATTATACATGTTTAATATTTGTTAAAAGTGAAAATTAAATGTAGAAATACTTGGGGTACAAGTGGAATATTTTGTTAGCTGCCTTAGAGTAGTTTAAATATATTTCACTTATCCATTTATATTATCTTATTTTTCTAGTTTTAAAAGCTATTTTTATTTTATGTTGAGCAATACAGTTTACACATTAAATAACACTATAGTAAAGTGATTTGATATAGTTTTAAACAGGAAAAGAGCAAAGTTTAAGTATTTTAAATTCAAATGATCAAAATGATTGGTACAATGTCATTACTATCAAATTCATATTTCTTTAAAAAATTTTTATTTAGTATATATTTTTTATTTTATGTGTATGTATGTATTGCCTATGTGTAGGTAAGTGCACCTGTGTTGTGCAATGCCTACAGAGGATAGAAGAGGCTGTTGGATCCCCTGGAACTGGAGTTACAGATAGCTGTTAGCTGCCATGTGGGTTCTGGGATTCAAACCAGGGTCTTCTGGAAGAAGAATCAGTGTTCTTAACCACTGAGCCATCTCTCCAGTCCCACAAATTCATATTTCTCTATGAAGAAAGAAAGTAACATAAAGTTACAAAATTCAAAACCATTTACAATTTATTATTAAACTACTATTTTTATAATCTGTAAAATATAAATAAAAGGATGTAAAATTACTTTACCCTGGAAAAATGTTTCCTTCCTAACAAATCTAACTTATTGGTATTATAGTAACACAGTATGAATCCATTTAATATCATGTCTATTTAGCAGAATAATAGTAGTAGGTTCTCTCCTGTGGTTTATGACCTGTCTAGCCACAGGCTATTGGCCCTGATAACAGTTTCAGGTACAGAAATCATCTGGTGAAAGAAGCCTTAAATTTAATCAGAAGGTGATGGGTTATTCCCATAGTATTTGTTCCACTATTGCACCCATGGGCATGTTTTGCCAAGAAGTTGTTATTCTGGCCCAAAAGGCTCACAACTGGGTAAGGTTGATGATTACCTTTCTCTACCAGTAACATGCATAGCGCATTTTAGTACTATGAACACTATCCAGCCAAGATGTAGTCTCAAAGTCAGTACTAGCTTGATATATCCTTATTTGTTCTGTGACTCAGGTATGTAATGTCTTTAGCGATAGAGTCTTACCATCAAATTCTGGTGGATAACCATGTGCAATGGTGATAGTCATTATTGTTTGAGGATCTTTGGGATCTCTTTGGTCAACAATTCAAAAAGAGAGAGTCCATTCCTGACAGTGAGCTTTTCATTTACTAGCCTCGGTGTCTATTAGGGCCGTTGAACTCCTGTAATACAGAAGCTTCATTTAAACTCTTTATGTATACAGAAGTTTCTACAGTTAGTTTCCATAAGGTTCTTTCAAAAGATCTTTAGTATTAGTAATTTTCAATTTTAAATCCTAGAAACATTTTGCTTCTGTTAAGGACTACAGATAGTTTTTTTAAATTACTTTTCTGTTTTAACATTCATGAAATAATATATCTTTTTACATATAAATGCATTTGAAATTATTTATAAACATTTTATGCACCTCAAATTTGGAATAAAACATAAAAATTTGAAATATGTGCATACATTCTCATAGGAGTCATAATTTGTGTGGTTATCTCCATTTTCTGTAGGAATATATTTTGTGAAACACTCAAGTGTTAGAAGAATGAAGAAGGACGGCTGAAGATGAATGAACATACATTCTACTGAGCACACATATTTAAATAAAAAGCATTTCACAACAAATCGGCTTAATATGGAAAGTAATGAATGACAACAATATTTATATTGCTGTCACTGTTTCTAATGTTGTCATTCATTACTTTCCATATTAAGCCTATTTGTTGTGAAACATGCTTAATATGCGTCTGCTTTAATTACTTTTTAGCAAACATACTGTGCTTTCTCTGAAGTGTGAAAGTTGAGAAGGGTTAAGATGTATTGACTCGTTTTTAAAGCTCAGTTATTCAAATTTTGTTATGAGCAAGAATGACATAAAGTCTCAGTTTTTAAGTGTTTCTTTTTCTCAGCAACTGGTCAACTTGCTGAGAATAAATTACAGAGTGCTACTCCCTGAATAGGGCACATATCAAACTTCTGTGACTCGAGGCTCAGGGACTAATGTGTAAAAGGGGGTAGAAAGATTGAAAGAGCCAGAGGTGGTGAATGAACAGAAGAAAATAGTTTTTCGGACAGCTTGGAAGTAACTCATATGCACTCACAGCAATGGTAACAGCATAACCAAGACCAATGTAAACTCAAACCAAAGATAATTCCAGCATAGAAGTGGAGCAGTGGGTGAGAAACCCCAACCTTAGCTGAGGAACTCTTGGCAATTGATTACTACTGGGAGATAAGAGATGGAGAGTTGG
>NW_008349975.1:3198202-3216966 GCF_000622305.1 Nannospalax galili | reverse complement strand
TTTTTTGTTTTTTTGAGACAGGGTCTCCCTGTAGCCCCAGCTGGCCTGGAACTCACTATGTAGACCAGGCTGGCCTTGAACTCACAGAAATCTGCCTGGAGTGCTGGGATTAAAGGCTTGCACCACCACGCCTGGCTTGGTTTTCTTTAAGGGTGTGGCGCGAGATAGGTTAATCAGGGTCCCGTGGTTGTTGGACACACATTTGGGGACATTAATTTGGCTGGATAGGCCTTAGCATAAGTTACAGAGTACATGAAATTTAGCAGGGGGGGCTGTAAGAGGGTATGCAGATAAGAGACTGTGTCAAATATGATCAAAACATGTTATATGAAATTCACATAAATTGAATAACATTTTTAAAAATAAGAAATAAGTATCATCTATTCACAGAGATCAGTTAATAAATAAATCATTGCCTTTTAAATGTGTTGTTATGTATCACAATTATTAGCACTCTAACATTTGAACTTTTTCTATTCACTTCATACATTTAATTTCTTTAGAAGGAAGAATAGCAAACTTCAGAAAAGTTTAAAAACATGCTTATTAATCTTTAGTAATCCTTTGCAATCCTTCAGGTCAAAACAATGAAAAACACTAATTTATTAAAATGACTAGGTATCTAGAGAAGTCCAGGTATTTTGTTAAAAGCTGAAGAAACAGGGTTAAAAGGAAAAACGGACACATACATTTATGTTATTTTTATACAAAAGACATATTTATGTATTTTACATTTATGTAGGATATTAAGTATAGTACTTATGTAGTTTATATTTGTAATATTAAATATTCCTGGTATAAAAATATCACAATATGCTCATGGTAAAATGAAAACAAAGGTGTACTGGGGTTTTAAAATTTCCTAGTGGCTTTATAAACAACAAGTGGTTAACGCATACTTGAGGAATGAGTGTTATGTAGAGATATAGTATATAAATTTGAGATGTCTCCTTCTTCTTGGGTAATCATGCTCATTTTATATTCTGGGATTCTCAGAAGCATCAATTAACATCTATGTAATTCTAAATGAAAATAAGAAGTCATTAAGGAATTGCGAAGCATTAAGCAAATTAATTATATTTGCATTGTAGAAAGATCATTATTAGCCATAGGATGGACTGTAAAACCCAACTCTGGTTCTCTTGTATTTTTAGTGAAAGACATATATAAATACTGGTGGAGACTGAATGATGGATCAGCATGCTTAATGGTTTAGTGATAATTTCACTAGTTGCTATTGAAAAGCGATAATGATAGAATAATAGAGAAGAGACATTTTATCTCTATATATCAACATAGAACATATTGTACTTAATGGTTTGAAGTATAACTATTTCCCTTAGATATACCAGGATATATAAGATAAATATTTTTTTTAATTTAGCTAATTAAAAAACAAGAATGAGTATATTCGATAATCCCAATAAGCACATTCAAACACAGCGAAGCAAAATCAAACAAAAAAGAGACACACACAAAAAGAAGAAATAAAAAGAATAAAAACTGTAAGAAAATTATATATATAATATATTGATAAATTTAGTAATAAAGCATTTTATGAAATATTTTATGAATGTTTAATAATTAATTTAGCTGACAATAAAAACCAACATTTAGAAAGCTTGAAAAGGCTTCCAAAGAAGGGATTGGCATTATTTTCAGGTACATTACTATTGTAATTCGTCTGAAGCACACACGTGCTGGTAGTAGATAAAGGAATCTTATGTAACTCAGTTCATCAGCTTTTAGAAATCAGAGTTCTTGGCTATGTACAGTTATAGGTGATGTATTTTCTATAAAAGGAAAGAGATGAGAATTCCACTTGTTATTCCAGGCAAAACACATTTGGCTTGTCTTAGGGCAGTAGAAGTGTGAGGCAGAAAACAGAAAAGTGGGAAATAAAATGTGTCTGACTTGCTGACGAATTAGATGTAGCTCTTCTAGTGAATAAAAATGTTATGTTGTTGCTGGGCATGGTGGCACATGCCTTTAATCCCAACACTTGGGAGGCAGAGGCAAGTGGATCTTTGTGAGTTCAAGGCCAGCCTGGTCTGCACAGGGAGTTCCAAGCAAGCTGGGGCTAAAGGCAGACCCTGTCTCAAAAGACCAAAAAACAAACAAACAAACAAGCAAACAAAAGAAATGTTTTGTTGTCAGCTTAAGATAGAGACAGATAACATTTATGAGACTGAGTTGTCTTTAGAAAATCTAAAGAGAAGCACATTGTTTATGTCAAGTCTTAGTCTTTGAGAAATAGGAATGATAGTTATTAGTTCTTATATCTTGATAAAAATATCCCCGATATCAACAGAAATAAAATCTTTACAATAGAAAGCAAAGAAAGAGCACATTAATCTGTATTCCTAGCAACCTTGTCTTTAAATTTCAATAACAAATGTATACAAGACTCAAAAAAATTACTAGAAAAAATGAATATATTCAACAAAAGAGATAATTTTCCCAAGAACATTGCAAATCCAAAAACCTATCATAACTACTGAAAAAGATACAGGACTTGGACTTTGTAGTTTTGTTTGTCTATTTATTTGGTTTTAGGGATTTTTTCTTTTTTTTTCTTTTGGCCAGAGTGTCTCTCTCTGTCACCAAGGCCCTGAAACTCACTGTGTAGACCATCTTGATCTCAAACTTACAATGATTCACCTGCTTCTGACTCCTGACTGCTGAAGTTACAGGTGTGCATTATCATGCCTTGCCTTATACCCAGTACATATCACAGAGAAACACACATATGTAAGCATACATATGAAGCTTAAGATGCATACTTCAGCAAGTGTAGCTAGATCCACACATAAACCAATCGAATTTTGAGTTTTGAGTTTCTAGTAGTGTGTTGACATATCCCATATTTTACAAAGAGTCAAAGGGCAAAATGGGAGGCCAGGTCTTTTCAGTTTTACTGTTTTATGTTTCTTGATGTATTACTTATTTTCTATGTCCTATACATTATTCATTTTTAACCCTATTTATCTTCATATGTTGACACCATCAGGAACAAAAGCCCCTGTATTACATCATAAATGTATCAGCTATATAGAGAAATGTATATGACTCTTCTTGTAGTACTAGTTTAATAAACTCTATTATTTATATTTGCACCAGTGAAAAATTCCAAATCATAGATAAAAATAGTAATTTTTAGAATTCAACAAAAATAGCATACTAACTTAAAAAAAAACACAAATTATATCTTCCATTAGTTAAATCTCTAACCTCATTGTTGTCATATTATCTGAACAGTATTATTTCAGTTAATTACCTGAATTCATGTAACATATATTATATGGTTTCTTCTCTGATCTAAGTGTTATTATACTTCTTTTTTATGTCTTCAAACTTTTTGGTAAAATACTGGTTTTAGAGACTTGTTTAACAGGTTGCACATTATTTAGTTGAGCTCCAGAATCTGCCAAAATTCTCTACACGCTTAATAGTTAAACATCATAGTTGCGGTACAAATCTTAGAATTGAGTTTTCTGTCTTGGATTATGAATTTTGCATTTTCCAAAGTGTTCTTCAATGACACTGTAATAAAATGCAATCATAATCTTGACTCATTTTTTCCATTTATTCAGTCAATATTGAGTAAACACAGAACATTGAGTAGGACTCAAAATATATTCTAATGAGAGTTTCTATATGCATAGTTTACTTTTTATATATATATATATTTATATGTCATCACATAATATACCATTGCTAGAGCAAGAAAATTACAAATATAAAATGAAAGATCATCAACAGTAATACTTAACTTTAAATCTCAAGTAGCTTTCACTAAGATAAAGATGTCATTCACATGGGCAAACATAAGAGTAGAACATTTTTGTTTTAAAGCACACACGTATATCCCCAAATTTAGATTAAAAGTAGAAGGTTGTTTCATAAATGATTGAAGCCAAAGATTAGATTTTTGTGGAGATCATTAAATTACATAGTCATTATATTAAAAATTACCACCAAGGACACTTGATAATTCCTCATTGTCTTAAGGCAGATAATATCCAGTGATTCAGAGATGATGAATTCACTAAATTATTTTCTCATTGAGGTTTTGGCAAAGCATGTCTTTATATAATCTCATATTAATTTCCCTTATATTGTCAATTTTACTATGACTTTTTAAAGAAAATAGGAAAGCTAATTTTGAAATCATTTAATGATAATTTTAGATAAGAAAGATGTTCTCACACAAGGAAAGAAAGTATGAGGAGAACAGTAATAAAAATAATTGAGATTCATCATTTTACATAAAGTGGTTTATTAAATATTTATCTAAATGTGTTCCTTTGAAGTCTTTGCACTTGAAGGTGCCTATTTTAGGCCACAATCATATGCTTTGAGCACATATTTGATATTATATTCTAAATTAGTCCTAAAATATAATGGTAACAAAGTGTTCTTTAAATATTCATCACTCTTTTGCTTTTTCTAGTTACTTTCTTTATGTAATATTTATTTAATTATGTTTATTTATTATAGATGCTCAGGATATAAAATGAAAGAAGTAGATCTCTTAGAGAAATTCACAGACAAGTGCAGCTATATATGCATATATATACATATATATGTATACAAAAATTCACATTAAACTTATAAAGTGAATGTGAGCAACACACCAATTACAAACATGAAGATGAATGGCAGTGGAGGTAACCACTATTCAAATGACAGGAAAACCTAAGATGTTGTATAAATGATGATGTTTACTATAAGGGGAGATTTTACAATAAGCACCTCTGTTTGTTTTGTTTTCATTTTTGAAACAGGGTCTCTCTGTAGCCCTAGTTGGTCTGAAACTCACTATGTAGATCAAGCTGGCCTTGATCTCATAGAAATCCACCTGCCTCTGCTTCCTAAGTGCCGGGATTAAAGGCTTGCACACCACACGAGTTTACAAGAACCTCTGAACATCACAGAATATGTAGACTTGAATTGCTGAATGATAAAGTATTTTGTAAGGATGGCAAAATGTGATATCAGAGATTAATACAGATAGGTACTCAGTATTGAGGCTTATACTATTTAAAGGAACTAATTGGCCTTTAGTTTGTAAATCAGAGAAAAAATTAAAAATGAAATATTCACCCCACAATTATTCCTTACATAAACACGTACTTTAGCCATTGAGTATGTACTCAATACATCAATTACATAAATCAATATGGAAAATTTTAAATGAGAAGTCTTAATTTTTTCAAGTTTGTTTTTATTGAATTTTTTGTGTATTTCATACAGAACCTCTCAACAAATCTTAATCACCATTATATCCCATACCCACTGGCACCCTCCCTTAGCCACCACACTGGAGCCCATATACTCTGTCATCCCTGTTAAGGTCCATTGTGTCAAGTCATTGTCCCCAGACATTCCCCAGTGCAAGTCCATTAACTGAGGTCTAGTCAGCCTATCTAGAGTCTCTTGTTTTAGGAAGATCAGCAATTCTTCACCTAGCAACAATCAGTTGCCAATTTTTCTTCAGATAAGACGGGTGTCTGCTGTTCGCTTTTCCAGTTCTATGCTGGGTTTGGTCTGCCTGAGTTTTCATAGGATTTGTGTATGCTGACACCACTGTCATAGAATCATACAAGCAGGTTCTCAGGAGCTTGTAGGACTCTCTTTCCATACAGTCCTATACCTCCTTCCTGGCTCTTACAATATTTCTTTTCTGTGATGGTGCCTGAGCCTTGGGTGGGTGAAGTTTAACAAAGGAGCCCTGTCCAAGAAGCAGCATTCAACAGAATCTAGATCTCTGTGTTTTGGCCATTTGTGGCCTTTTGTGTTCCTGGCCCTCCACTGCATGAGGGAACTTCATTAATGAGAACTGAGATATTCATTAGTATGCTCTTCCTTACCCTTCTTATATGTCCCATGAGCCTTAGGTGTAGAGGTTACATCATAGACATGTCACTTAGGCCTGGGCAATTGATAGACAATGTCCATGTGTGACCAGTTGTGGTACTTGGTATTAGTCTCTGACTGGTGAAAAATGAGCTTACTTGATGAGTGGTGACTGGGATATTTGTCTGTAAACATAAGGATACATATTTTGCAAATAGTAAGAAATCACATTAGTCTATAGTTGTGACAGTCTTGGCATTTTCTCTAAGATCTATGACCATCCCAGCCACATGCATTTGGTTATGTTTACAGTACCACACCTGAGTTTCCTCTACCAAGTGGGCTTTTATTCCAATTAGGTAGCTGTTGATTGCCCCAAAGATAAAAGTACCACTACTGCACCAATGCTGTATGCTGTGCTGGCCATTGATGTAGTTATTTGGTCTTGAAGCTAGGGTTGGGCCATAGATTGATGTTTTCCATTGGCACCTTCATAGCACTCTCCAAAACTATGTGAGCAGTCTTCAGGGGAAGTGGTTTCAGGTCAGTTGCAGCTCTATTGCTCCAAACCCTGTGCCTGAAGAATGTTCTGTCTTTAGCAGTAGGGTCTTACTTTCAAGTTCAGGGAGGCCATCAAGGGCTGTGGCAATAGCCTGAGTAATTTTGGGAGTTTCTTGGACCACCCTGGCCAACAATTCAAAGGAAGGTATCTCCAGTTTGGCACTGTTTCTTGTTATGTAGCCTTTATCTATACACATGGACTCATGTAGAGATAATATATGTATAATTTGTCATTAGGTTGTTGGACTAATACGATTCCCTTTGGTTTTTTTTTTTTTTTAACTAGCTAGGCATTATTTATCTCCTCTGTCTGTCTGTCTGTCTGTCTGTTTGTCTCTCTCACTGTCTAGCCCTTCTGCCACATTTCTCCATTTAAAGTGTCTCTATTTTCCCCATTTCTCCCTTGATAATACCCTTCTCCTATGGTTCCACCTCTCTTGAGCTCCTTCTTTCCCTTTCCCCCCAAGTTTCCTTGTATAACCCTCTCTTTCCTCTCCCATTTAAATAAACTCATTTTTATCTTACTTTTAAAACTACATAGTAATATTCCTGAATGCATTTTACAGAACTACCTTATGACTTGTTAGAGAACAGATCAGAACACTATAATATAAAAGAAGAGAGACCTGATAGCATTTAATACTTTTGGAAGCAAACAATAAGACTGAACTTTGAAATTCGCTGTAACCCAATAATCTTGTGTATGATCTTGAAATGCATCAAGAAGTTTGAGATTTGTTGCATAGATGGGGTTTGCCATCATATTAGAAATATGGTAACTAGACACTGAGAAACTGACATATTTCAATTTTGGTCAACTTGACCAAAAACCTTTAACTGAAACATAGACATACCTTTATCTTTAAACCATTAATATTAATTTGGACTCTTAGTCTGATGAATTTAATTAAAGATTTTAGAAATTATGGGACTTTAGCTGGAGAGGAGAGAGGGAAGGCAATACGGGGGGAAAGGGAGGGAGGAAGAAGAGATAAAGAATATTGGAGATATCTGAAAAACCATTGGGAAATATATTATTCATGAGCTTCCTTAAAAATACATGTAATATATGTGAATGCATGAGGATAGCTGAAGGTTATCTAACAAAAATCCCAGGAAAGGGAAATCTTTCAAGTTGTAGGACAGGCTAGTCCATGTGACTTTCAAAATAGTATAAGATATTGACACAGCCCTTGGCTGCCTCCCAGAAATTGAAAGTAAGACATTATTTCTAAAGACACAAAGATTTTGGACACAGGACTTGAAGAAATTAAGCTGAAATTGACCTATAAGCCTTCCCCTTAAGTATTAGCTCTTATAGTATTTGAAAGTATTATGAAAGCTACCAAGGGAGAAAAATAATCAATATTCTTACCCAGTTATAAATCAGCAAAATATATCTATTGGTGCACTTACCAACAATTTTACCTTAATGGTGATCAACAGCTGTCTAATTGAACTTCAGGCTGGTTCAATAGGATGGCATCCTTGTGTGGTACTGTAAACATTGACTTTCAAAGATAACTTATTACTGTTACTTTCCTAAAACAGTGTAATCTCTTACTGCATTCTAAATACATATCTTTATGTTCAGAAAATAAAAGTAGTTACCACCACTCATCAAATAAAGTTCTTTTAACAACAGATGGAGACCATTATAGAGATCTAAAACTTGTGAATGCAGAGAATTAATGGTATGTGGCACCTAGCCCTGATATATCTGCAACTCAATCCTTACAGTTACGGTTCAGAGAACATCATGGAAGAAGGGGTGGAAAGAGCCAGAGGATCAGGATGCTTGCTGTTAAACAGTGTATTCTAGGCATGATAGGGAAGCTATGCCCATGAAATCTCCATAATATTGTTTCCTAATCATGACCAGAAAATGACATATACCAATATGGACAGGGTCTCATATTTAGATGAAGAACTATAGGCAATCAATGGCTGCTGAAGGAAGAGGAATCAGTTTTCTCCAAGCATTAGCTTAGTGATGTTATCCAATCTCAACTGATTATCCCTAAGACAATTGTACATGACAACAACACAAAATGAACTTAGTGCATTTTGTGTGTGGCGTGTGTGTGTGTGTGTGTGTGTGTGTGTGTGTGTGTGCGAGCGTGGTATGTGCATGTGTGTACGTAACAATAATAATCAAAGTAAAGGACAAGAAATTGAGAAAGAGTATGTAGAGTGGCATATAAAGAGTTCAATGGAGGAAAGGGAGGGGAGGAAATTATATAAATACAATATTCATATATGGAATTCTCAAAAAATAACAAATGCTTTCTAACCACATATGTTTTTATTATTTTCTCACTAAAAATGGCACACACCTTTAATCCCAGCACTCGGGAGGCAGAGGCAGGTGGATCTCTGTGAGTTCAAGGCCAGCCTGGTCTATATAGTGAGTTCCAGGACAGCTGGGGCTACAGGAAGACCCTATATCTAAAAGACCAAAAAAAAAAAAAAAAGAATATTTTTCTCTTGTGTGTATTGCGAAGTATAGATGATTTAAACATTGACGTCTCTCATAGTAAGATAAATATTTTCTTACAAGAAGTGAGAAGGAATGATAATTGTATTTGCAGATGTAAATTGCATAAGCCAAAGTACCTTAATAAAACACATAATGAGTAAAAATATAACATGAATATTTAAAACTTCTGCTTCATAAAGAACTTAAAATTTTCATACTATTGCTGTTATATGTAGCAGTCACAGTGCTTTGATTATTTTTATACTTCACCTTTATCTCACAACTAGTCCCTACTTCATTTTACTCTTTGACAAAGTCTATTTTGACTATTTCTTTTATTGCAAACCAATACTGTGCAGGAAAACTCTAGAGAGACATCAGCACTGAATTCTTGCTACATACTTTAAAGCATACTTATTTTTGTTTCATATTACTTTTCCAACATGTAATTTTAGATTTATTTCATGGTAACTTCATTTATAAGGAAATCAGTATCAGTGCCCACTGACCCTTGTCTTTCTGAAGTCTGGTATTACCGTTTCTAGAAAATAATGATGTCATTCTAAAAAGAAAGTTGAGTCACACCACATATGAGAACAAAGAGTTTATCCAACTAGTATGAGGATGATCAAGGGGCAGGAGAAGGTGATTGATTCTAGGCACAGAAAGAGAATCTTCCCCCAATGACATCCAAAGGGGTTATATTTTTATTGTTATAGATATGAATGAGCAAAAGGTTACAGCAAATCTGTTGATCCAGTTGCATTAGCTGACAGACACCACACAGAATGTGGCTAGGTCCAGTCACTTATGATCTATATTCTGCATATGAATAGCAGAAAGAGAGGTTTTCTCTGAGGTTATTTATTATTTTCCAGCATCAGATAGCCTACAGAAATATGCCACACTGGGTCAGAGTGACCCAGGTGCCTGATAACTCATGCCTCTTGTTTCTCTGGGATGAAGAATTTTGTGACCTGGTCCCAATATTTTTTTGAAATGCAGTCACAAAGTCCTTTCACAGTGGATGCACAGTAATGGGCAACAGTTTAAGTCAAATAAAAAATTTATGTAGGAAGTAAAAAAATCAAAACCAAAACCAAATGCAAATACAGGTGTAGAGAAAAAAGATAACTGCTAATTCATATGAGAAAGAATAAATCTAGCACTAAACATCACAACAACTGAACAAGTCAAAAACTAAAGTCATTTCAACAGACAAGACCTATTTTAAAATGCACAATGCATTACACAAAAAATCTTAGTAATTATGCTGAACTTTTAGATGCATATAAATATCAAGTGAAGTTTTAAAAATGTTTCCATTTCAAACTAGACATAGTGGCACCCTTCTGTAATTCTAACTAGCACTCAGGAGGCAGAGGCAGGAAGATGCAGAATTGAAGGCTAGCCCAGGCATATTACCTACTTTTCACAACAGTGTGACAAAATACCTGGCACTTTAAAAAAATAAAAGGAGAATTTAATTTAGGTCATGATTTCAGAGTTATCAGCCATCCTGGCACGTGTGTTTTGGTTATCAACTTCACACCTAGAGAGAACATCAACTGGGAATTAACTCTGTTGGATTGACCTGTGTACATGTCTGTGAGACAACCTCTTGATTGTTGAGTGATTGTTGAGTGGGACCAGCCCACTGTGGATGGTACCATCCCCAGGCAGGTGGTCCTGATTTCTATAAGAAAGCAGGCCAAGCACAAGCCAGAGGAGCAAGCTAGTAATGGTCCCCCATGGTCTCTGCTCCAGCTTGTGCCTCCAGGTTCCTGATCTGAGCTTATGCTCCTCTCTCCTTCATGATAAACTAAGTTGTAAGGTGAAATAAACCTTTTCCTTCCACATACACACACACACACACACACACACACACACACAACACACACACACACACACACACACACACACACACACACACAAAATCCACAATGAATAAAATAAATTTTTAATAGAAAGGGAAATTAAAGAATACAATGTCCTGTTAGTTTTCCAAAACAGCATGCATTTACCTAAATAGAGTGAAGCAAACACCACAATAGATTTTTTTGTGTTAATTGGTACAATTTTTATAGATATGGCACTAAATGAAGTGCTTCAGAACTGTGGTTCAATCATTGCACATGATAGGCTTATTAAGCTGGCAGTTAATATGTATTCACTACCAAACTTCAAGACAAAAAACACTTTGGTTTCTCAAGTGCATTACTCCTAGAATTTTTATATAAATTAATTTCTGTCAGTCAGGTATTCTTTTGCATAATGTAGAAGCCAGAAATAACTCAGAATCTGCTTTTCTACTTTGGCTCTGATTCTAGGAATGATAGAAATGGTTGTAGTATCACAAAGGGTGGGAAAAGTCAGAGGATCAGTATGCCTACTGCTAGGTAGTGCTTCTAGACATGATAGGGAAACTGCACCTGTGAAATCTCCACAGTATGGTTCCCGAAACAAGACCTGCAAATGACAACACAAGTGGACACCAATGGGCATGTTTCACAGGGTCCCATCTCTAGATAAAGAACTGCAGGCAATCAATGGATGTTGAGGGAGCAAGAATCAGTTTCTCCAGGCATGGGCTCCCTAATGAATTATCCAATCTGAAACCATCAGTCCTAAATATATGTACATACCAAAACCACTAAATGGACTTAGTGCATTACGTGTGTGTGTGTGTGTGTGTGTGTGTATGTGTGTGTGACATCAGTACTCAAAGAAGATCATTAGCAATTACAGATTTCACAAAATAGACAATACACATATGACTATGAGCCATAAATGTGCTCGAATCAGTAAAATAAATATTAATATCAATGGTCTCATAAAACTCCATTTGATTTTGTCATCTACTTTTAAGATTTTTCTATTGCATGCTCTGTTAACTTTGAAGCTTTAGCTTAGATCTCGTACATATAATTCTTCCAAATGTTTACTAATTAATAATGTATTAGATGTAAATTACAGGAAAATAAAAGCTATTATTTACAGTAAAACATAATAAAGAAATTTAATAATAAATATCATGCATGTAGGCACATACCAGTACACATAAACCTATACATCATAATACTAAGATGACATATACAAGAACTAAAGAAATGAAGAATACTGTATTGATTAATTAGATATTCAATATTATTGTTAGGCCAATTTTTCCAAAACCGATGCATACATTGAATAAAATTGCAATTCCAATAGCGTGAAGAATATGGTAGTAGCTAACAAGCTAATTACAAATTTGCACGGTAATTAAACACCTTTGAAAAGTCAGAACACTTTTGAAAAATAAAGAGAAAAAGGAGGACATATATTATCTGATTTCAAAGCTTTCTGTAAAGATAAGTATTCACATCAAAATGTACATAGCTCAATAGACAAAGATGAATAAGCTTTACAATCCCAGAAAAGACCTGTACATAAATGCTCTATTTTAAACAATATGACAAGGTAAGTTGGTTTAAGAATATAATGTTTTAAACAGAATAATGATGCAAAATAAAATTAACCAAAGCACTGTGAAAAAAAAAGGAAAACTAGAATGAAGTCCATTCAAGGCTTTTGATAGGCTGTGAGGTGGGCAGTATGGAAGCAGGACTCACATAGAATTCTACCTGGAATGCCACCTCCACCTCCTGAGTGCAGGTGTCTGGGATGACCTACAGGACTGAAACTTGTGTCCAGAGGCTGAAGTTGCACATCAACAGGGATTATCGAGACTGCTTTTAAACACACATTCATAATCTATGCATGCTTTTCCTTTCCTTCTATTGTCACATAGCCCCTGGTCTTGCTTAGCATGTAAATTATTTCCTCCCTTATTTACCTAGAACAGAAAGATACTATTAAGATGTCAAATAAAGATCTTTATGTTTGTACAGTTTCTAAGTTTGGATTGATCAATAACCCTTATCGTCTACCACTTTCAAAAAAAAATATCAAAACTAACTTCTAATGGCTCCAAGACTAAATCATGATATTTAAAGTTATGAAACTTCTAAAAAAAAAACTTCAAACATTTGCAACCTGAGATTTTTAAATTGTCAAAAAGCAGCATCTTGATAAATTTGGAATGAAGAAAGATGTTTGCCCTTCAAAATCTACAGTAAAGAAAATTTAATAATTGGAAAAATATTAGCTTGGTTTTTACTTTGGTTTTTATTTTGGTTTTATTTTATTTTTGTTTTTGTTTTTTTTTGAGACAGGGTTTCACTATGTAACCATGGCTGTTTTTGAGCTTATTATATGGACCAGGTTGGCCTCAAATTTATGGCAATTCTACCTCTGCTCCATAGTGCTGGGATTACAGACATCTGCCATCATGCCGAGATTTGGAAGTCTGATTCTGATTGAGGAGCTGCATTTAGAACATTGAACATTAAAAAATTTTCAAATCTTTAAAAATTTTCATTGTTGATTTAAGAATTTGATGCAATTTATTACCCAGTGGTAACACCTGCAGTAAAAACTGACTCCCTCTCTCAAAAGCAATCATTTCCCAATAGATCTTTAGCTAGGATTGGGGTTGGGGCTTCTTGCGTACCACCCTCATCCATGTTGGCCCTTCTCTGGCTCGGGTTTACACAGGTATTGTGTATGCTGTCACAGCACTGTGGGCTCATATGTACAACTACTCTGTGGTATCCAGACAATACAGTTTCCTTACACTCATTTACCACTTCTAGCTCTTACAAACTTTCCAACCTCCTCTGCTCCAGTGATACCTGAGCTTCTTGGAGAAAAGATTGTGATGCAGATGTTTCATTTAGGGCTGACGACTCTGCAGTTTCTTAATCACTGCATATTGACTAGTTATGCATCTTTCTGTTAACTGTCATCTGAAGAACTATAGGAATAAAAACAGCACGGTATTGGCATCAAAGCAGAAGCATTGATCAATGGAGTGGAACTGAGAAAACAGATTAAAGTTCACACATTAAATATTAACTAATTTTTGACAAAGAGGCCCAAAACACATTGGACAAAATACAGTATGTTCAACAAATAGTGCAGACCAAACTGGACAGATAATGTAGAAGATCCTTATGTCTAGCCCTTCATAGACCTCAATTACAAATGAATTAAGAACCTCAACATAAGACCTAATGCCTTGTATATGGTACAGGAGGAAGTAGGGAGTACACTGAAACTTAGAGGCACAGGAAAGACTTTCTGAATGATGCCAGATAGCACAGGCATTAAGTCCAACAATTGACAAATGAGACTTCTGAACCTGAAAACTTTTGTTCTGCAAAGGATACCATCATTCTAGTGAAGGCACAACCTGCAGAATGGGAAACATTCTTTACCAGTTATATATCTAGCAGTATGTTAGTATGTAAAATATATCAAGAACACAAAATACTAAACTTCATAAAACCAAAAAAGCCTATTAAAAATTTGGGCAATTAGCTAGAAATATTTTTTAATGTTCAACATATTTAGCATCAGGAAAAAGAAAGTTAAAACTGCTTTGGTATCTCATCTTATCCCAGTCAGATTGGCTAAGATTAAACAAAAACCAAAGGATGATAAATACTTTTACAAATGTGGGTGAAAGGAAAACAGTCCCTACTTGGGAGTGCAAACCAGTGTAATGACTATGGAAATCGGTGTGGAGTTTACTCTGAAGCTAAAAGTTGATATTGCACACAATCCAGGCTGTATCGCTCTTGAGCACACACCCATAGGACTGTGTATCCTACTAGAATTACCTGTCCATTTGCTATCCTAATCACAATATCCAGGAAATGGAAACTACCTAGATGTCATCAACTGATGTGTAGATAAGGAAAGTATGGTACATTTATACGATGGAATATTATTCAGCTGTTAAGACTTACAGAATCTGCAGGTAAATGGATGACCTGGAAACAATCATCTGAAGTGGGATAACCTAAATCCAGAAAATCCAGCGTAACATTTTCTTCCTCATAAGTAAATTCTAGCTTTGATTCTTTAGTTGGATGTGTTTCAATTGGAAAATCCTTAGAGGTCAGAAAACTAATAAGGGGCCATGGGAAGTGGTTCATGGGAGAGGATAAAGAATGTGTTGCAATAAATGGGGAAATGAGCATAATGGGATAGGACATTAATGGGATGGAAAATAGGAGGGTAAGACAGAAAAGAGAGTAAGAGTAGGGATAACCAGCACTAAAGGCCTTTTGCAAAAGTGATATGGAAATATACTGTAGCATTTCTTTTAATATAAGCATATACAGTGTCAAGGCTAGCAAATGAAAAGTCCAATTCCAAGAATTGATTTCCTTTTTTGGAGTCGTTGACCAGGGAATTCCCATAGATCCTCTAACAATAATACCTTTTGCCACTGCTCTTGGTTCCACACTAAATTCCTCCATGGCAGAATAAACATGGAGAAATTAAAATTCATCTCTATTGCCTAGCTTTCACAGTATTTGAAGGTTTTATGTGTGTTACTGGCTGAGAAAGGTTATCGTACACCTTACCCAGTTGTGAACCCTTCAAACAAACCCTGGCTTGGCAAAATATGCTCATTGGTGCAGTTATGGCCAGAATAATATGGAAGTAATCAAGTACTTTTTGATTGGATTTAAGACTCACTTCACAAGATGGAGTGCCTGGAACAGTTATTGGGGCCAAGAACCTGTGAGTAGACAGGTCACAGACCACAGGTCACAGGCCACAGGAGAGAACATACTGCTATTATTCTGCTTAAGAGACATTGCATTAAACTGACTCATAATGACTTTTTGAAATGTTTTTTTAAAACTGTATGTGTATAAATGTATTGCTTGCATGTATGTACGTGTACCTGTGTCATGAAGTGCCCTTGGAGGCCAGAAGAAGGTATCGAATTTCCCTGGAACTGGAATTGTGAGTTCAGAATTGAACCCGGTTGTTTTGCAAGAGCAGCTAGTGCTCTTAACTGCTGAGCCATCCCTCCAGCCCCCATAATGACTAAATAATAATTCTAAATAATTTTAAAATAATAATTTAGAAATAATAATTTCTAAATCAGCCATTTAGACTATTCTACTTTTAAACTTCTTATTATGGAAGATTGGTTAATGGTTCATTATAAAATGTTAGCATAATAGTTAACATATTGATAACATAATAGTTTTATGAATGTTACTTATCCATTTAATGTAAAGAGATTATGACAATACTAAAATCTATTAAACATGAGCAAGTCATTAGAAATCACTATTCTCTGAAAACAATAACCAAAGTTACCTTAACATTCTGGAGAAAACCCCACACATTTTATTTTATTATCTATGTACAGATAAGCAAATATGTTCCATTACAGGAATTAGTAGAAATTCAGTATATGTAACACAAAGAATTTAACAAATAACAAAAATAGAATAGTCATATATATTTCTCCATTAAGGTTGCTTTTAAAATATATTTTATTTCTGTGTTAGTAACTTTAAAAACTATTGTATGTGTGTGTCCAGTTCTGGAACACTGGAATACTCTCCATCTGTTGCAAAAATAAGTTTCTTTGATGAGGGGTGAAAGTTACACTTGTCTGTAAATATGAAGATACATATTTAGAATAAAGTAAGAATTTATGTTAGTCTAAGGATGTGGTAAAAGTAAATTTTTCTCTAGGATTTGTGACCTTTCCAGTCACCTGTATTTGTCTGTTTACAGTGCCACACACGAGTTCCCTCCTACTGAGTAGATGTTAATTCCAATAAGACAGTTGTTGATTACCTCTAAGATAAAATAGATAGGTACCATTATTTCACCTATAGTGATAGTTTTCTGGGTCAGTCATTGTTGTTTATTAGGCTTAATAGGGCCATTGATTGCATTTTCTCCTATGCCAGCTTGTACAATAACCTCTGATACCATTCTAGCTACTCTTCAAGGAGGCGATTTCCAGTTCAGTCCCAGCTCCACTGCTTTAAATCCTGTGTCCAAAGTGTGGTCTGTTTTTAGCAATATGATCTTATCTTCAATTTCTAGGAGGCAATCAAGGGTGTGGAACTAGCCTGTGTTATTTTGAGAATCTATTGGACTACCCTGACCAAGAACTCAAAGGGAAGTTTCTCCTGCTTGACATTGTGTTTTTTGTTACATAGCCTTCAAGTATATGCATGCATTTGTATACTTACTGATGTATATTCGTCAGTAAGACTTTGAACTACTAACATTTTCTCTAGTTTTTTTTATACTATTGAATCTTTATTTATCTTTCCTCTCAGTTCCTCTCTATAGCCCTCTCTGTTCCGTCCTCAGTTAAATTTCCTCCCCTTTTCCCTATTTTCCATCTAATAACACCTGTCTCTTACTATCCCCTTCTCAAGTTCATTCTTCCCTTTAACCCAATATTTTTTCCACTTCCCTGGTTCCTGTGGTTACATCAGAATATATACTCAAATCTAGAGATTTTAAGCTAAGATCTACAAATTAGAGAGAACATATGTCACTTATTTGTCTGAATCTGCATTACTTCATGTAGTATAACAATTTCTAGTTCCATCTATTACCTAAAATTTTCAGTTTTCTTTACCATTGAGTAGAACACCATTGTGTAAATGTACCACATTTTCCTTATCCATTCATTAGCTGAGGGACATTTATATTGCTCCCATTTCTCAGCAATTGTGAAAAGAGCAGCAATACACATGGAAGTACAAGTATCTTTGCAGTAGGATGACTCTGTTGGGTATATGTCACGGAGTGGTATGAATGGATCCTATGGTAGATGTATAGTTAGTTTTTAAACTGAATTCTCCAAACTGAATTCCATAGTGGCTGCACCAGTTCACAATTCCACCAAGGGTAGATGAGAATTATCTTTTTCCCGAATGTCATTTAATGTCATTTGTTAACTTGATCTTAGCAATTCGAATGTGCAGAGAACAAGAAGCTACAGAGTGCTTATCCCTGAATTGATGCCTATTTCAAATCTGAGTATTCCAAGGCTCAGGGATCATTGCAGAAGTGGAGGTGGAAAGAGTGTAAGAGCCAGAGAGGGTGGATGACCACAAGGAAACAAAATCTTCCAGAGAGCTCATCAGTTATTCATAGGAACTCACAGCATTGGTGAGAGCATGCACAAATCCTGTGCAAGCTCAAATCAGAAAACATTCCAGTATAGACATGGGGAAGTAAGAAATCCCAACATAACATAAGAAACTTTTGGCAAGTGATGACTTCTGGGAGAGGGAAAAACACTGTCTTAAAGGGATGAGACTCTTTCTGAGTCAATGTATGAATCCACACAAACTACACTGAAAGACATTTGAGGACACAAATCACACTTGATAGGATAGGCCTCATTTCATATATACATATATATGTACATATAATATTAATGTATATATTATATATAACATGTACATATGCATTAATTTGGGTGGGGGTAGTGGAGAAAGTATGAATAGGGGAGGGGATCTAAATACCATCAAATTATATTGTATGTAAATTACAAAATTTGGGCAGCTGGAGAGATGGCTCAGTGGTTAAGAGCACTGACTGTTCTTACAAAGGATCCCGGTTCAATTCCCAGAACCCACATGGTGGCAAATGACCATCCATGACTCCAGTTCCAGGGGATCTGATGCCTTCTTCTGACCTCCTAAGGCACTGCACAACACAGGTGCACTTACACACATTCAGGCAATACACTCCTACACATATAAAATAAAAATAACTAATAAAATACTTAAAAAAGAAAATTGAAAAAAATTCAATAAAATGATAAAATACAACACAAAACAAAAATCTTATTTTGCAACAAGGTGGCCTCTTTTAGATTCAATTTACTATGAATAAGCTTTACCTAAATTATTTATACTTGATATAATATAACTGAGGTTCTTGTATTTTTTAACATTCTCTGAAATTGCTTTTG
>NW_008349975.1:3188271-3197947 GCF_000622305.1 Nannospalax galili | reverse complement strand
AGAAAGTTTTGGACCAATCAGTTCAGATGAGTTCTATTAAGTAAATTATCTCTCAGTATCATACAAATACATTTGCACTATAAACTATTTTAAAATCAAAAGCCATTAATACTTATGTTCACTCATTTGTCATTAGTAATTTTGAGTTTTTTATATGAAATAAATTATACATAAAAGCCTTAAGACTCAAAAACCCATATCTGAGCTAGATAAGCTAAACTACACCTATAACCCTAGCACTCAGGAGTCTGAAGCAGGAGGATTGCTATGAGTTCTAAGTTGTCTTAGGCTATAATGTAAGACTCTATTTTGAAAACAGACAAATAGAAATGCATACCATCAATTTGTAATTTCGCTTAGAGACATGACAACAAGAGTAAATACATACACACAAAAACCAGCAAACTGAAACAAAGAATATAATATTTAATTACAATTGCAGTGTTTTCGTTTGAAAACAGAGCAATGAAATTTGTTTTTCATCAATTTAAAATTAATAACATATTCGCTGAACTATCTGAGAAGCTTGTGTAAACAGAAAACAGCCACACTCTCGCTTGTCTGCAAGGAGGGAAGTCATTCACATGTTACAGCTCAGCTCACTTTTTTGTTGATTTCTCTAATTAAAAGGATGGAATGAATTCATCTAAAATTGTTTTTAATTTTACAATGAACATTGTCTCTCATATTGGGAAAGTTACTTTAATGCTGAAGACAAGAGAAATGGAAGAAGGAGGACGGGGTGAGGAGGAGGAAGAGTTTATTTTCCATAATGTATTTTCAAGGGTATCCACCTCTTCATTTCTCAGTATCCATCTGGAGTGCTATCTTATATTCTTTACAAGTCTGAAACCCATTCTCATTTGATTACACAGTTACAAGTTTAATAGGCACCAATTTAACATTTATTCAGATTATTAAAGATTGAAAGATTATTCTCCTTCTTAGCAAAGCAATCTTATACAGTGACTGATGTATTTTCAAGGGTATCCACCTCTTCATTTCTCAGTATCCATCTGGAGTGCTATCTTATATTCTTTACAAGTCTGAAACCCATTCTCATTTGATTACACAGTTACAAGTTTAATAGGCACCAATTTAACATTTATTCAGATTATTAAAGATTGAAAGATTATTCTCCTTCTTAGCAAAGCAATCTTATACAGTGACTGAAAAGAGATGAATTACAAAAGCATACACAGCCACGGTTCTAATCTTTATGAAGAGGTGGATACCTCACTGCAGGCCATCTGAGTCAGAATTCTTTTTTCTTTTGATTTCTTTATTTTTATTTTATTTTTATAAGTGTTATACCTGTGTGTATATAAGTGCACCCCTGTTATGCAGTGTCCATGGAGGGCAGAAAAAAGCATCAGATCCCCTGGAACTGGAGTTATGCAAGGTTGTTAGCTGCCATATGAGTTCTAAGATTTGAACACAGGTCTTCTGCAAGAGTAGCCAGAGGTTTTAAATGATGAGCCATTGTTCCAGCCCCCATCTCTTCGATTTTTAAAAATAATTCATTGAGAATTTCATACAGGGATATAAGCATATAAGGTGTTTTGATCAAATCCATGCCCACTCCCCCAACTCCTCCTCTTTTCTGATAAGATCCTCTGTTTCTTTTTTTTTTTTTTTTTTTACTCTTTTTTTTTTTTTTTTTTTTAATGGGGCTTTTTGCTACTATAAAATTCTTCCCTCTGAAGACATAGCCCTAAAATCTTTTAAGCATTAGATAAGAGCTCCCAAACACTTTCAACATTTTTGGCCTTTAAAATGGAGTATGTTGCTAAAAGGCCCAAAGGCATTTTGACTTTGAGCCAAGAAGCTGGCTATTTTTCTTTGGGTTCTTTTTACACTAACTGTCTAGCCAATTCCTACCTCCTATTCTTTTCACACCATCCTGTGGAGATGTTAACCAGCTTGCGGATAGGGAATCCAGGTGCAGACGGTTCTGACTTCTTCCATGCTGAACAGGGACATAACATGAGGCAATTGGGGTACTCCTTCAGTGAGTCTATCTAAAAGACTTCTAAATTGTATAATTCTTTGTAGAAGGAAAAGAAAGTCCTGGACTGGTGAATAGGGGATGTGAAGGAGAAGTAAAGGCAAGAGTAATTAGCATTATAAGTTCTAGACAGGGAAGTAGAAAAAAGTCAGAACAGGGCAAGTTTCAAATTTTCATATGAGAGTCCTTTGGAATTTCTTGACAAAAGCTTCAAAAAGCATCCCTCTATTGGGTTTCTCTTCATTTTTCTTTTGTTTTCCAAGGCTAGACTTGAGAGTGATGGACTCAGGATTTTCTATCAGGCATTTTTATAGCTGTTGGAGTGGTTAGAATCATTGTCAATTCTCTCTCAAAGGCTTCTAGAGTAAAAAACAATAGTGGGCTGTCTCCCTTAGCTACAGGTGGGCACTACAGTACTGTAGACCAAGATTTGAAGTCTTACATATGAGCAGCACTTT
The DNA here is from genome assembly GCF_000622305.1 of Nannospalax galili. Classification (NCBI taxonomy): domain Eukaryota; kingdom Metazoa; phylum Chordata; class Mammalia; order Rodentia; family Spalacidae; genus Nannospalax; species Nannospalax galili. The sequence continues at coordinate 3,195,481 of NW_008349975.1, read as the reverse complement.
CTGATTCAGAACAAAATCATCAATGAGAGACAATTGTTTAAATAACTTTTTATATGGTCTTAAGCCTAATGCCTGAGAAGTTTAATCCCTTGAACTCTTAAAGAAATATACTAATCACTTTATTCTTTGATTATACTTTCCTTTTGGGTGTTTAACACAATACAGTTGGCCCAAGTAAATTAATTTATATTTATACTTAAGGTCATTTGTGGATCTGTTCCTTAGGGGTCACATGGGCTTGGAAGGAGTCCCTGGCTCCTTTCTTTTACCAGTTCCATCTGCGTGAAGATAAATCAAAGGTCCTGCTCGACCATGGCTGCCTTCACTTGGAAACATGGGGGAAATGTTTCCTTTGAGTTGACCCTCATCTTACAGACTCAATGCTGGGTCAAGTCCACCTGGTGGGGTCTCCATAACCTTCCTGAACAAGAGGACAGGTGACTCACCACAGTTACAGTACCTTTGAGAGATGTTCCATAGTCCCCTGGAACTTAGTTGACCATAGAGTGCTAGGGGAAAAAACTGTCCTTTAAGACTCTCTGAGCAGATTAATATAGGCCTCAAAGCATGGCTATTAAACATCTAATAAGGTTAGTTCCACCAGTCTGCCACTTTTAATTACTATGTGCTATGTATATAAAACTTGGGTAAAAAACCAAATGTTCTCAGATAAACGTCAACTAGATATATATTTTGTTCCTTAAACTGGTTGACTAAACTATGACCTTAGAAATTTTAAGATTATGTGCATATTATTTTTGTCTCATCCTTTACATATCATAAGAAACTTACACAGACTTTCATCACTTGTGTAGGCTTTCTCATTTTTTTCTATTTTGGAGAATATCTCCATTCCCATATCCTTGAAACATCTTTTACATTCTCATTTTCTTTTTTAAGTAATTATGAGACGAAATAGCATTAAGAAATACATTTTCCATCCGTTGTGAGAATTCTTTTCCTCGGGATACTAAGCAATGCTTGATCTCTTTTAAGGTTCTAGTGTCAAACCAACGTTTGATTAAAGTTTTACTGGGAAACCAATAAATTTACTGAGCTTCCTTTCTGAGATAACTGAGGGGTTGCTGAAGTGTATGAATAACCTGAAGGTTATGCACACTGGAAAGACTTTAACCAGCATGGGTCATGTTTTCTCTTCCTAGCCTTCCCTCAGTTGTATACGTTAGCCCTCCCCAAATACAGGAGACCATGTGTGATTAGGGCTAAATTATATACAGTTGGCTGGGAAGAGTGGCTGGATATTCTGGTGAGGGTCCAATAACCCTGCTTGTGCCTCCTTCAATGAAGGAGCAAAACCGACAAGCCCAATTGTGATGATGTTTAGCAATCAGGAACTGCTGAACTCTTTATGATGGTAGTTATTTCATGCAGAAGAGACTGCATATTAAAAAGACATGGAATTTAAAAGGATTTGGTGCTAGTATCCACATATGAGGAAGCACATATGTCTTTTACTTTTCTGAGTCTGTGTTCCTTCACTTAGTTTAACAGTTTCTAGATCGATCCATTTACCTGCAAATTTCATTATTTCATCTTTTTTACTGCTGAATAGAACTCCATTGTGTAAATACACCATATTATTGTTAACCACTTATCAGTTGAGCGGCACTTAGGTTGTATCCATGTCTTAGCTACTGTGAAAAAAGCAGCAACAAACAAGGTTGTACAAGTGTCTCTATAACAGGATGAGTTCTTTGAGTGTATGCCAAGGGGTGGTATAATTGGGTCATATGGTAGATTCATTTTTAGTTTTATAAGAGTTCTCAACACTGTTTTTCATAGGGGTTGCATGATTTTGCAATCCCACCAGCAGTGAATGAGCGTTCCCCTTTCTCCACATCCTCACCAGAATTTGGTATCATTTGTTCTCTTGATCCTAGCCAGTGTGATTGGGGTAAGATGATACCTTAGGGTGGTTTTTAATTTACATTTCCCTAATTACTAATGATGTTGAACACTTTTTGAGATGTTTCTTAGCCATCTTTTTCTGCATTTGTGAACTCTCTGTTTAGATCTTTAGCCCATCTTTTAATTGGGTCATTTGGTTTCTCACTTCTTTGTTTTTTGAGTTCTTTATATATTCTGGATGTTAAACCTCTGTCAGATGTGTCACTGGTGAAGATTTTTTCCCATTCTGTGGGTTTTCTATTCACTCTTCTGATTGTTTCTTTTGCTCTACAGAAGCATTTTAGTTTAATGAGGTCCCACTTGTTGATTGTTGCAAGGTGAAAGATAAGGATCTAGTTTCATTCTTCTACAGATGGAGATCCAGTTTTGCCAACACCATTTGTTGAAGATGCTGTCTTTCCTCTATTATGTGTTCTTAGCACCTTTGTCAAATATCAGGTCACTGAAATTGCATGTACTCGGATTTGGGTTTTCAATGAGGTTCCATTGATCTATGTGTCTATTTTTGTGCCAATACCATGCTGTTTTGTGACTATAGCTCTGTAGTATAATTTGAGATCTGGTATAATAATCTCCCCAGCACTGCTCTTTGTGTTCAGGGTTGTTTTGGCTATCTGGTATCTTTTGTACTTCCCTACGAATTTAAGGATTTTTTTTTCAAATTCTGTGTAGTACGTCCTGGGGATTTTGATTGGGATGGCACTGAATCTATATTGTTTTTGGTTGGATGGTCATTTCACAATATTAATTCTTCCAATCCATGAGCATGGGAGGTCCTTCTATCTCCTGGTGTCTTCCTCAATCTCTTTATTTAACGATTAAATTCTCATTGTAGAGATCTTTGGTGTCTTTGGTCAGATTTATCCCAAGATATATTTTTTCCAGTAATTGTGAATGGGAGTATTTCCCTGTACCCTTCTCCAATTGCTCCTTATTGGTATATAGAAAGGCTGCTGATTTTTGTAGATTGATTTTACAACCTGCCACTATACTGAAAGTTTTGATCAGTTCTAGAAGTTTTCTGGTGAACTTTAGGGGTCTCAGGTATAGTGTCGTATCATTTGCAAAAAGTGGTTGTTTGACCTCTTCTTTTCCAATTAGTACTCCTTTAGTTTTCTTGTCTTATTGCTCTAGCAAGAGTTTCAAGCACTATATTGAAAAGGAATGGAGATAGTGGACAACCTTGTCTGGTTCTTGGTTTTAATGGGAATGCTTCCAGTTTTCCTCCATTTAGAATGATGCTGGCTGTAGGACTGTTGTATATATGGCTTTAATTATGTTGAGGTATGTTCCCTCCAGTCCAATTCCCTCTAGGACTTTGAACATAAATGCATGATGGATTTTGTCAAAAGCTTTTTCTGCATCTATTGACATAACAATGTAGTTTTTGTCTTTGCATCCATTTACATGATTAATGATGTTTATTGACTTGCATATATTGAATCATCCCTGCATCTCTGGGACAAAGCCTACTTGATCATGGTGAATAATCTTTTGAATGTGTGTCTGTGTGCCGTTTGCAATTATTTTGTTGAGAATTTTTGCATCTATGTTCATTAAGGATATGGGTCTATAGTTTTCTTTTTTGGTTGTGCCTTTACCTGATTTGGGTGTTAGAGTGGTGCTGGCTTCATTGAATGAATTTGGGAATTCTCCCTCTGTTTCTATCATTTTAAACAATGGAGTAGTACTGGTTGGAGGTCTTCTTTAAATGTCTGGTAGAATTCTGCTGTAAATCCATCTGGGCCTGGGCCATCTCTTTGATTTTTAAAGGTTATGTCTGGAGTTGTTATCTAAAGGTAAACAATTGCAGCATATCTACAAAACGTGCACAGTTGAAACTTCACAAGGATTTGCTAAAAATTCCTAATCTTCTCCTCTTCACTGTCCTTTTGGGATCACTATTCTATTTGCTTCTCTGGACTTCACTATTTAAGATGGATTATGTAAATGAAATTATCTTCTAGTATTTGTCTTCTGCAACTGACCTTTTTCATTTATAATAGTGCCTTTCTCCATGTTGCATCGCATTATGAACTTTGGGATAAACAAGCCAGCCATGGCAGCAAACAGCCTGGAATCTTGCCTTGTGAAGCTGGGGCAGGATATCTAAGACTTTTGAGGCCTTCTACCATTACCACAGTGATTTTCAATGCTACCATGCTTTTCTAATCTGTATACTTTGAGGAGGAATATGGGGATTCCATGTAATATTGACCTCTTTTAAGTAGCATGATGATAGTACACACTTATTCACTGCTTTACCTTTGAGTAGATTTGTTATGACAATTCCAATCTCATTTTATGTTTTAAACAATTTGTATTCGTGTACAAGGAAACAGATTTCCTTATGTTAATTATGGCATTTTTATTCATACTGACATGCCTACTTTTGGCTACTTTTCCCACCTGACTGATTTTCTGTACTGTCTCCTTGCTACCCCTCCCTCACAAATTTTACAGTTCTGCATCTGTTTTCCCCTGTTCTACTTTCATACCACATGTATGTTATTATACCTCTTTCTTTAAAAGCCTCATTTTCCCCCTCCCATGGGGCCCTTTCTAGTTTCCTGACCTTTACCCATACTTATTCCCATATGAATACACGTACATAAAAATTAGCAACTACAATTCACCTATGAGAGAGAAGAAAATAGCTTGTCTTTCTGAACTGCCATCATGCCACTACATAATATTCTAAAGTTCTAATAATATTCCTGCAAATTTCTTATTTTCATTTTTCTTTATGAGTCAATATAATTCTATTTGTTGGATGGACCACATTTTCCTTATCCATTTGTCCATTATTGCTTTTCCCCCAAATCCTTGCCAATATTTATTGTTATTTTTTTGATACTGGACATTCTGACTGGAATGAAATGGAATTTTGAAGTAGTTTTAGTTTTTCTTGATGGATGAGGATATTAAACTATTTTATTTCTTTATTTTTATGTATATGAGTGTTTTACCTGCATGTCTGTAAGTGTGCAACACATGTGCAAGCCCATGGAGGCCAGGAGAAGACATTTGATATCCTGGAACTGGAGTTAAGGATAGTTATTAGCTGGACTAGAAAGATGGCTCAGCGGCTAAGAACATTGACAGCTCTTTCAGAGGACCCAGTTTCTGTTCTCAGCACCCACAAAGTGGTTAACAACCATGTGTAGCTTTAGTTCCAGGGGATCTGAGACCTTCTTCTGACCTCTGCAGGCATTGCACAGTAGGGTGCACTTACACACATGCAGGCAATACACTCATACACATAAAATAAAACTAATACATAAAATATTTTTAAAAACGGATAGTTGTTAGCTGCCTGATATGGGTGCTGGGACTTGGACCTGGGTCATCTGGAAGAACAGCCAATGCTCTTAACCACTGAGAAAACTCTCTCATCCCAGGGTATTGGACATTTTAAAAAGTTATTTGACACTTTCCTATGTATATATAATGTATCTGATCATATTACCCACATGATACTCATTTCCTCACTCCTGTTCCACCCCCACTGAACATTTTCTTCCTCCTAAGAAATTCCCCACAGTCTCTACTACTTTCAGGTGTGTGTGTGTGTGTGTGTGTGTGTGTGTGTGTGTGTGTGTCCCACTGAGTTAAATTAAGGTTGCCTTCATGAGTGTGGGTGGTTATTTGCTAGAGTGTGAGGAACTTACCACCACTGAAGAGTATGATACCCTGTCCCCTAATAAATATGAACTTTCCATTGACTTTTCAGGCAGGTGTGGGTCTTCCCAAATCCCTCTGCTATTCCATGATGGAGTACGGAAGGACTAGATTATTTGCAAGTCTTTCCAAATTAGCCAGAACTGATGTTTGTTCTTGATCTCAATGGCCATATCATAGCCAGAAGACAGTATTGCACAACACTCATCCCCATCATGTTACCGCTACATTAATTCCTTCTTTAGATGTTCTTTGAGCCTTCAGAGGAGTGACATAGATGTCCTTTATAGGGGTCAGCACTCAGCAGTCACTTATTCTTGACCAGTTATTTGTCCGTATATTAACCACTACCCGCTGTGAAAAGAAGCTTCTCTGAAACAAGTCTGAGAACAGCATTATTCTATGGGGGTAAACGTAAGTATTTAGAAAGCAGTGTGCTATCATTTACATTTACTAGGTTTCCCTCTAGGGCCTATGACATCCTGAAAATGAACTTCTGACCAGGTCGACCATGCCAGACATAAACTTTTGTGGATCAGGCTTCAAATACAACCAGAAAGCAGTTATTTACCCTATAACAGTCATTCCAACATTGTCCAAGTAGGCACATTTTTCCAAGAAGGATTGTATTACATTTCTTCTTTTGAGAACTATCCTTTCAGTTCATTGGTCCATTCATTGACTGGTGTGTGTGTGTGTGTGTGTGTGTGTGTGTGTGTGTGTGTACTTTGTCAATTCATGGGGGTTATTTCCTATGGCTTTGGGGTCCTATTAAAAACTTCGTTTCTGTATCTGTATCTCTATATCACTTTTTTTTTTGTCTTTTTGAGACAGGGTCTCTCTGTAGCCCCAGCTGACCTGGAACTCACTCTGTAGACCAGGCTGGCCTCAAACTCACAGAGATCCGCCTGCCTCTGCCTCCTGAGTGCTGGGACTAAAGGCATGTGCCTATATCTTACGTATTTTCTCTACACTTTCTGCTAGTAGTTTCAGCATTTTGGTTTTTAAGTCAAAAATCTTTGATTAACTTTGCATTGATTTTGATGCTGGCTAAGAGATATGGATCTTATTTCATTGCTCTCAAGTAGTTTTCCAGTTTTTCCATGACAACTTATTGAATATATTGTCTTTCTTCTTGTATACATTTTGCTTTATCCCAGATATTTAATGCTGGTCTAACACATACATATCAATAAATCTATACACTGTATTAATAAACCTAAGGACAAAAATGACATGATCATTTTGATAGATGTAGAAATGATGCATTTACAAATTTACATTCCTTCATGACAAAAGTCCTGAAGATACTAGGAGTAGATGGAGCATACATCAACACAATAAAGATTATATATGACGAACATATCACCAACATTATACAAAGAAAAAAAAAAACGGAGGCCATTTCCTCTAAAATTTGAAATGATACAAGTTTGGCCCCTCTCTCTACTTTTATTCAACATAGTGCTTGAAGTCTTCATTAGGGCATTAAGAGAAGAAAAACATTTAACAGGGGTTAAAAATTGGAAGGTTTGAAATTCAACTATCCCTATTTTCAAATGATATGACTTTATACTTAAAAAACACTTCAGACACAAAA
>NW_008349975.1:3155548-3188227 GCF_000622305.1 Nannospalax galili | reverse complement strand
TATATATATATATATATATATATATGTATAATATATATATATATTAAACCATAACGAACTTGCTGAGTAAGAAATTAGGAAAAAAATTCCATTCGCAATTGTTTCAAAAAATCTAAAATCTAACCAAGAAGGAAGTTTCTTTTTATGTTATTTATTTATTTTTACATTTTTATTGAGCTTTTGTACATTTCATACTATAATTCTTAATCAAATTTAGATCCTTCCCTCATCCATATCCCCCCTACATGCCCCACTGAACTTCATATATTCCACCATACATATTAAGTCTTATTCAGTCAAGCATTTGTGCCCAGATATCCTTCAGTGCAAATTCATCTATTGGAGTCTAGTTAGCCTATCTGTAGATAAGGCCTAGTTTCCCTCACCCAGTAGTAATTAGCTTCCAATAGTTCCCAGACTAGAGCCCACCAGCTGCCAATTTCTCTCACTGCACTCATGTCCCTTGTCCGAGTTTCTGTGTTCAGTGCCACCATTACTGTAAGTTCACATGTTCAAGCTTCCATTGGCCTGGAAGCCTCTGCTTCCCTATGTTAATGAACCAACCCTGGCTCTTGCAAACTTTTTGCTTGCTCTTTTGCAAATTTCCCTGACCTATGGGTGGGTAAGGTTTAATATAGGAGCCCTATCCAGGGACACATATCCTGCAGTCTCTTATTCTTTAAAGCTTGGCCAGTTCTGGCTTAGTATGTGCATCACATTCTGTTGTATATGGAAGCTTCACAGGTGAGCATTGAGGGATGCACTAGTTTTCTATCTTTCTTCCATTATGCTATGTTCCATGAGCCATAGGTGTAGAGGTTCAAATATAGATATGTCACTTAGGACTGGGCAGCTCTTAGATCAATATTCTCTGTGTCTGACCAGTTGTGGGATTTTGTAGTATCCTCTATCTGGTGAAAAAAGAAGTTTCTTTGATGAGTTGTATATGATATACTTGTCTGTGAATATAAGGAGCCATATTTAGCATATGGTAAGAAATTTCATTCATCTAGAGATATGACAGAAATAGGGTTTTCTCTAGGATCTATGACCTCTCCAGCCATGTGTATTTGACTATATTTACAGTTCTACCCATGAGTTCACTCCCATTGAGAAGGCTTTAAGTCCAATTAGATAGTTGTTGTTTTCTTCCCAGATAATAATGCCATTATTGCACCAATAGAGGTAGTTTGCCATGCCAGTCGTTATTGTTATTAGGCTTTAGGGTTGATATTATACATAAGAAATCCCAAAATTTCCCAAGAAAGTGGTTAGAAATAATTAATACTTTCAATAAAGTGGCAGGTTACAAAATCATCTTACAAAAATCAGTAGCCTTTCTATACACCAATAACAAGCTGTCATAAAAAAGCATTCAAGAAAACCTCCCTAAAATCCTCAAAAAATTTAGGAATATACCTAACCAAAAACATTAAATATCTCTACAATGAAAACTCTAAATCTTTAAAGAAAGTGGTACAAGAAGACACTAGGAGATGGAAAGACCTACCATTCTCATGGATTGATAGAATTAATATTGTGAAAATGACATCTTACAAAAAGCAAGCTATAGATTCAATGCAATGCTATCCAAAATACCCATGGCATTCTTCACAGAGAAAAAAATCATGCTAAAATTCAAATGGAATCATAAAAGATCCCTGATAGCCAAAGCAATCTTGGGCCAAAAGAACAATGCTGGGGGGATCACCATACCAGATCTCAGAATAATACAGAGCTGTAGTCATAAAAACAACATGGTACTGGCACAAAAATAGACATGTAGAGCAACGAAACACAACAGAAGACCCTAACATGAGTACATCCAGTTTCAGCCATGTGATATTTAAAAAGGTGCCAAGAACACACAATGGAAGAAAGACAGCATCCTCAACAAATGGTGCTGGTAAAACTAGATCTCCACCTGTAGAAATTAGAATTGGACCCTTATCTTTCACCCTGCACAAAAAGTCAACTCAAAATAGATTAAGACCTCAATTTAAAACATGAAACTGCTTTTCATTTATTTCTTTTTATTTTATGTCTGAGTCTTTTATCTGCTTTTAAGTGTACCCATGCAGGCAATGCACCCATATGAGAAAATTCTGAAATTAAATAACTAAAGAATATAAAACTAGACTTTTACAGATTCTTAAAATGTTACATAACAAACACACTGGCTTGTCTGCACTTTACTCAGTTCAAGTTCACAGAACCATGAATTCTATCCATAGAAGAAAATTTATATATATGGAATATTATCTTATATACTTTGTGGTAATATTTAAAAGATTAATGTAAGTAAAAGTAGATCATTAGGCAGTTGCCATAAACTTTATATAGATACTTGCAAATGTTTTGTTCTCTCTGGGTATGGTTTCAACATAACTGTAAATTCACCTGAACACAGAATAAAAAAGAAAAAAATCACGTTCTTTTAAACTTTATATTCTAAAATATATACCCATCATATTTTTTAATGTGTTTCTGATCATTAGTTAAATTGCTGCAATAATTTTTCCAGATGCCTTATGTGCTAAATATATTAGCCCATGCACTTTTAGTCACAGTTCCTACTTCTGTGCTCTTCTTATTCTCAATAACAATTTATTAAATTTGTTTACTAATTTTTAAATACTTTTCTATTTTTATTTTATGTGTTTGGGTATTATACCTGCATGTACATAAGTGCGCCCATGTCATGCAATGCCCACAGAGGACAGAAGAGTCTATAGGATCCCCTAGAACTGGAGATATGGACAGTTGTTAGCTGCCATGTGGATTCTGGGATTCAAACCTGGGTCTTCTGCAAGAACAGTCAGTGTTCTTGACAGCTGAGCCATCTCCCCAGCCCCTAATTTGTTTATTTTTAAATGATTATAGCAGTACATTGCTCATTATAAGCTAATATAGATGAATTGTTTTGAGTTTGAATAACTACTCTTTTGTTTAAAAAAACTTTTAATATTAAAGCAAAATGAGTATATTAGTCATGGTTCTCTAAAGAAGCAGAACTGATAAATGAATATACATAATATATATATGGGGATTTATTATATTGGCTTACAGGATAGAGTCAAAATGGTCCAACAATGGCTGAACCACACTGTAGAAGCTGAGAACCTGGTGTAGCTCAGTCCATGAGGCTGGACATCTCAGAAATCCCAATCTGATGCTGAAGGCTCAAAGAATTCCTGGAGATCCACGTCTTCAGCCTATGTTGGAATCCGAAGAAGTTGGTTCTACTATCTGAGCAAATGCCACAGCAACAAGACCAACTGAGAGAGAAGGCAAGCAGGCAAACAGTGAAAGTTCCCCTCTGCCATGACCTTTTATATGGGCTGCTAAAATATGGTAACACCCTCATTTAGGGTGGCTCTTCTGGCTTCAAATAATTTTATCAAGAAAGCCTATCTTATTTCAGTTAATTCCAAATCCAGTCATGCTGATAGCCAAGAGTAGTCATCAAAATAAGCATATTTAAAATGACAAGGGGCCAGCGAGATGATTTCAGCAGGTAAAAGTAGTTGCTTGGCTGCTCTGATGACCTGAGTTCAGTGTCTAGCAGGTACGTATTAAGAATGTCAAGAGTATGCATAGAAAGCTATCTCATCCTTTTTCTACACATTTTAGTTGCTTTCCCACAGGGGTATGATTAACATCAGTGCATCTTTCCAAATGTAGCTATTTATATGAATCTATTAAAATCTTCTTTCCCTGTTAATGAAATGTTATTTTTACTTTTAACATAGCCCCATGCACCTATTATGCATTTAAAAACCTATGAGCATAATGATAATTTGCCTTTTTTTCACTAAGAAAGATAGCAAATGTGTATTTATTAATTCACTCTTTTGGAGGAATATAACAGTTCTGTCATGTGAAATACCAGACAGTGAGTAATTATGCTTTCTTGAAGTAAAGGAAATAATTATATGTTACTTCACTACATTGATTTATTTCAAGTGTTTCTCATGCCCCATCTGACTCAAATAACATTTTTCAGATCAGTCTCAGCTACGTGTATTTCTGAACTTGAAGTAAGCCACTGTTGGCGTATGGTTAATACAAACACTATCCATTACACAGAAGAGATAAATGCATGAAAGTGTAATTGGTTTTCCAGATGACTAAGATCATTAATGTGAAACATACTTGAATAAGCTGGAAAGGTTCTACACTACTGGATATAAATCAAATGTGAAATGAGCACTGGAAACGGTGGAATGAGTGAAAGGAAAGTGGAAAATGGTGAAGTTTGTTTGAGAACGCTAAGGAATTAACCTTAGAAATTAAAAAGAAGGTAGATTCACTATCAGTTATAGAATTTACTAATTTATATTTGGCTCATTCAATAAAATAAGGAAAAGAAAATTTTCATTTACTTTGTAGATAATTTTTGCCTCAGGAAAAATAAATATATAGCTAAAGTCAACACCAGCATATTTCTATTAATTTTGTCTTGGGTGTATCTGCTTGTTTTGGCATAAAGACAATGCTCATTTACTTTCTATGAAATTCAAATATTTTAGTAAAAGATGTGAATAATGTTATTATATTTGAGTTATCATTCTGTCATATACTATTTCAGTTTTACCTTCAAAATAAACTTTTCATATAATATATAGGCTATTCTAAATATACTACATAAACAAAACTTCAATTTTTTTGGTCATTTTTATGATGTATTTTTCTGAAAACCTTAACTATAATTAATGTAATGATAAAAATTTAGATGCAAGAAAAACCCTTGAATGATGTTCATATTTTGTAGCACAAATCAAAGAAAATTTATGAAAAAGATTGGAAGTTATGGAAAGACAAAATTTCTTATTATAAGAGAGACACGTGACATTTGTTTTCTGAGTCTGGGTTACCTCATTTATCCATTTACATGCAAATTTTATAATTTTTTATTGTTTCTAGTTCCATCCATTTATTTGTGAATTTCATAATTTTGTTTTTCATTTAAAACTATTTTTATTAATTTTTTGCATTTCATATAATATGTCTTAATCAAATTTTGACCCTCTCCCTCATCTGTCCCCCCCTCCCCCATTAGCCCACTCACTGGAATTCATGTTTTCTGTCATATATGTTCAGGTCTAACCAGTCAAGCACTTGTACCCAGATGTCCCTAGGTACAAGCTCACCCACTGGAGTCTAGTAAGCCTATCTCGAGCCACTCCCTTAAAGAATATCTACTTTCCCTCATCCAGCAGTAATGAGTTGTCAATAGTTCCTTGGCTAGGGTTGGGCCTGGTGCCAACTTCCATCATTCTGTGCTGGGTTTTTGTCTGATTGAGTCGGCATGTGTCTTGTGCATGCCGTCACCAGTGTTGCAAGTTCATAGAAGCAAGTTCCCAGTGATCTGATAACCTGTTTCCTTATGTTCCTGCACCAACCCTGTCTCTTACAATCTGTCCCCCTCCTCTTCTGCAATAGTTCATGAGTCATGGGTGAGTGAGGTTTAATACAGGAGTCTTAGTCAGCATGTGTTAAATTAAAATTAAATTTATACTACATATTTATAGAGGAACATTCATGAATACATTGATACATTCAATATGTTTACATATTCTATGACCCTTCACTTATCCAGAAGTGGTTTTATCCCTCTCCTTTGAAATAAGAACTAGCCTTATTGAGTCACTACTAATGAATAGGAAAATCTTTAAATTCTATAGTTTCTAGAACTAATAAGTTCCTATTGTTTAAAAATTCAATCACATAGGAAAGTTAGAAGCCAGTAGGAAGAACCTTGTAATTAGACTGAGTGCAAACACACATAGCCTCTTCACTGACCTCACTCTCATAACTTTATCATGGATTTTATACTCTTTATGTCCATGAACTATTTATAATTTCATAGACAATCATGTTATAAACAAAGAATATTTTCAGAATAAATTTTAATATATGATGTTAAACAATTTCCTGTAGAACTCTAGCTTCCCTAAATAAAGCAAGAAGGGTCCCAATTAAGCATGAATATTCCTTATCCTAAGATTAAAAAGAATGATTTCTTCTTCCTTTGTGAAGTGGAGTGACTGGGGGGATTAAAAAAGCAATGCACAATGTATTAATGGATGTTTCTTGACATAAATATATGGGACAACGAAACCGGTGATTTTTCTCAACTTTAAGGACTAAAGAATGTCCTTGTAGCACCGTTGTGAAATTATGTGAAAAAATCATGGGCAAGAAATTAAGATAGTGGTAATAGGAGAGCTGGGCTTCAGGAAGGTGAACTTGGTAGTCATATGAAATTTCATAAAATTAATAGAATTTGAGAAAATTAGGGATGATTTGGAATGAAACAAATCAATCAGGAAATTGCTTCAAAGCCCTCAACTACTGTACCTGAGGCAACTTGTGATAATATAAAACGAATAGCTGCTGTAGTATAAAAAATAGCCTATTCTTACTTTTTAAAGCATGTAATTTAAAATGTCAAATATAGGAGAACTGGACTAGAGTCTGCTCAAGGGTATATTTAAGATCATAAAATAAAATGTGATTGTCAAAAAATTATATATGTGGAAATGGGAGAGAAGGGAGTTTTAAAACTGTGTAAGGTATTTGTAAGATGAACATAAATTAATTTCAGAATAAGAACATAAATAACAAAAATAAAACAAGGAAAAATTCTGTGAAAACTTCATATTGCGTGAGACAAGAAAGAGGTACACCTCGGCACGGAGACAGAAAACAACTACGAAACTAGTAGTTCAAGATGTATGAAATCACATCTGTTCACTCATGTGTGTGTCTGTGTAAGTTTATTCATTTATGATATGTGGGGGGCATGAATGCTATAACACATATGTGATAGAGTACAACTCTGTGGAGCCAGTTCTCTCCTTCTACCTTTGTAAGGATACCTAGAACTGAGCTGATGTCGTGAAGCTTGAGTGACAAGTGTCTTCATTCACTAGGCCATCTCACTGACCCATCCAATGATACTTTTATACATTTACTCATGTTGATTTTCTTCACCCTGGTGTTTCTGTCATTATTATTGATATCCACCTAATATAAGTGTTAAGATTTTAAATCACTGATACTTTCCTTGTAGAACTATACTAAAGCAGAAAGTATAAGGAAAATGTTCTTAGAATATAGTCTATATATCATATTTGTTATCCTGAGACTGAATGGTGTGCGTCTCAATATATGGCTGTTTCCTAAGATCTTGTTTTTTATCTTATAAGAAAAAGTGTAGAGACAGTGTGTGAATTACAAATAAAGGCAGAGGAAGTTCAAGACAGATTCATAAAATCTGTCTCACGTTATTGTGGGTTGAAGAATCAGAGTGACACCTGTTGCACTAAGAGCAGAGTAGACAGGAAAGAGAATTATCTTGCTCAGAATGAGTTTGTCACGTGAATTCAGAGGTGATGCTTGGATGTCCCTTACATGGGCACTCAGGGAGCTTGGTTAGGAAAAATACTACCTTATGTTCTTAATGGGTGCAACAAATACAGAGAATATAACCAATAATTCAGTGACTATTAAATTATTCTATGTGGAGGGCTAGAGATGTATCTCAGTTGGTAGAACGCTTATTTAGCATATGTAAAGTAAAGCCCTAGATTTCATCCCCAGCACTACATAAATCAGGCTTGGTGGCACAATGCTGTAATTCAAGTACTTGGGAACTAGAGGGAGGAGACTAAGAAGTGCAAAGTCACTTTCAGTTACATAGGGAGTCTTAGGGGCCGCCTTGGGGTACCTGGGCTCTGTATGAATAAAAAAGCCATGTGCTTGTGCCCCATGCCAATTCATTAGAATTATCCAAGGAAACAACAAGTCATCTGATTATGCTGAAATTTAAAGAAGATAAATAAGTATAATTCTATTTTCTTGCAAGGCAAAAAACTGCAAATAAAGAGTAATGAATGCTACAAATCAAAGGGATGAGAAGAGTGTATAAGCCATTTATGAGTTCTGCTTGTTTTTCACTATTTCCAGTCTTTTAGAGTCAACTATTTCCAATGAAAGTTTATGTAATTGGGGAGAGATGAAGATAACCTCATGTGTACTCAACTCAGACAAGTAAAACAAAAAATGTCAGCATGAAACTTTCTTTTGATTTGCTAAAACAAATAGAATCAGATACCAATGATGTTCCCTGTATAATCTTTCCCCTTAAATCTCTGCTTCCTCAGCACTTACTTGGTAATCCAAAAAGCAATAACCACTAGCTCTGATATTAGAGATGTATAATTATAGAACATGAGCAAACTCAATCAGCCAAGGTATGAAAAGTAAGATAGTACCAGATGGGATTTATTCAAGAAATAAATAAAAAAAAGAAATAAAGAAAGAAAGAAAGAAAGAAAAAAACCCAGTTAATGCAATACCTAGTTTCTTGCTGTGTATTATACCTATTCTGGGGCAATTGTTCATTGTACATTACCTTTATGTGAGTTTCTTTTTTCTTTTTAAATAAATTTAATGATTTATTTTTATATGTACATATATGTGCCTCTGTGTATGCATGTGCCCTATGTGCATGCAGTGTCAGCAGAGTCCAAAAGCAGACATCGAATTGCTGGAACTGGAATTTTAGGCAGTTTTTAGCTGCTTGAAGTGGGTGCTGGGAACCTAATGAGGGTCCTCTGGAAAAAAGCAAGCACTCAAACATTTGATCCATCTCTCTAGCCTCTTCATGAGTTTCCTCAAGAATGCTTATATGTCTAGGATAAATGAGTAAAAAAAAATCTCCTTAGAGGAGAATATTAATGATGTAATATCATACCGATGCTACCAGTTTTTCTGAAGAATTTTGAATCACAGTGTGATCTTTTTTGTACAGATCATTAGCAAAGGCAAATCCGCTAAAATAATGCAATAGTTTATCAGTTAGATATGGCTTATGCTCCTTCCAAGCTGAGCCATTTTTAAAATAGGCATGAAATGTGCCATATAGGTCAATTTATTACTGTAAATTATTGATTGATTGTTTGATGCTATGAGAAATTTGTTATTATTATTGTGTATATATTAGTGTGGGTATGTATGTATCATAGAACATGCATGCATGTGAAGGTCAGAAGACAACTTTCAGGATTTTCTCCTTCCACTGTGGGTTACCAGGATGGAACTTGGGTTTTCAGGCTTCCACAGCAAACACTTCTATGTGATTAGCTATCTCACCAATTCTGATATAAATAATTCTTAATTAATGATATTAGCACAGGGAGCATAACAGGAGAGATGACAGCATCAAGTTTGTGGTCATCTACCCAAAATAATATTGGTGTTTGCATGTTATCAGTCTAAAGGTAAGGTTTTGTTTTCTTGGCCAATTAAAGAATCAAAACGCAAGAAAAATCTCATACCAGCAGAGAGTGATAAGCAAAAAAACAAAAATAAAAAAATCACAAGCAATCATATACATAAGGAATTACACACATGCAAATATATATGTATATATATATATATATTCATAGAGAAACATGAAGCTCTCTACAAGTGGAGAAGGGAACTGAAAACTAGAAATACAACATCCCTAGGAAAGGACTTTGTTTTTAATAATTTTATTAGTTTCCCCTCTCCTAATTTTGAAATGGCCAACTTAAACAAAGAGAGTGCTGATAAATCACATCTCCAAGCTGAGATAGTCAGGGCTATGGGACTCTAAGCTGGTCAGTAGAAATGGCTACGTTGGGGTTAAAAATAAGGCTTGACTACAGGAGTCCAAGAGTAAGATGGACGTATGTGAGCTTTATTATTTCTCTTTGACCCTATTTGCTTATAAGGATTTAGTTCCTTATACCATTCCGTTTTTCCAGTTATATGAATGGGTGATTATGCTGTTACACAGAGCAATGAGATGAATCATCCTTTCTTTTCCAAGTCCTTTAAAATGTACTTAGCCATTTAAGACCCTTTTGGAATTTACATTGAATCACAGCAAGCATTTTGCCAAAGAAAAATATTCATCTATTTTGTCAAGTCAACTGTATAAGTCAAAGATCTAATTTATCATTTATTAAGTCAATATGTACACATACACTAAAAATATATCTGATAATGGAGAATATGACAACAGTGAGTTAGACAATGGATCTGATGGATAAACATACCTGAGTTCAGTGTTTCTGCTACATTGTGTAATAAACTTCATTCGAAATCTCAGATATAAAATAATCTATTAATGTTTTATTAAAATAACAAATTTTTTTGCATTTCAACAGAAGCTGATGTTTATTGCAATCTATGATACAGAATGTAAATCCACTCTATTTTTGCTACACACTTTTAAAGGTGAATTTTATCACCTATTTTGCCCAACTGTAGATTTTCATATCTGTTTTGTTTCCATCTCATATTTAGTTTTGATTAACTTTCAGTGTGTGCTTGCTATTCTTAAGAAAGGAATTCCTTTAGAGTATGATCATTTTAAAATCAGTTTATTTACTTATTTTTATTTTATTTTTTATGTGTATGGTATGTTTTTTCTACATGTATATGTTTACCATGTGCATGCAGTGCAGTAGGGGTACGAAGAGGAAATCAGATACCGTAGAACTGTAGTTAGGGACAGTTAGCCACCATGTGGGTGCTGGGAACAAAACCCGGGTCATCTGAAAGAACACTATGTTCTTAACCAATGAGCCCTCTATCCATCCTCCACTCTGATAATTTTATGAGTTTCTTCTTCCAGACAGAGAGTATCATTGGGGCTTCCTTTATAACACTATGGCCCTTCATATAGTATGTGGATGTATTGTTAAGTTAGTTTTGAATTGCCCCATTGTTGGTGCCACAGGGGTAACATGAGTGTTTATGAGATCAAAATCTTTTGTAATGGAAATATAGAGAGCAATATAAGCAAAAGCATTACAAAGGATTCCAATAAACTTGGCAATGCAATATGGAAACAAGTCTTCCTCCACATGAGCAACCAATTGAGGGGCATAAGGACCGAGCAGGTTATCAACATATCTTAAGTGCTTCATAGAATGGAATCAATGCTATTTGAAACAAATGACCAGGATCAGAGAGGAAGAATTTCATACCTACAGTTAGCATTAATACCAATATATAACAAAACATGGGTACATTATTTAATAATGAGAACACACACCATTCTAGGCCAAGGTATGAGGTCATTTTAAGGAGATAGCTGATCTCTCACCCCTATTCTTAATTGACAGTTATTGAAACATTTGTTTAGGGTTGGTTAAATCTGTAAAATAAGCTTAATAGGAATACTCAAATGTAGTACAAAGTAACACAGTTCAAAACCCAAGCTTGCCAGCAGCCTGCAACATGCTTGATAAATCTTCTATCTATTAGGAAGTGATTAGCAAATAATAAAAGCAAAGCGAAGACAAATCAGTGATGGTGATTGTTTACTGTGCTGATGTTGGAGTCATTCTAGAAATGGACACCAACTATTTTTATGTTGATACTAAGCATGTAGAAATTTACCATTCACTTGAGACTTCCCTAGTGAACACAGTGATTTCCCAAGTTTTGTATGACACTATTCCTTGGGAGACATGAACAAACATGTACATACCCCAGATAGGGAACCAACAGGAGACGAAAGTCAGGGCACCACCAAAATCTAACTTGGTGAACCAATGAGTTTTATTGCGTTACTTACAGGAGTATGGATAAGGGGTTACTCAGAAGAGCAGAAATAACTCAAAGACAGCTACACCATCAACTGTAGCTACCTCACCCCAACTCACAGAAGCTGGAAACCTGAAATGCACTGATCAACAGTTCAGGAAGCTCAGCAGATGGAGTGCATCTTTTCTAGGCAGTTCACTGGTCTGAGCTTCTTCTAGTCAGCTTGGCTTGTCTGAAAGTCTCTCAGAAGTCTTGTATTTACTTAGATAAAGAGGAGTCCAATTAATTTGGTCAGTTTCAGGGACTTCTTAAAACCTTTGAATTGTTTACTACCTGAGTTTAAAGAGCTTCTCTTCAGGATAAAATAGAGATGTCCACACAACGGATTATTTTCTCAGTAAGAGATTTGGAGCCTCAGTGGGTAGAGCAGAAAGTCTTTTTATAAACTTTATTCTTCAGTAAATTGAATACTTGCTGAAGAAACTCTATTCAAATTTTTCTAATAGCCACAAAAGCAATCCAAT
Organism: Nannospalax galili; assembly: GCF_000622305.1. NCBI lineage: Eukaryota > Metazoa > Chordata > Mammalia > Rodentia > Spalacidae > Nannospalax > Nannospalax galili. The sequence continues at coordinate 3,176,111 of NW_008349975.1, read as the reverse complement.
AACAAAGTTCATTGTAAGAAAAATAATGAATAACAAAAGTATTGCTACATTGTCAATTTATAATTCAGAAAAAAAAGATTTTTAAATTTAAACCTAATGAGAAATTATAGATTGAATAAGAGAAATACCAGTTTTTAATCACTAGGATTAATTCTTTACAATGTGAGCCTGGAAAAACCTTGGAAGAGGAAACTGAGTGAAGTCTGGCATCTAAGCCATAAAATGACCTAACTTCTACCTCCATACAGTAGGGAAATTATTATCACTTTGTTAAGGAGAAATGATGAATAGGAAGTGATGTGAGACCATCTATGGAGGAAGATCCAAGTGTTGACCAACACAAATTTCAAATACATGACTGAAGCCAAGAATAAATCTAAAATAGTAGTGTTTTTGTTGTTTTTCATAATGAAAAATATGTCAGTAGGAAAACTCCATAAAGGGATTTTCAAAAGAATGAGAAATTCAGATCTTGAAAATAGCATTATTGAGAAGCAAGAATGAATGAAAAAAATAGTAAAATATGAATAAACATATTTAAAAGGTAATAGTAATACATTAATTGATGTTGATTATGAACATAGAATAAAAATAATCATTATAGACAGAAATAAGCCATCTCAAAACACTTGCATTGGGGCTGGAGTGATGGCTCAGTAGTTAAGAGCACTGGCTGTTTTTCTAGGGCCTTGGGGTTTGTGTCCTGGCACCCACATGACAGCTAACCACCATCAATAACTCCAGTTCCAAGGGATCTGCTATGCTCCTCTGGGCCCTGCGGTGCAATCACATATATGCAGGCAAAGCACTCATATGCATAAAATAAAAATAATAAATAAAATACATTTTTTAAAACACCTGTGTTTTCTTTGTGAATTAGGAAGTAATAATTATATATTAAAGTTTCAAGAATTCCAGTAAAAGTGATCATTATTCATAGATGAAATACTAGAATTAATAGTTAAAGGAATTAAATGTTCATCTCTGGGTAATCACATTCTAGAAAAAGGTGTAAAATGTATGTAGCATCAAGGAGAAAGCATTCAATATTTTTAAAATGTTCGTCATCCCAAATATAAGGCATAAATATCTCAACGGTAGGAGATAACATGCAGAAAGAGTCATAATTTGTTAGGTTGAATCACAATACAGTGGTAATGCATAAGAAGAGATTATTTGGTCCAATTAAACCTAAATATATCAGATATTTTATAAATAAACCCAGTTTTGTACTCTATGAGTGACTTCCAAAATTTAGTACTACAATTTTCAAGTAAATATGAAAATGGAAATAGTTTTTAATCATTTAAACAAAGAAAGCAGATGTCTTCTTAAAAATATTAGACAAATGTGCTGAGAGCTGGTTAGAGGCTCAGGCTCACAACCAAAATATCAGACAAGTATGCTTTTGAAAAGAAATAAATTAATTTTCCAAAGCAGGAGAATTATTTTTAAAAGTGTTCTACTGTTGTTTTGCAAAACGGACAGGATGCTGCCTTTTGAAGTCTTCTAAATAACTGTCAATGCCCATTGATTAGTGCTGTCAGCTTTGATCAGAGGCTTTTTGTAGTGGTCAACAGCAACTTCAGAGACTTCTAATTGGTCAAAGTACTGAGAACAAGTGACTGTTGGATGCTCAGCCATGAATAAACCTCTATATCATCACTCCATGGCATCATGGAACATCATGAATGAGGTGGGGAGGTGGCAGTGGCATGGGAACACAAGATTGGGCCCATCAACATCAGTTCATAGAGCAGGGATGGGCTCGTGCCTCTGAGGATTTATATGTCATTAATAGTTGATGGTGTAAGGAGATATTTTATTTAGTGATGTATACACTACTAAGGTACTCATGCTTCTGTAAAATCATCCTCATCTATGTTCCTAAAAACATTACTAATTGACCCCATAAGGTCACCTCACCAAAAAGTAACAATGAAATAGAAGGGATGATAGTTGAGAAGTAAAAGGGGATCAGGAGATGGGACAGAAGCAATTTAGGTGGTGTGTATGATAGAAATAAATTCTGTACATGAGTGAAAAAAATCATAATGAAACTCGTTATATAAACTAATATATGCTAATAAAAACATTTCAAAAAGCAAGAAATGGTAAAATTAAAAAAAACTTTTTCTTTAACTTACAGAACAAAATTATAGTAAAGATATGTAAGAAGGAACAAAAAGATTGTCAAAATTACCCCATTTGAAGTATAAAGAATAAAGCACATACTCAGATCAAAAGAATGACAGATAAAAGGCACTGAAGGGCAAAATACAGACACATGAAATATAATATGACATTAAAGGGAATGAGGATGCAACAAACCAGAGGTGATAACCCAGACTGTCATTAGGCTTAAAGTAGTTCACAACTTAGGCAAATCAAAATTCATTTTTTAAAGTTTTAACTCAGAGCTACCATATAAGGAATCTGTACCTTTGGTGGCAAGTGTAGGCTTCTTTTAATTTCTATAGTTGATAGTTGTTAAAGTAGTAGTGTCGCCCTTCAACACCTTAAGATAATGCCATATTTGCTTCAGACTTATTTGTCATGTAATTTATAGGAACCAGTAGTGACATAAATTTTAAATAAATTTATAGATCATAAATTTATAAGTCATAAGCTTCTTCCTGTGAAAGAAAAAATATTTAAGTAAGTTATTTTCTTGGATTTCTAAGTTGATAAATCTGTGATTTCCAAAGCTTTAGCCGAAGTCTCTTCTTATAGATGTTAAGAAATAAAATGTCTAATTACTCTTGCCTTTACTTCTACCTCACATCTCCTGTTCATGTTTCAAGGACTTTCTTCTCCCCTTGGAGACAAAAATTGTGCAATTTGGAAGTCTTTTAGATAGACCCACTGAACAGGTACTCCAATTGCCTCACCTTGTGTCCCTGTCCAGCATGGAAGAAGCCAGAGCAGTCTGCTTCCCTATTCCCTACTGGTAATTTGGGTAACCCCTTCAGAGGATGACACGATAAGAATAGGAGGTAGGAATTGGCTAGGCATTTAGGGTAAAAAGACCCCAAAGAAATGTAGCCAGTTTCTTGGCTCAAAGTCAGAATGTCTTTGGGCCTGTTAGCAACATACTCTGTTCCAAAGGCCAAATTTAAGGACCATACAAATCTAAGGACTTTTTTTCTAATTCTGTGAATTATGTCATGGGGATTTTGATTGGTAGGATGGTCATTTTCACAATATTGATTCTTCTAATCCCTGAGCATGGGAGGTCCTTCCAACCCCTGGAATCTTCCTCAAACTCTTTAACGATTAAAATTTTCATTGTGGAGCTCTTTGGTGTCTCTGGTTAGATTTATTCCAAGATATTTTATTTTTTTGCACCAATTGTGAATGGGAACTTTTCCCTGTACTCTTTCTCCAATTAGTTGTTATTGGTATATAGAAAGGCTACTGATTTTTGTAGATTGATTTTATACTGCCACTATATTGAAAGTGTTGATCAGTTCTAGGAGTTTTCTGATGGAACTTTTGAGATCTCTTACGTATAGTATCATATCATCTCCAAAAAGAGATAGTTTGACCTCCTTCTCTTCCAATTAGTACTCCTTTAGTTTGTTTCTCCTGTCTTATTGCTCTAGCAAGAGTTTCAGGCACTATTTGAAAGGAGTGGAGATAATGTACATCCTTGTCTGGTTCCTGATTTTAATGGGAATGCTTCCAGTTTTTCTTGGTTTAGAATGATGTTGGCTGTGGGTTTGTTGTACATAGCTTTAATTATGTTGAGGTATGTTCCCTGCAGTCCAATCCCCTCTAGGACTTTGAACATAAATCCATCCTGAATTTTGTCAAAAGCCTTTTCTGCATGTTTTTGAGATGACAATTTTTTTTTGTCTTTGAGTCCATTTCTATGATTAATGACGTTCATTGACTTGCATATATTGAACCATCCCTGCATCTCTGGGATCAACCCTACTTGATCATGGTGAATGATCATTTTAATATGTGTCTGTATGCAGTTTGCAAATATTTTGTTGAGAAATTTTGCATTTATGTTCTATAAGGATATGGGTCTATGGTTTTCTTTTTTGGTTGTGTCTTTACCCGGTTTGGTGATTAGAGTAATGCTGGGTTTATAGAAGGAATTTGGGAGTTCTCTCTCTGTTTCTATTTTTTTTTTGAATAATTTAAATAGTATTGGTTGGAGGTCTTCTCTAAATTCGGTAAAATTCTGCTGTAAATCCATCTGGGAATGGGCTTTTATTAGTTGGGAGGCTTTCTATTACAATTTCCTTATATGTTATGGGTCTGATTAAACTGTTGATCTCTTCTTGGTTTAACGTTGGTGGTTCCCATGATTTTAGATATCCATTTATTTCTTTTAGATTATCAAATTTAGTAGCATATATGTTTTTAAAATACTCCCTTATAATGGTCTGCATATTTTGGGTGATTTTGTTGATTTGGATTTGCGCTTTCTTTTGGTAAACCGGGCTAAGGGTTTTTCTGTCTTGTTTAGTTTTTCAAAGAACCAGCTCTTAGATCCATTGATTCTTTGTACTGTTTTCTTTGTTTCTATATCATGAATTTCTGATCTGATTTTTGTTATTTCTGCTGAGTTTGGGTTACATTTGTTCTTGCCTTTCAAAGTGTATCAAGTTGCAGTGTTAGGTCATTTATTTGGGTGCTTTCTAATTTTTTAATATAGGCACTTAGAGCTTAAACTTACCTGTTAGGACTGCTTTTAAAGTGTCCCAGAGGTCGTGTTGTGTTGTATTGTCCGTTTTGTTGAATTCCAAGAATTCTTTTATTTCTTACTTTGTCCTTTGACCTACCCATTGTTTAGTAGTGTGTTGCTCAATCACCACGAGTTCATATAGTGACTAGGGCTTTGTCCAGTGTTGATTTTGAGCTTTATTAAATTGTGGTCCAATAGAATTCATGGAATTACTTCAATTTTTTTATTTGTTGAGGTTTGTTTTATGGCCCAGTATGTGGTCAAGTTTTGAAAAAGTTCCATGGGCTGCTGAGTAGAGCGTGTGGTCTTTGGTGCTTGGATAGAATATTTGAAAGATGTCCGTTAGGTCCATTTGAAGTATGGCATCTTTTAATTCAGATGTCTCTCTGTTTATTCTTTGTCTAGTTGTCGTATCTAATGGGAACATTGGGGTACTGAAGTTCCCTACTATTACTGAGTTGGGGTTAATCTGTGTCTTTAGGTCCTGCAGTGTTGTTTTTATGAATTTGGGTGCACCAGAGTTTGGTGCATATATGTTAAGGATTGTACTATCTTCCTAGTTAATTATTCCTTTGATCAGAATGTAATGCCCCTCCTTATCACTTCTGATTAGTTTTATTAGGCCTATTTTGTCAGATATTAGAATTGCAACCCTTGCTTATTTCTTAGTGCCATTTGCTTGGAATATTCTTTTCCATCCTTTTACCTTAAGGTAGTGCAGACAGTTGGCCCAGCTAAACCAATTTATTTTTATTCTTAAGGTAGTTTGCGGATCGGTTCCTGAGGGGTCACATGGGCTTGGGAAGAGCCCCTGGCTCCTTTCTTTTACCAGTTCTGCCTATGTGAAGATAAGTCAAGGGTACTGCTCAAGCATGGCTGGCTTCGCTTGGAATCATTGAGGAAATGTTTCCTCTGTATTGACCCTCCTCTTTATAGACTGGACACTGGTTCAAGTCCATTTCACAAAGTCTCCACAGCCTCCTTGACCAAGAGAACAGGTGACCCACCACAATTACAGTAAATTTTAAGAGATGCTCAGAGTCCCCTGAAACTATTCGACCTAGGAGGTCAAGGAGCAAAAATTGTCCTTTATGTCCCTCTGAACAAATTAATATATACCTCAAAGTATGTCTATTATCATCCAAGAAGGTTAGTTCCACTAATCTGGTACTTTTAATTACTGTGTGCCATGTAGATAAATCTTGGACAAAGACCAGTTTTTCTCAGATAAACCTTGCCTAGACATATATTTCTTGATCTTGCATATAAAATTTGTCAGTAGGTTGTTTGACTAATATGGTTCCCTCTTGTTTTAAAACTAGCTAGGTATTATTTATCTCTTGCTTTCTCTAACCACTCCATCATGGTTTCCGCAATCAAAGTGACTCCATTTTTCCTCTTTCTCCCTTAATAGTACCCTTCTCCTATGGTCCTACCTCTTTTGAGCTCTTTCTTCCCCTTTATCCCCTAGGTTCCTTATGTACCCTTCTCTCTCCTGCCCTTAAACTAACCCAATTTTTTTCCATATCTCCCTCATTAACACCTGTTTCCTACTGTTCTTTTTCAGGTTCTTTCTTTTCCTTTACCTCCATGGTTCCTTTCCATTATCCTGGTTCCTGTAGTTATATCTGGATACATACTCACTTATGGGGATTTGTTTCTAGGATCTACATATGAGAGGGAACACACATAGATTTTTTCTTTTCCTTTACCTCCATGGTTCCTTTCCATTATCCTGGTTCCTGTAGTTATATCTGGATACATACTCACTTATGGGGATTTGTTTCTAGGATCTACATATGAGAGAGAACACACATAGATTTTTTTTTTCTGAGTATATGTAACTTCACTTAGTATAACAATTTCAAATAGTTCCATCCATTTACCTGAAAATTTCATGATTTCATCTTTCTTTACTGCTGAGTAAAATTCCATCATATAAATGAACCACATTTTCAGTATCCACTCATCGGTTGAGGGACACTTAGGTTGCTTCCATCTCTTAGGTATTGTGAAAAGAGCAGCAACAAGCATGGATGTACAAGTGTCTCTGCAATAGGATGAGTTCTTTGGGTATATGCCAAGAAGTGGTATAACTGGGTCAAATGGTAGGTTCATTTGTAGTTTTTAAAGAGTGCTCCACACTGCTTTCCATAGGAGTTGAACAAGTTTGCATCCCTACCAGTAGTGGATTAGTGTTCTCCTTTCCCCACATCCTCTCCAACATTTGGTATCATTGTTCTCTTGATCTCAGCAAGTCTGAATGGGGTAAGATGAAATCTTAAAGTGGTTTTAATTTGCATTTCCATGATTACTAGTGATGGCGAACATCTTTTAAGATGCTTTTTAGCCATTTTTACTTCTTCTTTTGAGACTCTCTGTTTAGCTTCTTAGCCCATCTTTTAATTAGGTTACTTTCTTGAGTCTCTGATTTTGAGTTCCTTATATAATCTGGAAGTTAAATCTCTGTCAGATGTGTCGCTGTTGAAGATTTTCTCCCATTCTGTGGGCATTCTCTTCACTTCTCTGGTTGCCTCCTTTGATGTACAGAAGCTTTTTAGTTTAGTGAGCTCCCATTTGTTGGTTCTTGACCTCGTTTCCTGAGCAATTGATGTCAGGTTTAGAAAATCCTTTCCTATACCTATATTCTATAGGTTTTTGCCAACATTTTCTTCTAACAGTTTCAGAGTTTCAGGCTTCACATTGAGGTCTTTGATCCATTCTGAATTCAATTTTGTGCAAGGTGAAAGATAGGGGTTTAGTTCTTCTACAGCTGGAGATCCAGTTTTGCAAGCACCATTTGCTGAACATGCTGTCTTTCCTCCAGCTAATGTTCTTGTCCCCTTTTTCAAATATCAGGTGGATGAAATTACATTTACTCATATTTGGGTCTTCAATTTTGTTCCAAGATCTATGGGTCTATTTTTGTACCAGTACCATGTTGATTTCTATGACTATAGCTCTGTAATACAGTTTAAAATCTGGTATAGTAATCCCATTGGCATTGCTCTTAGTGATCAGGGTTGCTTTGGCTATCCAATGCTTTTTGTGTTTCCATATGAATATTAGGATGTTTTTTTTCTAATTTTGTTAAAAATATTATGGGGATTTTGAGTAGCATTGCATTGAATCTATAAATAGCTTTTGGTAGAATGGTCATTTTCATAATATTAATTCTTCCAATCCACGAGCATGGGAAGTCCTTCCATCTTCTGATGTCTTCCTCAATCTCTTTCTTTAAAGATTTAACATTTTCATTGTAGAGGTCTTTAATGTCTTTATTCAGGTTTATTCTGAGATATTTTATTTTATTTTATTTGCAGCTATTTTGAAGGGGAATGTTTCCATGTACTCTTTCTCTGATTGGTTGCTATTGCTATATAGAAAGGCTATGGACTTTTTAAGGTTTATTTTGTAAACTGCCACTTTCCTGAAAATGTTAATAATTTCTAGGTGTTTTCTGTTGGAAATTTTGGCATCTCTTAGATATAATATCTGCAAAAAGACATAATTTCATCCCTTCTTTTCCAATTATTATTCCTTTAATTTCTTGCTCTTATCTTATTGCTCTTGCAATTCCCTCTAGTCCAGTTCCCTCTAGAACTTTGAACATAAATACATGTTGAAGTTTGTCAAAGGCCTTCTCTGCATCTATTGGGATGAGCATGTGGTTCTTGTCTTTGAGCCCATTTATATGCTTTATTATGTTTTTTGACTTACTTATATTGAACCATCCCTGCTCTCTGGAATAAAGCCAACTTGATCATGGTAGATGATCTTTTTGATGTATGTATGTATGTGGTTTGCAAGTATCTTGTTGAGAATTTTTGCATCTATGTTCATTAAGGATATGGGTCTATAGTTTTCTTTTTTGGTTGTATCTTTACCTGGCTTTGGTATTAGAGTGATGCTGGCTTCATAGAAGGAATTTGGAACTTCTCCTTCCATTTCTAGCTTTTTGAATAAATTAAGTAGTATTGGATGTAGATCTTCTTTAAATGTGTGGTTGAATTCTACTGTAAATCTAATTCTGCTGTAAATCCATCTGGTCCTGGGCTTTTTTTGTTGGGAGTTTTGTATTACTGTTTCAACTTCCTTACGTATTATGGGTCTGTTTAAGCTGTTAATCTCTTCTTGGTTTGGTTTTGGTGGTTCCCATCTCTTTAGATATCCATCCATTTCTTTTAGGTTTTCAAATTTAGTAGCATACAGGTTTTTAAAGTATTCCCTCATAATGTTCTGTATCTTTCTCTTATCTGTTGTGATGTTTCCCCTTTCATCTCTGATTCTGAGGTGCTCTTTCTTTTGGTTAACTGGGCTAGCAGTCTGTCAATCTTGTCTATATTTTTAAAGAACCACCTGTTGGATTCATTGATTCTTTGTGTTGTTTTCTTTGTTTCGATTTCATTAATTTCTGCTCTGATTTTTGTTATTTCTTCTTGTCTGCTGGGTTTGGATTTAATTTATTGTTGCTTTTCAAGTGTTTTGAGTTGCAGTGTTAAGTCATTTATTTGTGTTCTTTCCAATTTTTTAATGTAGGCTTTTAGAACTATAAACTTCCCTCTAAGGACAGTTTTCAGCATGTCTCAGAGGTTTTGTTGTGTTGTATTGTCCTTTTCGTTTAGTTCCAAGAATACTTTTATTTCTTTCTTAATTCCTCTTTTTACCCATTCATCATACAGGAGTGTGCTGTTTAATCTCCATGTGTTCAGGTGGTGATTAGGGCTTCTTCTGGTTTTGATTGTAAGCTTTATTGCATTGTGCTCTGATAGAATGCGTAGGATTATTTCAGATTTTTTGTATTTGTTGCGGTTTGTTTAGTGCCCCAGTATATGGTCAATTTTGGAGAAGGTTCCATGGGGTGCTGAATAGAAAGTATATCCTTTGGTGCTTGGGTAGAATACTCGGTAGTATGGAGTTGTTTAATTCAGATGTCTCTCTATTAGCTCTCTGCCCTGTTGACCTATCTAATGGAGACAGCTGAGTATTGAAGTCCTATACTATTGAGTTGGGATTAATCTGTAGTATTGTTTTTATGAAGTTGGGTGCACTAGAGTTTGGTGAATATATGTTCATGATTGCAATATCTTCTTGGTTTATTATTCCTTTCATCAGAATGAAGTGGCCCTTTTTATCTCTTCTGATTAGTTTTAGTTTTAAGTCAATTTTGTCGGATATTAGAATTGCAACCCCTGCTTTTTTCTTAGTACCATTCGCTTAGTTTTTTTTTTTTTTTCCATCCTTTCACCTTAAGGTAGTGCCTGTCCTTGAAAGTGAGATGAGTTTCTTACAGAGAACAAAAAGATGGGTTTTGTTTCTTAATCCATTTGCCTAGTCTGTGTCTTTTTACTGGGGAGTTCAATATGTTGATATTTAAAGTTATTAATGAAAGATGTGCATTGAATTCTGTCATTTTTATTTCTGTTCACATATTTGATATAGCTGTACTTTTCCATAGTTATACCTTTATTGAATTTCTTTCTGCAACCCCTTGGATGAAGTCATTCCCTTCTTCACATCTTTAATTGCTTCCAGAACTCTCTGAAGGGCTGGTTTTGTGGCCATGAATCCCTTCAGCCTATTTATGTCATGGAAGATTTTTCTTTCCCCTTTGTCTATATAATAGATATTTTGGCTGGGTATAGAAGTCTGGGTTGGCATCTGTGGTCATTTAAAACTGGTAATACTTTGGTCCAGGCTCTTCTGGCTTTCATAGTTTTCACTGAAATGTCATCTGTAATCCTACTGGGTTTTCCTCTATATGTGACTTGTTTTTTCTTTTGCAGATTTCAGTATTGTCTCTTTGTTCTGTATGTTTAGTGTTTTTATTATGATGTGCCATGGAGAGTTTCTTTTTTGGTCCTATTTGGTGTTCTATATGCTTCTTGTATTTGTATGGGCATGTCTTTCTTTAATTTTGGGAAATTTTCTTCCACAATTCTGTTGAAGATCTGGTCCATAACATTATCTTGAGATTCTTCTCCTTTTTGTATGCCTATGATTCATAAGTGTGGTCTTTTTATGGCATCACCCAATTCCTGCATATTCCATTCTCGTGTTTTCTTAAATTTTTCATAATCTTTGCTTGAGTGGTCTAGTTTATCCACTTTATCTTCCAGTCTTGATATTCTGTTTTCCATTTCATTCATCTTATTGGTGAGACTTTCTCTTGTTGTTTCTAATTGGCTTTCTGAATTATTCACTTCCTTCTTCATTTCATCCTGAGTATTCTTCAATATTTCTAGCTCTTTTCTGAATTCATTCAGCAGTTTGTCCTATCTTCCTTCAGTTCTTTGATTTCTTTGCTTGTATGTTCTTTAAATTCACTGATTTCTTTTATCTTGTTTATAATTGTTCTTTCGAGTTCCATGTCGTGTATTATCTCTAGGGGATTCTCATTGTACTCTCCTAGAGGACTGTTGATAATTGGTGGAGATATGTTATTTTGTTTTTTCATGTTATTATTTTTTCTCTGTGATTTTGACGTATGAATTTCTTTTGTAGTTTTTGATTCTTGTATGAGACTCAAGCCTTCAAGTTTAGATCTGCTTTTTTTTTTTCTTTTGTAAACTTTATGTGCCTTTGTTGTTTACTTTTTGGGCATAAAAAGCTGGTTTGTCCAAACTTCAGCTTCTTTCTTTTGATTTTGTATTGGGGTGGCCAAATTGCTTTTGTCTTCAGGAGTTCTCACAGAGGCCCAAGTCAGATGAGGATCAGTTGCTATCAGGCTTTCTCCTAAGGTCTGGATCTCTCCAGGAAAGATGTTGTCCTTAGGAATTTTGGGCTTGGACTGCCCTGGGAGTAGGTCCCAACAAAGATGCTGGTCTGGGCAGCTGGTGGCTGTGCCACCCAGGGATGCAAAGGAAGGTGGTGGTGGAAAGAGGCCCCAAGTGTTCCTGGGGACTACAGGGAGGAACTGGGTTGGTCTGTATGCAAAAGATCAGGAAGCAGTGGTAGTTCTGGGCCCTGAGGTCAGCCCTGGTGTCCAGGAAACAGGCTGGCAGGTTGTGCAGCCCAGGGAAGCTGAGGGACTTGAGGGCAGGTCCATGCCCAGAGAGCTCCTGGGGACCTCAAGAAAGAACTGGGTTGGTCTGGGTGCAAAGGGTCAGTAAGTGGTGGTAGTTCTGGGTGAGAGCTAACCTTCCTCTGCTTCCCTGGGTGGCACAACCCACCTCTCTCCTGGATAAGTCCATCAGCGCCCACTGTGCCTTGACTCCTCCAGCCTCATTCACCCTCCCACCTCCCCCACCCTTCTCTCCTCCTAGCCTGGGTACTGTCCCATTCCCTGTCTTTGCACCCCAGACACTTTGGCTGACCTCTCAGCCTAGCAACACCACTTTGGTTCTTTGATTTGTTTGTTCATGTGTTCTTTAAATGTGTTTAATTCCTTAATCATGTTTATGATTGTTATTTTAAAGTCAGTGTCCTGAGTTATCTCTAGGAGGTTCTCCTTGTAGAACTCTTCTACAGGATTAGTGGGGTTTGGTGGGGACATAGTGTTTTGGCTTTCTGTTTTTTTATTCTTTTGTGTTTTTGTCATGTGAATTTCTTCTGTTGTTTATGATTTTGATATGAGAATTAAGTTGAAACATGCTTCTGTTTGTATTACCGGGTTTCCTAGATCCTTTCTTATTGGTTATGTAAAGCTGGTTGATACAGGGTTCAGGTTCTCTCAGGTTTAATTTGGAGGAAACTGATGGCTTCAGATCAGCTTTACCACAGAAGCCCAATTCAGATTCCAGTCAGGTACACTCAGGCTTTCTTCACCATATGGAGAGAGGATTTGGGTGCTGTCAGTCAGTCCCCTGAATTCTCAGGGTTCTCAGGAAGTCCCTCTTCCAGAGGGAGGCCAGAACTCAGCACTCTCTGGCAATCTGCTGAAATCAGAGCCAATATATCAATGGAAGTCAGAATCCACCCTCTCAAGCTGCCATCTAAGGTCTCAGCCTTAGCCTATCAAAGCCTGGTCAAGCTTCTGTACCTCAATGTCTCTAGGTGCAAATTCATCCACTGGAGCCTAGTACATCTATCTAGAGTCTGTCACTCCCTTAAGAATATCAACTTTCCTTCACCCAGCAGCAATCAGTTGTCAATAGTTCCTTGGTTAAGATTGTAGGCTGCTGCCCATTTCTATAGTTTTGTGCTGGGTTTTTGTCTGATTCAGTCAGCATTGGTCTTGTGAATGCTGGCACCATTGTTGAAGTTTATATGAGCAAGTTCTCAGAGGCCTGACAGCCTCTGTTTCCTTATTTTCATTCACCAACCCTGGCTCTTATAATCTTTCTGCCCCCTCCTCCACAATGGTCTCTGAGCCTTGGGTAAGTGAAGCTTAATATAGGAGTCTTATTAGGGGCATGCACTCTGCAGTCTCTTATTCTCTATACCTTGACCAGTTGTGGCCTTTTGTGTGCTTCACACTTTGTTGTAAGAGGAAGCTTCTCTGGTGAGAGTAGAGAGATGCATTAGCAGTCTCTCTACCCCCTATTCTGCTATGCTCCGTAAGCCTTAGGTGTAGAAGTTCCACTGTAAATGTGTCACTTAGGACTGGGCATCTCTCAGACATTTACTTTCTCTGTGTGACCAGTTGGTGTATTTGTCTAAAAATATAAGGATTCATATTTAGCATACAGTAAGAAATCACATTTGTTGTTGGGATATGACAGATGTAAGGTTTTCTCTAGGATCTATGACATCTCCAGTCTTGTGTATTTGGCATGAATTCCCTGCCACTGAGAGAAATTTAATTCCAATTAGATAGCTGTTGATTATCTTCCAGATGAAAGTGCCACTACTGCACTGCTATAGTTTGTTGTGCCAAGGATTGTTGTGATCATTAGGCTTTGAAGTTGGAGGTGGACCATTGCTTGATTACCTTCCTTAGCTGCTTGTATTGTATCCTCTAGAATTAAAATGCTGAGAGCTAGTCTTCGGAGTTTTTGGGGGTATTCAAATCCTGTGGAAATAGTTGTATTATTTCAGGAGTCTCATGGATTAACCCGACCAACAACTCAAAGGGAGTTTCTCCTGTCTGGCACTGTGTTTCTTGGTAATTATTTTATATTAATCAAAAATCTGTCATACTTCAAGTAAGTCTGTCCATTAAAGAAGCAACATTACATTAAAAATACTCTCAATCAGATGTTCAAAAAACCTGAAATTGAAATTTTGAGTCTTAAAAAAGTTCTGGTGACATATTTACAATATATGATAAAACATAAATTGCAACATTTTAACTTTGTTTTAGGCCCTTTCAGATGTATTGAAGTAACTTGTATGAACAAGTTTGTTCATGGACCTGTCTGTCTACATTTTATTTATCGCAGGATGCCAGTTTTGTTTTAGAAAATTGTCAACTCTAGTTTCACATTTTAAAAAAGTGATTTATTTGACGTTCCCTTATTTGAATCCTTGGTCTTTCAGGCTGCTGAGAACAGGTTGTAAATGTCTCAAGCAATTACAAAAGAAATATTTTTAGTGGTGGTATTTAGAATTATGTAATGTGTATTAATTATTCACTACTTTATTAAACTGCTAGGCATTTATTCACTGCAAACCTTATGATGTTTTACAACTGTTTTATTTCTTGGTTTAAATTGGTTAAAACATCTGGTTATGAATGTTAGACTTTGATTCCTATAGAAGCAATACTTCTCATCATACAGATTTAAAAAGATGTTTCACAGCTAGAAACACATAATCTTATTAATAGTGATTTGCATACCCACATTTATGCAATAAATAGTAGTACTTAATATCTTTTATTCCATTTCCAACTGATATTTTTGTAAGTTAAATAAATTTGTTCTTTGTGTGTAGCTGTTTTCATGTAGACACTCACGTACATACACACTTCGCAGTCGAGGCACTAAGTCCAGAGACCAACTTGTAGGAGTTGGTTCTCTCTCTCTACTATTTGGAGTCCAACAATAGAATTCAGGTGGTCAGGCCTAGTACTGCGCACCCTTATCCAACATCTTTCTGGTCCCCTCAAGTTTCTAAGCTATGCCATCTTTTGATTTCTTCTGACTGAAGAATTTCTCTTGACATAATAGGGGTAATCTCAATAAATTACTTTATTTATTATTTGCCTGAAAATTTTCCTTTTATCTTCTCAAATTTGATTTTTTTGCATATGTAAAACTGTGAGTAAAATATTTTATTTCACTTTTCATCAAATGAAAGATGTCACTCTCTTATTCTCTTAGTTATATAGATTGTGATGAAACACTTTGTGTCATTTTAATCATTTTATCTCCAAAGGTAAATAAAGTCCATCATTCTCAGCTTCCATCAAATTTCTCTCTTTATTTTTAGTTTTCTATAGTTTTACATTTTATATTTAGGTGTAAGTTTTAATGACCTTGTTTGCTTGTTGTTCTTTTAGCAATTAAAAAATACTTCTATGTCTCTGAGTATCCATACCTTTTTAAAATCATATTTGTGCCTCTCCCCATCTCTTCTGAGGTCTACCCCATCTCCTTACTCCTCCAACTTGGTCCTTTCTTCTTTTTAAAAACCCCAGATTCCAAATTGTGCAGCCCAAATATTCTTCGATGTGGGTCCATCCTCAGGAGCATGGTCCGTCTATCTGTGGTCACACCACCATTAAAGAAAACTGATTCTCCTTCTCTTAGCAGCTATCAGTTATCTAGATTTTGTGCCCACTTTCTCTCTCCATGAGATTTTGTCTGGCTTTGGGCTGGTGCAGGTGTTGTACATCCTGGCACAACTGTTATGAGTTTATCTGCAGCTGTACTGTTTTCTCTAGCAAACTCTATTTCATTGTAGTCATCCACCTCTTCTGACTCTTACAATTTTCTGTCCATATTCTATGACAATTCATGCTACCCAAAGAGAACAATAACCATCAGGTTATCCAGCTGTGACTTCTGTGAACTGTAATGATGACTGTCCTGGTAAGATATGCTCACTGGTACAATAGTGATACAAATGTTATGAGAGTAAGAAAACACTTTATAATTGGATTTAAGGCCAGCTCCACAAGTTGGAACCCATACATGGCACCATTTTTGTGGCCAAGAACCTGTGGCTAGATAGATCATTAACCCTAGAGGAAAATGTACCATTATTATTCTGCTAAATGAGCATAGCATTAAACTGACCCGTAAGGACTTATTACAGCTATAGATCAGTGCATCTTTCAACCCTCATCAGAGGCATGTCTTTTTGTAGATGACAACACAGAGATTCACAACATATATTAAAAGGTTTCAGAGTACTCAGTCATACAAGGGACATCTACATCATAGCCCACTCCCCCAAGGCACTTTTGGAAATTTTTGAGCTTCTTAGGTAAGGTTGTAGCTTGCTAATGTCATTCTTTAATCCCTTACAGATTAAAGTCTTTATTCTACCAAAGAGATATGTGCAAAATCTTTAGGAAAAATCTTAATAGTGGCTGATATTCTCCTTTCTCCATCATAACAATCCCATTGATCTTGTCAGGGAAAGATTTCAGGACTTCTGGAGGAAAATCATGAATATAATTTTAGGTCCAAATGTCAGTGGCTCCCTATAGATGCCTTATTTTCATGCTGGTCCATATTTCTGTTATCAATATCAATATTTCTGTTGGAAAAAAACCCAAGATTTGAAATGAAAAATTTACATACATCAAATAACTACTTGAAATTAATACAGAAGATAAGCTTTATATTAAAATAATTTATAGCAATTCAATAACTATATTTAAGGTATTGCTTTTCTATTGAAATTTTCAGGGCTTTTTAACATTGCAGACAACTGTGGTCAAGGTTTAAGTATAAGAAGTATTCAATAGTTAATAGAAGTAGCTACGTGTTTCCTAGGTGTTATACATTATAAATTAATATCTTTAAACTGTTGGCTTTCCAAGGTAGATTACACAAGTAGAAATGAAATAAATACGTAAAATCTTAGGTCTTCTCTTTCTTCCTTGTGACCTACAACATTAATTCAGGTAACATATTCTGTATAAAGATAGAGATAAGGGGGTGGAGAGATAGCTCAGTGGTTAAAAACACTGGCTGCTCTTGCAGAGGATGAGGGTTTGACACCTAGCTCCTACATGGCAGCTAAAAACCGACTGTAGCTCCAGTTGTTACTAACAGCTGCCTTTAACTCATGTTCCAGGGGAATCTGATGTCTTCTTCTGACCTCTGTAATGCACAGGTGCACTTAAGTACATGCAGACAATACATTCATATACATAAAATAAAAATAATAAATAAGGTGGCTGGAGTGATGACCCAATGGGTAAGAGCAGTGGCTATTCTTGCAGAGGACCTGGCTTCGATTCCAGGCACCTACATGCTGGCTAACAATCATCCGTAACTCCAGTTCTAGGGGGTTTGGACTTCTGACCTCCAGGGGCATTGCATGGCAACATGGGTGCACTTACACACATGCAGGCAATGCACTCATACACATAAAAATAAATAAATGTGTTTAAGGACTGAATGAATTCTGCTGTGTCTAAAACCATCAGCTCTCCTAGTTAATTCATCCTTGTATTAAAGTATTTATTTTCATATTATATTAAAATCCAAAGAGAAATCCAGGTGATATAGGCTTGGGCTAGGGAGGAGAGTATGAGAATTCAGGGTCATCCTTGGTCACACAGCATTTTTGAAAATAATAAATAAAATATTAAAAATAAATAAATAAAAACAAATATAATGAAGAAAATACTTTAAAATAAAGATAGAGATAAGATGCAATTACATAGCTTTCTAACACTACAACACAATGGTGATGCATTTTGAGATATTGATTATTTAAAAATTAAGAAATTTTTGGTCATCAGTTTCCAGAATAATTAAGGATTTTATTATTTAAAGTAGATCTTCTGACTTATTTGGCATTAATTGCTTTTTTTTCATTTCACATCAAGCTACATTATTGTAAGCCAATCCAGTTATTTTTTCACTACTTATTTCTAGAATATAGGATGCTGAGAATGGATATAAGGGATGATCTTTGGTTCTTTCTTGGTTTTTAACAGTAACCAGTACTCAAGAATAGATGACAGGCACAGTTTTATATAAGAGTCCTATCCAGGGACATGCACTTTGCAGTCTTATGTAGACGGAGTAGGGGCTTTAAATTTGATTAAGGTCTATAATATGAAATGCACAAACACTCAATAAAATATACATTAAAGATCATAGAGGATGGTTCACACTTGTTTGTGCATCTTAGTATGAAATCCTTATATGTGAGTATATATACTGAGGTAAATGCAAAATCTAAGAAAATGGATAGAAACCATTGAAGTAAAAGGGAAACAAGGAGCCCAAGAGAGAGAAATAGGAGACAGGTGTTACCAAGGATGAAATGGGTACAATGGGGACATTTAACTGGAGGGGAAAGGGGGGATTATACAAGGAACTATCGGGTAAAGGGGCAGAAGGAACTCAAGAGTAGGGATGTCATAGGAGACAGGTATTTTCAAGGGGGAAAGAGGAAAAATGGAGATAGATTAATCTGGGAGGGAGAGTGAGGGTTAAACATGGAGAAAGAGGAAAGTTAAATAATTCTCAGCTGGTGTGAAAAACTAGAGGGAAATGTATTAGCTCAAAAATCTATTACAAAATGACATATATGGTATCTGTACTTGAATACATATATAGTTGAAGGCTATATAACAAGAAACAATGCCATACAGGAGAAACCTGCTTTGAATTGTTAGTCAGGATAGTCCAAAAGACTCCAAAATTACACAGGCTATCATCACAATCCTGATTATCTCCCGGAACTTGATAGGAAGACGCTAATGCTGAAGACAAAACATACTTTGAAAGTAGGACTTGAAGCAATGGAGCTGGAACTGATCTGGAAGACTAACTCCCATAGTTTTGGAGGACACTATGCATGCTGCTATGGGAGAAAAATCAATCAATGGTCCAACCCCAGCTTTAAAGATTATAACCATAACAATGACTTGAAAAGCAAACTATATTGGTGCAGTAGTGGCACTTTTATCCTGGGAGTAATATACTGGTTACCTAATTGGACTTAAATCCTGCTCAATGGGAGGAAATTCACATGGAGCACTGTAAACGTAGCCAAATACACATGGCTGGAGCAATCATAGATCTTAGAGAAAACTCTAAGGCTGTCACATCCCCAGATAAATGTAATTTCTTACTATATGCTAAACATGGATTCTTATATTTACAGACAAGTGTGCCAGTTACCACTCATCAAAGAAGCTTCTTTTGCAACAAAGACTATCACAAAGTTCCCCAATTGGTCACAGAGAATTAGTGTCTGTGAGATGCCCAGCCCTAAGTGGCACATGTACAATGGAACCTCTATAACTAAGGCTCATGGAATATAGTAGGACAAGGGGTAGAAAGAATAATAATGCATCTCATTTCTCATCAATCATCAATGAAAGTTCCTCATGCAACAGAGTACAATGAACACAAAGGGCCACAACTGACCGATGTGTAGAGAATAAGTGTCTGCAGGGTGTGGGTCCCTTGACAGGACTTCTTTATTTAATCTCACTCACCAAGGGCTCAGGGACCATTGTTGAAGATGGGGTGGAAAGATTGTAAGAGCCATGAGAAGAGGTGCATGACCATAAGGAAACAAGTCTTACAGGCTCCCAGGACCTTCTTCATATGTGATCTTATAGCCATGATATCAGCATGCATAAGACCCATGAAAACTTAATCAGACAAAACCCAGCATACAATTGGGGAAATGGGTAGCAGACCTGAACCTTAGCTGAAGAACAGTTGGCAACTGATTACTACTGGGTGAGGGAGAGTTGATCTTTAAAGGAGAAACTCTAGATAGGCTGACTAGACTCCAGTTAATGAACTTGCACTGAGAGATTTCTGGGTGCAGTAACTTGACTCGATAGGCCTTAAAATACTTGATAGAATGCATGAAATCTCATGGAAGGCTACAGGGAAGTGTGGATGGGGGGAGGGGTGTAAAGATGTTTAAGACGTTTTGTATAAAATGCACAAAAATTCAATAAAAATATGCATTGAAGAAAGAACAGACAATGGGCTGAGTCTCTGGAAACTAAACTTTGGACATTCAGAAAAGTATTTTGGAGATTATTTTTGATGGTATAATAAGAGTTTTATGTTTTTACAAAAATTATCGTGTGAGAGAATTTGGTTTCTTTATTGAAAGGTTATTATTTCTGAGATCTGACACTGGCAGTGTTTGAAATGGGAAGTATTAATTTCAGTATAAAATTTACTTTAAAAAGGAGTTGATGATGGGGTGTGGATAGACACAAAAATATTGATAATGGAGTACATCAACCTTAATAAAATATGTAAAATGTAATTAGATAACAGAAAACATCTGGAAATTTGAATTACATAAGATAACTGAACAATTATATGTTTGATTATTTTCTCTTATAGTGGGAGAAATGTGTTCTGAGTACAATTTGAAAATCCCTCTCATGGGATCAATCAGAAATCAAGAAGTCCTTGCTAAATTATTAATTTGGTTAAATTAAATTTTGTTTTCTTCCTTACACTTGAGCACATAACTGCAAAAATATGTACTGTTTGATATATTTCCCCTGAAAAATTATAAAAATGAGGTTGCATTGCAACCTTTAATTTAATTCTCCACTAATTTGAGAACATTTATCATTTTAATCTTTAAAAAAACATATACTATGTTAACATATGAAACTCAAGCATGCAGGTTCATTATTTTTAGATGTTTATAAAGGGCAATCCATCCATTTAATTTCATTTCTTTAACACACTATAGGTTAAAAAAAAACCTTGGGACCACCATGGTGACTCATTTGGCAAAAGCAATTCTTAAAAGCCTAATAACTGCTATAGTGCAGCTGTACTCCCCCCCCCCCCGCTC
>NW_008349975.1:3154347-3154902 GCF_000622305.1 Nannospalax galili | reverse complement strand
GTAATCATAGAGCTGAAGGAAGATAGGGATAAACTTCTGAATGAATTCAGAAAAGAGCTAGAAATATTGAAGAATACTCAGGCTGAAAAAAAGAATGAAGTGAAGCACTCCATAAACCAATTAGAAAGGACAGGAGAAAGTCTCACCAATAGAATGAACGAAATGAAAAACAGAGTATCAAGATTGGAAGATAAAGTGGACGAACTGGACCACTCAAGCAAAGATTATGAAAAATTTAAGAAATCACAAGAATGGAATATGCAGGAATTGAGTGATACCATAAAAAGACCAAACTTGTGAATCATAGGCATACAAGAAGGAGAAGAATCCCAAGACAATGGCATGGACCAGATCTTCAACAGAATTGTGGAAGAAAATTTCCCAAACTTAAAGAAAGACATGCCCATACAAATACAAAAAGCATACAGAACACCAAACAGACAGGACCAGAAAAGAAACTCTCCACGTGACACCGTAGTAAAAACATTAAACGTATAAAACAAAGAGACAATACTGAAAGCTGCAAAAGAAAAACAAGTCACATATAAAGGAAAA
>NW_008349975.1:3138021-3149766 GCF_000622305.1 Nannospalax galili | reverse complement strand
TATTTCCGATACTATTGGGCCCTGGGACTTTGCTAAATTTAAGTTTAGAGTTTTCATTTATCTCAAAGTGATTTTAATTGGACTCTTTCATTACAGATCCTAAGCCAGTCTAAAGAGCTCAGCTCCAGCTCCCCCTTAGTATATCATGAACGTTCTTTGTAGACTACCACATAATAGCTTAGATGCCGTAGATGCTTGCTTTGGGGTGGGGGCAGTGTTCAGGAGGATGTAGTGAATCTCCACCTTTACAAGTGCAGAGTTGAACAGATTTGAGGCTTTCTCCAAGTGTCTTTTCCATTCTGTGTCCCTGTGCCCCACACACACCCTTACACCTTTTCCCACCTCTGCTAATGTTTCTCTTTCATGATGTCCATGCCTCCGTTTAACTCATTCCTGAAATTGATCTTCTGTCTTCTTTTCTTTGCTAATACTTGCACTTGCACAGTCATTTCTGAGATGACTTGTTTAATGTAGACCCCTGAGGCTTGTATGTAAATCCCATGAGAGCAGAAAACATGTCTAGTTGCTTTCTGTACTGTATCCTCTAGTCCCAATACAATTCAGGCTAATAAATGCAAGTTGAACCAGTGAAAGACTTATCTGTGCACTGGGAAGATGGTTCATTGCTAAAAGCACTTGCCGTGCAATCTTGAGCACCTGAGTTCGAATTCCCAGAATCCATGTAAAAACCAGATGCCCAGTGTTCTTATGGGGAGCTGGGAGGGGGACAGGAGAATCCCTGCAAGCTCGTGGGTCAACTAACCTGCTGTACACAGCAGTGACTAACAAGAGACCTTCAGAACAACGTAGAAGGCAAGGATGAACATTTGAGTTATCCTCTGTGTGAAACATGTGTGCCTGTATTCACACACACACACACACACACACACACACAATAATTAGAAAAATTTTTTAAATAAGCCATTACTGTAAATCAAATTTGAAAATAATATGGACCATGCACTTATTGAGAATAAATCATATACTATAGAACAAATAATATGTTATAAATCGTATATCCACTTTCAGAATTTTCTGTTTAAACTTTAAATGGTCTTTACCTCAAAATAATTTCAGAAGATTAATTTAAATTTTATGCCTAGAAAATAGTTTGATACACAGCCACAAAATTTTATTTTCTTTCCCTGAAATACATTACTGCATATTAAACTTTCTCCTAAGGGAAATTCCTTCTTTGTCTTCATATTTTCATCCACTTTCCACGTGTTCATTCATTCATTCATTCATTCATTCATTCATTCCTCAGTTCTTTCTTTAATATTGACATTTTGGGCTTATAATAGTTAATGATTAACACAAATGTAAGTCTGTGTTACTATCAATTGAGGTAAGAGGTAAGGCCAAAATAAGCTGTGGAAAGGTAGTTTGGGAAGACACTAAATCAGTGCAAAGGATTTGAAACAATCATCCCTTTTGGAGATACTGAGAGGCTTGGCTGGTTTTGAATGAGCAGAGCAGCTACTTCACAGTAGGTAGCTACGGTTGTATCATGCAGGGCCTACAATCGTTCATTTCACAGATTTTACTGTACTTGGCTGATCCCAACTAAGTACTGGAAACCTTGGCCCTCTCACTGAGTGTGAAATTATTTTCAAAGGAATTTGAAATTACAGAAAAATAATAAAGTGTTTCCATATAGATATCAGGAATGTAAACAGAAGTATATGTATATGGAAATGCAGAAGTATTTCCTGATTAAAAGAGTAGTCTTAATTGAGATTCAAAGAGAGAATAGTAGTTTTACCAGTGACTTGATTAAATGACAGGGTGTAGATAGGGCTGTAGTCAATAAAAAGGAATCTCATTTATGAAATCAAATTATTGCTGAAATGAAAATTTTATTTTGACTTGAATACATAGGTGCTTTCAGACATCTTCCAACTCTAGCATTGAAAGTGTAATGACTTTAAAAATAAGTGTGCAGAGATCATTTGTTCTCTCTGCTTCTTCGCATTATTAACTTATTTTCTTCCATAGATTGTCTCACTTTTACACTTAATGCCAAGTTACTAGTATTATTATAGTACTTTCATGAGCTTGTCATGAATAGACGTGTAATCTCCTATGTATAGTTTCGGTTTGTTAAACTGGCATATTATTTCAATTTGCAGCACTTTCCATGATTACAAAGCTGATTTATGTCAGTGATAAGCTTTGATCACACTTGCTATTCTTTCTGAAATGCAACTTTCAAGGATATTAACAAGAGTGTTCTGTTCTGCAATCATATGGCTAGACATTTTTTTGAAGGACTATTTTCTGTGCATCTCATAGTCACTTAACATTGAAGCAATCTGTGTACGCTGTAATCAATCTATCAAAATCATTAATGTTTTGTTTTATTTAACTTTTTTTATTTATTTATTTTTATTTTATGAGTGTTTTGCTTGTCTGTGTGGAAGTGCACCCAAAGTTGTGCAATGACTGGAGAGGCCAGAAGAGGACATGGCATCCCCGGAAGTGGAGTTTCGAAGGTTGTTGCTCACCATGTAGATATATGTGTGTATTGTTGGCATGTACGTAAGTGCACCTGGTCATGCAATGACATGAGTGGTTAGAAGACGGTGTCAGATTCCTCTAGAACTGGAGTTACAGACTGTTGTTAGCTGCTGTGTTTGTACTGGGATCCAGACCCAGGACCTCTGCAAGAGCAGCCGTTGTTCTTAACTATTGAGCGATCTCTTCAGCCCTCTTAGCTGCCTTTTGCTTAAACGTGGATTTTAGGAATTTTTTTTTCTATTCCTGTGAAGAACGTTACTGGAATTTTTTTGATCTTATATTGAGGATACACTCTTCTCACAGAACAGCTCCTAAATGTTACCAGAGTAAACTAGAACTCTACAGTGTTATCCAGCATGTTTACTATGTATCTGTAATTCCAATTCTGGAAAGGTGGGCATTGGAGGATGGAGCTTGCAGGTCAGTAAATCTAGCCAAATTAATAAGCTCTGGGTTAAGTGAGAGATGCTGTTTAAAAATTTCAGAGAGAGCTTTAGGAAGATGCCTGATATCTATGTCTGGAATCCCTATCACCCTGCCCTCCCATACACACAATGAATGGGGAGAATATATGAGTATGTTTTCCATAAATTAATTATTGCTTTATACATGTGAGGTGATAGTTTTGGAAGAAATCAAAGAGAGAAAACTAAATCTATCTATCTATCTATCTATCTATCTATCTATCTATCTATCTATCTATCATCTATCGTCTCTCATCTATCTATCTATCCATCTATTTATCTATCTATCTATTATCTATCATCTATCTACCTATCTATCATCTAATGTTTATTTCTGAATGGAATGTAAAGCTATGCACACATATGTGTATATTTGTGTGTGTGTGTGTGTGTGTGTGTGTGTGTGTGTGTGTGTAGGAAACAGCAGTCTAAAACTGATACAGAGATCAAAGTGAAATGGGAACAAGTATTTTACTCTGAGAGAACATCCTTTGAAGAATGAATCCTCACTAACTCTCAATAGAGGGGCATAGATCAGCTTCTGGGTAAGAGATGTGAATAAACTACAAAGGAGATAATAAGAATACTAAAGGCTATCTAGAGATTATTATTAGCTACACAGAGTGAGCATAGACTTCCATGTATATTTTTATTATATATATATTTTTTAATTGAAGTTTTTTGTGTATTTCAAACAGCTCAAACAATCTTAGTCATCTTTATACCCTTATCCCCACTGGCACCCTCTGATAGCCCTCTTGCCCTCTCTGGAGCCTATATACTCTGTTATCCCTGAGAAGGCCAACAGGGTTGTCAGTGTCCCCAGCTATTCCCCAGTGCAAGTTCCACTGAATTTAGTCAGCCTATTTAGATTCTGGGTTCCTGTCTGCCTGCATTTGCACAGGATTTGTGTATGCTGACACCATTACCATAGAATCATATGAGCAGATTCCCAGGAGCTTGTAGGACTCTGTTTCCATACGGTCTTGCACCTCGGTCAAAAGACCTACCTGTTAACTTCATCTTTGCCAAAAGAGTTAAGAATGTTTTTGAGTAAAATTCATGGTAGAAAGTTTTGTAAAGAAGTTCAGTTAATCAGAAACATATAATTTCTTCTAATGCACAATGTAGAAAGTTGAATTGTTCAGTAAAAGTGGTAGTAGAATAATCAGTACATGATGTAAAAGTGTATTTACTTCTTTGCTCGTTTTTCAGAGAAATTGTGAATAGAAAAGCATAAATGATTTAGCAAAGGTTGTAAACTTTATATATACAACCAATCTTTGCCATTTTTATGAATCATAGAAGGAATAAAATTGGTCAAGAGTCTTTAAAATGGATGCAAATATGCAACAGACAATTTTTGTCTCATCACAACTTTAGATGTTTCTATGGTTGAAACTTTTAGTTTATATATAATAAAGCTTTATTTATAGCTTTAATTGGTGTCTATTTACATGCCTCACCTAATAATTTTTACATGCTTAAAGATATTTTTCATAAAGGGGAGTCATTGCTGGTTGATTTGTTCATTGGGCTGATTATAATGGCAATGTTGAGCTTGGCTGAGGGCATGCATAAATGTATCTCCAAAGAGGCATAAAGACAAAGTAAAATTATTTTTACATTCATATTTATAACTTTGTACTATAACATCTTCATATATTCAGAGGAGTCCAGTCTTGTTTTATATTCATGCTTTCTTCTCTTACCTCCATAAAATCACAGACTATGAATAAATTTAGGTTAAAGTAGGGTCACTTCACCTTTGCTGATCCAGGTATTTGACAGGTCTAGTTATCTACTTTAAAGGAAATACCACACCATTGCATTTTATACCATCTTCCTGAATTCACAGCTTATACAAAGCATCAGGGATTTCCCTGAAAAATGAATAAAGAATAATGAATGAATAATGAAAAATGAATAATCAATAATGAATTCCTGTACTGATTTTTCAGATATCACCTTTTGAAAGAGATACTATCTAGTGTTCTTTACATGTAAATATCCTCTATTTGACATTTTTCTCAACAAATAATTTATGTGAATATATAATTGTTTCATGATCATCTTTAAGATATATATAATATATAGAATGAATGTCTATTGATATATATGTGATTATAGACCATAAAATTTCAAATTTTCAATAAGAGAATAATTTAAAATAATAACATAATGTTCTTTACTTGAAATAAAGTGAAAATAATAACATTCTTCCAAGAACACCAATTTAAAAAAATTATTGAATTTTTATGCATATTTTAAAATAGATCTTGATATTTAGACCTCCTTCCTCATCTGTACCCTACTATATCCTCCCTCTCTGGATTTCATGCCTTCTGTCATATATTTTAAGGTCTATTGACTCAAGTTTGTGTTCCTAGATGTCCCTCATGTGAGTTCATCTACTGGTACCTGGACAAGCTATGTTGTGTCACTCCCTTAAGACAAATTCTCCCTTATCCATCAGTGATAAGCTCCCAATAGTTCCTTAGCTAAGGTTGGGGCTCCCTGTCCATTTCCCCATTTCCATGCTGGGCTTTTGTCTGGTTTGATTTTGCAGGGATCTTATGAATGCTATCACTATAGCTGTTAGTTCATATGAGCAAGTTCCTGAGAAAACTGTATCCTTGTGGTCATTCAGTACTCCTGGCTCTTACAGTTTTTCTGCCTCATTTTGCATAAAGGTCACAGAATCCTGGGTGGGTGAGGTTTAATATAGGAGTCCTATTCAGGCACACACACTCTGCAGTCTCTTATTCTCTACATTCTGTCCAGTTGTGATTTCCTGAGTTAATTACCATCTGCTTCATGAGAAGTTTCACTGCTGAAAATTGGAAAATGTATTAGGACTCTCTCTGTCTGTTGTTTCAGTGTGTTAACTAAGCCATAGGTGTAGAGGTTGCATTGTAGATGTCACTTAGGACTGGGCATCTCACAGACACTTATTCTCTGCATTTGGATATTTGTGGAACACTAAGAAAAGGAGGCTTCTTTGATGAGTGGTGACTGGCATACCTTTTTTATAAGTGTAGTGATCCATATTTAGTGTATAGTAAGAAATTACGTTTGTCTATGGATGAGAGAGATAAAGGTTTTTCTCTAGGATCTATGCTTTCTCCAGCTATGTGTATTTATCTGTTTACAGTCTCACACGAGTTCCTTCCCTGTGAGTAGGCTTTAAGTCCGTTTACATAGCTGTTGATTATCCCAAGATAAAAGTGCCACTATTGCACCAATACAGATAGTTTGTTGCTCAGGTAAATGTGGTTATTAGGATTTTTAGCTGGGTTGGAGTACGGATTGATTTTTAGCAATTTGTATACTTTTTGAGCTGGTCTTCAGGGAGGAGACTTTAAGGTAAGTTTCAGTTCCATTGATCCAATTCCTGTGTCCAAAGTACGTCCTGTCTTCAGCAACAGGATTTTATTTTCAAGTTCTGGGAGGCAATCAAGGGATGTAGCAATAGCTTGTGCTATTTTGGGAGTTTATTGGACTACCTTGACCAATAACTCAAAGGAAGTTTTCACTGTGTTACTTGCTATGTAACCTTCAGCTATACATATACACTCATATTCATGTATAAATGTATCCACTCATTTACATGTATATATTATGTATAGTTCTCAATATGTTTTGAGCTAACACAGTTCCCTTTAGTTTTTTACACCACCTAAACATTATTTATATTTCTTCTCTCTCCCTCTGTATAACCATCCTCCCTCTTTCCCCATTTACAGTCCTCCAAATCTCCCCATTTTCTCCCTGATAAATCCTTTCTCCTGTTATCTCTCTCTCTCTCTCTCTCTCTCTCTCTCTCTCTCTCTCTCTCTCTCTCTCCTTTCCCTCATGGCTCCCTGTATAAAGCACCCTCATCCCTTCCCAGTTAAATACCTCCATTTCCCTCCATTTACCCCCATTTGCCCCTTGATTACCCCCGTCTCCTACTATCCCCCTCTCTCAGATTACTTCTTCCCCTTTATTTCCATGGTTCCTTTCCATTTTCCTGATTCCTGTGGTTGCATCAAGTTATATTCTCATATCTAAAAATCTGGAGCTAAGATCCACAAATGAGAGAGAGCAGATATCACTTGTTTTTCTGAGTCTGCGTTGCTTCACATAGTATAATAATTTCTAGTTCCATACATTTACCTGGCAATTTTTCATGATTTTGTTTTTCTTTACCATTGAGTAGAACCTCGTTGTGCAAATGTACTTTAGTTTTATTATTCATGCATCAGTTGGGGGACACCTAGGTTGTTTCCATCTTACCCATTGTGAAAAGAGCAGCAATAAAAATGGATGTACAAGTATCTCTATAGTAGGATGAGTCCTTTGGTTATATGCTATGAGTAATATAAACAAGATCGTATGGTAGATTCAGTTTTAGTTTTTTAAAGAGTTCTCCACACTGCTTTCCTCTTCCCCCATCCTTTCAAGCATTTAGTATCATTTGTTCTCTTGACCTTATCCATTCTGACTGAGGTAAGATGAAATCTTAAGGTGATCTTAAAGTGATTTGGATTTGCAATTTCCTAATTACTATGGATGTTGAACACTTTTTAAATTTTTTTATTTACTTTTTTTTTGAGACAGGGTCTCCCTGTAGCCCCAGTTGTCCTGGAACTCACCACATAGACCAGGCTGGCCTTGAAACCACAGAGATCTGCCTGCCTCTGCCTCCTAAGTGCTGGGACTACAGGCCTGCGCCACCACCCCTGGTTTATTTACTTATTTTTATTTTATGTGTAGGACTGTTAAGCTTGAATGAAGTGTACACTTTATAAGGTTTTCTTTGTCATTATTATTTATTATGTATATTTTTATTGAATTTTTTGCATATTTCATACAAAACATCTTAATTTTTATACCCCTCACCCATTCTCAGTCCTCCATAATCCCCACTGTCTAGAGTCTCTTCCCTAAAGAATATCAACTCTCCTTCACCCAACAATAATCAGCTGCCACTAGATTTTTGGCTAAGGCTGAGGCCTGCTGCCCATTTCCCAAGTTCTATGGGTTTTTATCTGGTTGAGTTTATATGAATCTTGTGCACAATGACACCATTTCTGTGGTTCGTATGATCAAGGTCCCAGAAGCCTGTAGGTCTCTGTTTCCTTTTGGTAATGCCCCTCTTCCCTGGCCCTTACAATCTTTCCACCCTGTGTTCTGCAATGGTCCCTGAGCCCTGGGTGGGTAAAGTTTAATATAGGAGTCTTGTCCAGGGACCCATACTCTGCAGGTACTTATTCTCTACGCTTTGGCCATTTGTAGCCTTTTGTGTTCACGGCCCTCTGTTTCATGAGGGAGCTTCATTGATGAGAGCTGAGAGATGCGTTAGTGTTTTCTCTACCCCTTGTTCCACTATGTTATGTATGTCTTAGTTGTAGAGGTTCCATTGTAGATATGCCATTTAGGGTCAGGGATCTCACAGACACTAGTTCTCTATGTGTGATGAGTTGTGGAGCTCTGTAGTAGTTTCAGTCTGTTTCAAAAGAAGTTTCTTTGATGAGTGGTGACTGGCATACTTGTCCATAAAGATCCATATTTAGCATACAGTAAGAAATTGCATTTGTCTAGGGATGTGACAGGCTTAGAGTTTTCTCTAAGATCTATGAGCTCTCCAGCCGTACATGTTTAGCTATGTTTACATGATAGTCCCCTCTGATTAGCTATGATTAACTATGATAGTCCCCTCTGATTGAGAGAACTTTAAGTCCAGTTAGATAGCTGTTGATTGCCCCGTAGATAAAAGTGCCACTACTGCACAAATATAGTTTTCTGTGCTGGTCATTGTTGCGTTAATTGGGCTTTAAAGCTGGGTTTGAACTATCAATTGATGTTCTCCTTTATCAGCTTGTATAGTGTCCTCTAAAATTATGAGGCTGGTCTTCAGCGCAGTGGCTTCCAGGTTAGCTCCACTGCCACTGCTCTAAGTCCTTTGTCTTAATTAAGTTTTGTCTTCAGCAATAGAGTCTTACCTTCAAGTTCTGGGAGGCAATCAGGGATGTGGTAATAGCCGGTGTAATATAGGGAGTTTCTATAACTACTCTGACCAACAACTTGAAGGGAGGTTTCTTCAATCTTTTACTGCTTCTTATTATATAGCCTTCAGCTGTACAGATGGACTCATGTACAGTTATTGCATGTGATTTGCTTTTGAACTAAGACATTTCCCTCCACTTCTCTGACTTTGCCATCCCGATTTAACCCTCCCTCCCTCCTTATTTTGAGAGCTCTTTGTTTAGATTTATAGCTCCTTTTTAATTGCGTTATTTTTTTTCTCGATTCTTTGTTTATTGGGTTCTTCATATTTTCTTGCTGTTACTCCTTTGACAAATCTGTAGCTAGTGAAGATTTTCTTCCACTCATTGGGCTATCTCTTCACTTGATTGCTTCTTTTGCTTTTTAGCTTAATGAGGTCCACTTGTCAATTGTTGACCTTAATTCCTGATGAACCAATGTCTGATTTGGAAAGTCCTTTCTTGCACTTATATCTTGCAGGGTACTACTTATTTTTTTTTCTAATAGATTTTGCATTTAAGGCTTCACTTTGAGAACTTTGATGTATTTGGAGTTGACTTTTGTGCCGGGTAAATGATAAAGGTCCAATTTCATTGTTCTACACATTGAGATTCAGTTTTGTTAACACCATTTGCTGAGTACGCTGTCTCTCCTCTAGAGTGTGTTCTTTGTCAAACATCAGGTGACTGAAATTGCATGTACTCACATTTGAGTCTTCTCTTATTATCTGTTGATATATGTGTCTGTTGTTGCCATTACCATGCTGTTTTTGACCATGGCACTGTAATGTTTGAGATCTGATATGGTAATGCCCCAGCATTGTGCTTTGTGTTCAAAATCGCTTTGGTTCTTTCAGTTGGTTTGTGATTCCACATGAACTTTAGGGTGATATTTTCCTAATTCTGTGAAGAATGTCATGGAGGTTTTTTTTTACTAACATTGCATTGAATCTATAAATTGCTTCTGGTAGGATGATTATTTTCTCACTATCGATTCTACCAAGTTATCAGTATGGGAGGTCTTTCTATCTTGTGTTTTACTCAATCTCTTTCTTCAAAGACTTAAAAATTTCATTGTAATAATGTTTTAATGCCATTGGTTAGGTTTATTACTAGATATATTTTTGAGGCCATTGTCAATGGGAGTGTTTCCATGAACTCTTTCCGGTTGTTATTTGTGTATAGAAATGCTACTGAATTTTGTATATTGGTTTTGTATCCTGCCACTTTTCTTAAATTGTTGATCATTTATAGAAGTTTTTGGTGGAATTATTTGGATCTTATGTATAATATCGCACTATCTAATATTATACTATCTTCAAATAGGCAGATCCACCAGTTTAAGTAGGTAATTTATCTAAGTGATTATTTGTAGTCAACTTCAGGATTTATTTATTCATTTAGTTAGCTAGTTTAGGAAAAAATATCTTATCTTTGCAATTATTTTCTTCTACCCTCAGTGAAGAGTGGATTCTTATCTCCAAACCATTAATCTATTTTAATTAGTTTTCCCTTAAAAATAAACTGATTTATTTACTTAATTTTGTGATAGTGCTAGTATCGTCTCATCTTTCACAATTGTTTAATTAAATGGGTTCTTTAATGAGGAAAGGAAATTAATTTTAAAATATTTTATTTACTAATTTTATTTTATGTGTATGAGAGCATTACGTGCATGTATGTAAGTGCACCCATGTCATGCAATGCTGTAAAAGTCAGAAGAGGGCATCAGATTCCTCTGGAACTGGAGTTAAGGATGGCTCATAGCTGCCATGTGGGTACTGGGAATCAAACCTAGATCCTCTGCAAGAGCGGTCAACGCTCTTAACCACTGAGTCATTTCTCTAGCCCCAGGAAATTAATTTTAGATATGACTTTAAAAGAATGATTCAGCCAGGTGCAGTGGTGCACGCCTTTAATCTCAGCACTCAGGAGGCAGAAGCAGTCAGATCTCTGTGAGTTCAAGGCCAGCTTGGTCTACATAGTGAGTTCCAGGACAGCTGTGGCTACAGGGAGATCCTGTCTCAAAAAGACAATACATATATATACTTGAATGCATATTATTGAATGATTCAGTCAAAGAAACCTCTCCCCCACACTGTGGTTCCTTAAAATAAAAATAATTTTTAAAAAGGTTTTGCTTTAAAAAGACTGAATACTGCTCTGTGAAGGAGAGTTGATCATCTTTAAGGGTGTGATGTTAGGTAGGTTGTCCAGACTTCAGTGAAAGGAGTCATACCTAGGGACATTTTGAGATACAGACTTAACTCGATATGCCTTAATATATACGACAGAATGTATGAAATCTTTCTGGGGTGCTATGGAGTGTTCTAAATATGATGGAGGAAGGCATAAAAATATGGTCATATGTATGGTATGAAATGCACAAAATTCAATTAAAGTTTTTAAGAAAGAAAAGCATTAAAAAGGAAGCCTGTAGTTTTGGGGATGATATTTACAAATGGTTTATTTATAGGAAGTTCATATTTAGGATACCTAACAATTTATATAAAATTTTATTCTTGTTTACCAGCTCTTTGAAATTATAGACATTTTCTGTTCATGCTTCCCTTATCCTTTCTTTATAAAGTATTTTGCATTGTATTTATTTCTTTTTGAAGATATTTTATTTAAAATATTTGAAAAAGTACACATGTGAGAACTACATTTACAAAATTTCCACTACTCCCCCTCTCTTCTCCAATCCATTCCTCGTCCCACTCCTTTAAACT
>NW_008349975.1:3137910-3138006 GCF_000622305.1 Nannospalax galili | reverse complement strand
CACACACACACACACGCACACACACACACACACACGCACACACACACACAGAGCTACCATGTTCATTGAGAGTCGTTCCTGTGTACATGTTTCGTG
>NW_008349975.1:3112169-3137847 GCF_000622305.1 Nannospalax galili | reverse complement strand
CTCTCTCTCTCTCTCTCTCTCTCTCTCTCTCTCTCTCTCTCTCCAGCCATTTATTGCCTATATCTCTTCATCTAGAATTGGAATCCTGTGAAATTCCACCCATCCACTTTGTTAGGTCAACTGGTGTCATTGTACAGGTCTTGTTTAGCCAACCATATTGTTGAGATTTCATGGGCATTCTTCCCTTTCATGTCTAGAACATACTGTCTAGTAGCAGGTGTCCTGGTCTTCTGGCTCTTATCATATGCCCACTCCTTCTTCCTCAGTATTCTCTAAACCTTAGGTGTAGGGGTTATATTGTAGCTTTACCAATTGGGGCTGGGAACTCCAAAGGAACTTATTCCCTTCATTCTGAGTAGTTGTAGATCTCTGTAATCATAGGGTGATAATGTTCCCTGCAAGAGCCATGTGCTACATAACAAAAACCTCAATGCCAGGCATGGGAAATCTTTTCCATCATTGGTCTGGATGTCCAAGAAACTCCTAAAACAATAAAGAGACTGTTGCCATAACCCTTGGTTGCCTCCCAGAGCTTTAAGGTAAGATCCTATTGCTAAAGACATCACACACTTTGGACACAGGACTTGGAGGAATTAAGCTGGAACTGACCTGGAGGACTCCTCCTTGAAAATTAACTCTCATGATATCAGAAGGTGCTATGGAATCTGCCAAGAAAGAAAACCAATCCATGTTCTTACCCATTTGTAAAGCCTTAAAACCACATCAATGAGTGGCCTGGCAAGATATTCCCAGTGCAGCAATAGATACACTTTACACCAATAGCTATGTAATTGGACTTAAGGCCCACTCAATAGGAGGGAATTCATGTTTGATACTGTAAATCTAGCCAACTACACATGGCTGGCAAGGTCATAGACTACAAGAGAACCTACTATTGCCATTTTCCAAAAATCAATCTAATTTCTAACTCTTTTATAAATATGTATCCTTATACCTACAGATAATTATAGGTATTAACCCTAACTGAAGAAGCTTATTTTTAAACAGGTGGCAGTTATTTAAGATTTATTTTTGTTAATTATATATATGTAGGTGTCTGTGTGTAGGTATGTGCATGTGAGTACACATGTCTGCAAAGGACAGAGTTATTAGATCCCTCTGGAGATAAAGCTACAGGTGTTTGTGAGTCATCTGATATAGGTGCTGGGAATTGAATTGTATTATGTTCTCTTAACCACTGAGCAATCTTTCCAGTCTTTTAATTATTTCCTATTAATAGATTATTCAAAAGTTTCTTAATCTACCAGTGAGAAAATGCACTGATAACAGACCCCCTATGCAATAAATACTAAAAGAATCTCTTGAAAGGGAGACTATTAGGGTCATAAATATTAATAAGAAAAGGAAAATATCAATAAATAAAGCAAAATAAAAAATGCTATACTTGCACTATATGTACAAACCTTATTTAACAACAAAAATGTGAATGAAAAGAACTGATGAACCTCATTAAATGTAATGATATAAAATAATTAAAACAAGACAAGGTAGGAAAAGGAAGGTTAAAGAAAGAGAAAATGTTTATAAGCATAAAATACAATGCAATCCAACTGTGTCGATAATCACTTTGCAAATTAAAGTTCTTATAAAATCATTAAGAAAACATATTAAACTGTATCAAAATATAAGCCTCAATGTAATTTTTTGCAAGAAATATACCTTATCTATGAAGATTTTGATGAGTTAACATTACAGGCATGAAAAACACTATCATGATTATAGAAAGAAAGTTGGAATAGATGTATTTTAGATAATGTATAATACTGAAGAATTAAAACTGTCATGGGGCAAGTAGGGGGAAGTATAAGTGTTAAAGACATCTGTCAATTCTCAAGAACACAATACTAATTTGCACGCAGATAAAGCAGTTTCAGATGACTGACTGCATTATAATACTCACATAACTGAAAGGCCAAGATGAGCCAGATTTTATCATGCTACTTAGAATGATGCACAGACTAAAGTGTGTCCTTATTTCTGAAAATTTGCATTTAAAAACTTTGAACTGTACTTGACTGTGGGTAAATGACATTGTGGAATCTGAAAGCCTGAACAAAGGTTTACTAACATACAAATGAAATTGGGTCTAAAGTTGCCTAAATGTTTTAAGCTCTAATTTGACAGTACTTTCTTGTCACAGATAGCTGTCACAGCCATCAGCAGCAGCCAAATTCTAGCCAATCACAGACTTTCACTTGCCTTTAAGAAAAATATCTTCTTATTCCATGTTCACAAAAGGCAAATTCCCAGCTTCAGCCAATAAACTGTTTCTGAACATCACTTTCATTTTTGGCTGTGAATAGTAATTGACCTTGTTGCTTCTTGGATCACTATGAATCTCTCTTTGTTCTGAATGATGTCTGAGTCATGAGTTCTTCATTGGCCAAGTGAGTCTTACTAATTTAATTTGCATAAGGATCTTTCCTTTTAACAGTAGTTATTACCACACCTACTGCCAAGGTGAGATCTATCCCTGAAGCAACATCAATGGAAACATCTCTCCTACAGTTCTGCCAGCTTACCATTCCCATCTTTCTCCCCATTAGCAGAAATAAATAAAGGATTGGCAAAGAAACCATGCTATGTGTTCTCTCTACTTTTCCATATCAAAACAGAGTAAAGGGAAGGAAGTTTAAAACTGAAAGGCAGGAAATTAAAACACAGATATATACAACTCAGAACCTGTGACTTTGTTCAGGAAACAGGGACTGTATGAAATAAAAATCACAAAAAATGACTTAAAATAATGAAAAGAACAAGCTGTAAATTGCCTTCATTTAATGACATATTTATGATTCTGACATAATGGGTTTTTAAATTATCTTGTTCATGGTCTCAGACAATCTTAACATTTTAATATTCTAACATTAAAAATTAATACATGGGAGTTTTATGTAATTTTTGGTTTATTTTAAGTTTTCTTAGATGAAAGACAAGTATTTTTTCTTTTTTGTAAATGAGCGATGGATATGTTCCTTTACTTTTTTAGAGTGTCAAATGCTTTTGAATTCCTTTTGATAGAAGGACTTGGAGTGTTTTTATCTGTTACCACGGCTTCAGATTGAAGGTTTGTTTTGTTTCCTTATGCTTTTTGCTTATTACCCAAAGGAAAATGAAAATGTAAGAATAAACAAAAATCAGTTATAAATATCAGAACAATCAGGTAATTTTTTTTCTTCTGAGGGGATGGACCACTATCAATACTTCTTCCTGTGCCTTTATGTAGGCAATCAGGTGGAACCCATCTGTGATTACAATGATAGTGATATTTACTATTACAGATCCCTCTTATATTACATGTGTCTGGCAAACAGTCATGGTTCAAAATTGACATGGAGACACATTGTCTTTGGATACACACATGTTCTTTACCACACAGGGTACCATCTTTCAGTTCAAGGAAATGGGGTTTGCTCATCCTCCAGTGGTAGTCAGTACCCCAGCAGGTGAGACCACGGACTTCAGTCCAGTGTACAGTAGTACGGACTTTCAAAAAAGTGATTTCTTTCACATTTACACACTGAACTCAACCACACAGCAATTTGAAACACTGCAACTCATGTATACATGATCTTTAACACCACAGTGACCAAGACAATCACACTGTGTATTTATGGCCAAGTAGCAATTATTGTTTGCACTTTTGGCTTCTTTACCAAAAATTGACTGACACTTACCATCATGATCATTACATTTCTTTTCATAACAGAAGCCTTTTTCCAGACAAGGGTCCCTATCCACCATGAACTCATCTTCTGGACAAGCATGTGAAGTTCCATTGCATCACTTGAGAAAATCATACTCTGTGGTGGCCTGCTTTCTACACATGGTGGCTGAAGACATGAACTGGCAGTTTTTGCAACAGAGTCCAGATGCACAAGCAGCCCAAGGTTTCAGAATGCAGTTTTCTAAGCAATCTATGAGTCTTCTGTACACCATTTCAAGGATCCATAGTTACACTCCTCTACTTCTTCAACAACACCATTCCCACAATGTGACTCTGTTGAGGAGTTCCTTGCGTGACTTGGTGTATTACTGGTACAGCCCCTTCTTATAACAATGTCCAACATGTAGGAATAACTGCAGTTGCTGAATCTAGTTGAATTTGTTGCATAAGGAAACGTTATGCAGGTCTTGTACCCACAGGGACAATGAAGAGGAATGGCATGTGTATCCCAGGGGCCTGGCTCCTCCAAGGGGAGGGACTTACTACAGAAAATTGACCAAGGAGAGGTAGCCATGGAGGGAGCAGCTTCTGGGTGCCATCTTGGGACAGGAGCCATGACCAGCACGAGAATGAATGGTCCAGCATTTACCAACCTGGGGCAAGACTGTGGGTCCACCAGGCATGGGTGAAAGCTAGTGGTGACTATGGATGGGCTATGAGAGCTATCAAGAATGGCAGGCTCAGCTTTGTAAGTCACTCCCCGCCCCAGGGCATAAACCATAATAAATTCACATAAAAATATGTTATATTGTTTGTTTGATAGCACAAGAGACCCCAAGAGAATTTGGGTGACATCATGTGACATAGTCAAATTATGGCCCAATTCATGTGTCATAATCAGTGACATTTTAGAATCATTATCCCCAGTGATGCTATTAACTCCACAGTTATAACATTGTATGCACAATGCCCCAACCTTAGCTAAGCCAAGATAAATGACATATGTATGATTTACAAAAAAAATGTATAATATCATGGGGAACACAAGTCTCAAAGTTGATTCTGTTCCATGTGCAAAATTCACCTAAGAGCTCAAATATTTTATTTACTGGCATGGGGTTTCCTGTATTCCATATGATGTGTCAGATGTGTTTTACTGTTGGAGACAGTGCTAAACTGTGTATATAATGGAGAAGAGTGGTTGACCATATGCTTATGCTTATAAACTTAGATGAAAACTATATAGACTCATTCTATTGTTATCTAAATGCTTGTATTCATGTGGTCATTTATGCAATTGATTCTTAAAATGGTCGAATAGAAATTTGAATATATATCATATTTTAATGATTGAGCTTTGGATTAATACAGATTTACTTGGAAAAAAGTAATAAAGCCTCATTTCAATTTCTGATGAAATATTAGGTAATCATACTATTCAGAAAAGATGTAAAAATACATACATATTTTTCATGACCCTTAAATATATTCTTACATGTAACAAATCACTGCCTATCTTGTTTTAATCTATCAGAGTACATTCCTATCAGAGTACAAATTTCAATGTCCATTATACTTAAAAATTGCACTATCTACTGTGGTGGATACCTTAGTTCAGCAAAAAAAGTAAACAATAGTGGATTTGGAAGGGTAATACCTTAGGTAGATAGCTGATACTAAAAAGCATTTGTTTTTTATTTTACTTATTAGGAAACATAATGTTTTTCAAAGTCTGAGGCCATATAAAATGGAAAGGACAAGCATTGGGGAATGGCTGGGGGTGCCGACAGCACAGTGGACAATAACAGGGATGACAGAGTATATGGGCTCCAGTGTGTGGGAGCGGGGAGGCTATGGGAGAGTGCCATTTGGGAAGTGGGTATGTAGATGAATAAGATTGCGTGGGATGTTCTGTATGATATACACACACAAAAATTCAACAAATTTTAAAAAGACATATTTGAGGAGGAAGCATAAAAATTTACTTCATGTTAAATAGTAGAGGTGATAAACATTACCAGTGAAATCTACCTGACGACTTTATGTCCATACTCAGGTACTAAGGGTCCAAGTGTAACCGACTATGACTAGTAATACCAGGTACATAGAAATTAAAGACACATGTGGAATCTCTAAATGTTAGTAGCATTAAAAATGTAGGAAACAGCATATTTTAAAGTGAAATGGAGATCTTGTTTAAAGGGTAAAAACTCATTCAATTTTATGTCTTACAGGGTTTATACTGAGTTCAGTACTGTATAATTGTATTAATTCAACTGTGAATGCAAAAATTATAGCCACTTTTGAATGAGATGTATCCTTGTTCTGGAATGTGTTACTGAATATGTTAAAGCTGTAATGAAATGCTTCTTCTAATCATGTGGTTATTAAATTTTTTTAAAAAATTAAAAAATACTTCAAAGCATAAAAAATCGAAAGGAAATCAAAGTAGGAAAATAATAGTTGGGACATGGAAATACTGAGTATGAAACACAGCATTCTGAAAGATGCAAAAGAAATCATTCCCCCCAGGAAGGAGGGAAGCTTTGAGAATGTAATATTGAGATTTTCAGGTGACCAGCTCTGCTGATTAGTCTACAAAAGTGCTTAATCTCATAATGAAATGCACATCAAATTCTCTTATAAAATATTCTACACTAGCAATGCATTTTAAAATTTTCACTTATAGTGAAATGTGTATCTCATTTTACACATTGTGGAAATGAGAAATTTGACACAGTACAGCCCCTGCCTGACAATATTGATTTGTTGCTTTGTAACAAATGAAACATCAGTAAATGCACAAAATATGTAGGCATTGTGTCACAATTTGGGAAAAAATACATGAATGATACAGACTGAAGTAAGACAGAACTGAAGCATAAATTTAGATTGAATTTTGGGGCAAAGATATATTTTGAATCTTTAAAATCACAGGCAATAGATAGAAAGTACATATTTATTTTCAACTAGTGAGACTATCGACTCTTCATTTACTTCATTTAGTATTGATCTTTTTAACCACTGAGTTATTTTTCCAGTCCAACAGATTATATTTTTTAAAGAAGCCAGATTAAGGACTTTGAGTGTAAGCAGAATCAAATGTTCTAAGAAATGTAAAACGTACTTATTAAATACAAAAATGAAAGATTCCAGGTCCCATGGCTCTCTCATCCTGGTACCTAGACATTTTTCTTTGTTATCATTATCTTTTATTTTGAGCACATTCTGAATTCTCCTACGCTTTCACTTATAGTAATTTACCTGGTGTTTTCCTTTCTTCAAAGTAGCAATGATGTTTCCCTCCTCTTTCTGCTTTGTACAAAGGTCATTATTCTTACTTGATTCTTCAAAACCGTGATCTTAACAATTTCTTAGCAGGTGGAGAACTTTTCATTTCAGAATTCCCATTTGCCACACAGATTAGTTATTTGGCTGCAGTCCTCTCAGATTGCTAAAGGTGGTTCGAAGCCATTTGCCGCAGAGGTTTCTCATTACATTCTCAGATACCTTTCTTTTTTAGTCTTACACCAACCTCCCAAATCCATCTTGTATCATCTGAAAATTATTAGGTATATGATTGACTCTTACTTCTCTACCAAAGATCTTTTGGCATAATATTTTACCCTGATTTTCCCCTTTTGTTTCTTTCCACCCCTATTAATTCCCTTCCTCTTCCAAGCTAATCCCCCTTCTACTTTCATATTTTTATGATAATGACCTAATGAGTTTTACTAGTATTGTTTATAGGAATAGAGTCACTATTTAGGAATAATTTATCTAGAAACTCATTGTGTTTCATGGACAGCATGTATAACCCCTAGCTTGTCTGTTTTTGCCTTTGTAACACATCTTTAACATTCTCTAGTCACTCACCTATGAATGTAACTGGTATTATATTCCTATCATCACCCTCAATTATCCTAATGCATATTTTAAATATTTACTACAACTTTTGTTAATCCAAATTTGGCAAATGAATAGATGGCTATGTAATTTTACATGTTTTTCCACTTTCCCAACTCCCAGCATTGTGCCTGTCATCCTTATAGCCTGACTTTTGACTCTACCAGTTCAACTGCTGTTGGCCAAAACCCTAGTCCAACCATCATGTGTTGGCTGGATTATGCCAGTCCATAAAACACAGGGCCAACTGAGCTAGGAAAACAACCCAGAGTATATTGGTGGATGCTTAAGTTAGATCACAATATATTAGGATAAAGTAGTCTGATACATACTCCTAACGAATGAAGCTGTAAGTAGGTAATTATTTGAAATACTCACGTGCTTTCCAGACTCTATGTTTATATTTCCACATTGTTTCTCAACTTTATGTTTTTCTAAATTTCCTCATCAGTACATAGTACTCTCTGTGGAAAACGGTGTTATTTTGAAAATTTTGGAATGGTGATTAAAATTTTAGAAATAGGTACTGGAGAAATGCCTCCTGAGAAAAATTAACATTTTCACTAATAATATGGCATAATACTGTAATACCACAGAGACTTTAAAGTAGACAGTCATTTTTAATCTTCTATAGATTCTGTTTTCTCTGAAGTTTCACCACATTCATCACTTTGTACCTTAATTATCATCTCCCTTCACAATCTTATTGATGGTATAATCCACTAGGTTTAAACTATGACTAAAACGGTTAAAATAAAATAATATAAAGTATATAAAAAATAATTAAGTATACAGAAAAGAAGAAAGATCACAGAATCTCCTAAAGGTAATAGCACTTAGTAAAATATTTTCAGCTGTGTGCGTGCGTGCGTGCGTGTGTGTGTGTGTGTGTGTGTGTGTGTGTGTGTGTTCATGCATGTTTAAACACTGGTGATTCTGTTCTATAATGCTGATTTCTTATGTGACTCACAACAGAAAGACTGGAGGCTCCCATGATCTTTCTGTTATGCCTTATTGTTGGGTTGTTTTGAACACCATCTGTATGGATAGACATTTTTGTTTGAGACCTCATATGACCAAAGAGAACATAAATTCCTGTAGTTGACTGTCACATAAGTTCTAAATTTAGCTGCCTAGCAACAAGGGTTTTCTAATTCTACAGGACATAGCAACTAGGTATCCTTTCCAGTGTAGCACCGTTGTCTCCACCAGATTTCATTTCTAATGGCACACATGCAGAATATATTTTGGTCTCAAACATACTACATATTAAGTATGTATAAATCTGGTTTTCTTGCCATTTTAACTCTTCTCTAATTGCTGTATGATCATTTTACCTTGTGTACTTTTGTTCATACTGTTACCCTAATTCAAGATTATTTCCCTGACAGTGAACCATATTCAGGAAGACTTGAAGAATTTATAATTCTAATAGAAGTTCAAGCTCATCTATAACATTTTTAATGAAAATCTTACATCTCTAATCATCTATGTCTTTCTAAGGTGAATAAATAACTCAGAAACATTTTATAGATGCATGTATTTCTGTGTGTGTGTGTATGTGTGTGTGTATGTGTGTATTTCACTTATTGTAGAAAACTTTAAAAAAAGGCAAAAGAGAGAAGTTAGAATAGTGATATGAAGGATTCCATAGGTAACTTGATCAGGCCATAGTTTTTGCAATGATAATACAAGGTGACTGAGAAGTTGGTTGTAGCAAGCACAAAAACTACTTTAGTTATTCACCAACTGCAGAGCAGTTACCTTGGGACAAGATATAACTATAATGATATAGTTCCATTTCTGTTGCTCTGATAAAAACCCTGTTAAGAAATAACAGAGGAGGAAAGAGGTTTTTTTTTTTTATTTTATTTTAGCTTACATTTCCAGATTACAGAATATCACTGAAAGGAAGTTAAGATAGGAGCTCAAGCAGATAGTAACATCTGTAGCACATTTTTAAAATTTTCAAATTTAAATTTGTTTCTGACATAGAAGCAAGCAGTTTTTATATCTTTAAAAAAATTAACGTAGGGGCTGGAGAGATAGCTCAGCAGTTAAGAACACTGACTGTTCTTGCAGAAGACCCAGGTTCAAATCCCAGCACCACATGGCATCCCACCACCCAACTGTCCGTAACTCTAGTTCCAGGGAATCCGACAGCCTCTTCTGACCTCTGCCAGCATTGCATGACACAGGTGCACTTACTTACCTGCAGGCAATACACACATACACATAAAATAAAAATATTTTAAAAATTAATGTATACTTTATTGAATTTTTGTGCATTTGATACAGTAAATCTTAATCATATTTAAGCCCCCCCATCTACACCCTCTATATGCCCCCACTGGATTTCATGCATTCTGTCATATATGTTAAGGCTTATCAAGTTAAGCTTTTTTTTTTTTTTACATAGATGTCCCTCAGTGCAAGTTCATTCACTGGAGTGTAGTCAGCCTAATAAATCCCCTTTAAATATTCTATTGTTTATTGTTTTCCTCTAAAGAACTGTGATTGTTATAAATCCTTTTACAAAGCACTTAAAGAAGGCTCTTTTTATAATTCTTTAGTTTTGATTGTTCTGGAGGAGCTTTATAAATAGACTACTTTCTTAATATAATTTTTTTATGACTGACTTCTTTCAGTTACCATTGTGAATTTGTTTCACCCATGTTGCTGCACAGATTAATAGTTTTGTTCTTTACATCACTGAAAAGTATCACATTGTATGTATGGACCTCAGCTTGTTCAACCAGCAAGTAGTGAAAGAATTTTTTCTTACTTCCAGGTTTTGACAATGAGTGAAGCCTTTATAAATGTTCACATGAAATTTGCTGAATATATAATTTCTGTGTTGTATAGTAAAAGTATAATTTAAAAGACATTTAATTTTCATTTTTCCAATAAAAATATGTGCATCATTTTATAAGACTATTTACAGTCTGTATATTTTCTCTTGTAAGGTATTTGTCCATCTCCTTTCATTTTATTGGTTCATCCAGAATTTTTCCTTCATTTCAATTCAATCTGGGTAGTTTACATTTCTAAAGTCAATCAATAACTTTTAGGTTACCTAACTTGCCAGTATACAGTTGACCAAAAAATCTCTGCATTTCTGAGACAGTAGGTGAATTGTATCTTTTCTTATTTTATTAATTTATTAGTCAAGTAAAATATTAATAGTAAAAGATTAACTATTTGGTTAATCGTTCCTATTTTCATAGTATCTATTATACATTTGTAAACATATTATTTATTTACTTTTTATTATTTTATGTGTATGTATTGCCTGCATGTATTTAAGTGCACCTGTGTCATGCAATACCTGTGGAGGTCAGAAGAGGGCATTATATATCCTGGAACTGGAGCTACAAGCAGTTGTTAGCTGCCATGTAGGTGCTAGGAACCAAACCTGGGTCTTCTGGTAGAGCAGCCAGCATTCTTAACAGCTAAGCCATTTCTCCAGCGCCTATCAATTCTGTATTTTTACAATAGGATTTCACTATGTAACCCAGTTTAGCCTTGAACTCACTATGTAATCCAGACTAACCTTGAATTTGGGATGACTTTCCCAGCCTCCTAAATGTTGGGATCACAAGCATGTACCATCGTGCCTGACCTCTATTTCACTTATCTATATTTTGTTATTTATGATATCCTCCTAAAATATTAAACTTTTTTGCAAATATTTCTTTTAATTTTATATTTTTATTCTTTTTATCATTATTTTACTGAAATTTTGAAAATTTCAGAGAATATACTTTGATCATATATAGACACCCTCCTTTATCTGCACCTATCTTATGGTCCTCTCCCTGTTGGATTTCACATAATCTGCCATGTATTAAGGTTTATTAAGTCAAATTTGTGTACCAATGCATCCTTCAGTATGGGACCCTCTA
Source organism: Nannospalax galili (assembly GCF_000622305.1). Taxonomy (NCBI): domain Eukaryota; kingdom Metazoa; phylum Chordata; class Mammalia; order Rodentia; family Spalacidae; genus Nannospalax; species Nannospalax galili. Next base: position 3,126,348 of record NW_008349975.1, on the reverse strand, counting down.
CTGGGGCCTGATTAACCTATCTATCACACCCTTAAAGAATACAGGCTCTGTTCTCCCAGCAGTTATCAGTTTCTGATAATTCCTCAGCTAAGGTTAAGGCTTCTTACCCACTTTCCCAACTTTGTACTGGGATTTAATCTGGCTCGTGCTTGCTTGGGTCCTTTCTATACTGTTACTGTTGCTGTGAGTTCATCTGAGTAATTCCCTATCTGTCTGAAAAACTCTTCCCAGGTGCTCAGGATGATCCTTGGTAACTGCTTCCCTCTGAGGCAGCTAGTTAGCTGCAGCCTGTTTGCCTAGCTCTACTGACCCCATCCCTAGCATGGCCCATGTGGGTATGTGGTAATATGTAGTAATAATATCAATGTCACTGCATGGCATACTGGACCTAATAATTCTCACTTGCTGTAAACACAGAAATTTAAATTTATCATGAGAAAGCTTTTCTAATAATGAACTGAATCTAATGAAGGCAATGTTTTGTGTGATCTCTCTCTCTCTCTCTCTCTTTCTCTCTCTCTCTCTCCCTTCTCTGTCTCTCTGCTTCTGCTCTCTGATCTTTGGGTGTGTGTGACCTCAAAGCATGCCATGCACCCCCATTACCATCACTTGTAAGCAATAAAAAATTTTATTTCTACTTTATGTCTGATCATTAGTGGGGCGCCTGACATCTTAAAGAACTACAAGAAGCTTGCAGAATACCCATGCAAATTCAATCAAACTAGAACCCGGCATAGAATTGGGAAAATGAACAGCAGGCCCCAACATTAGCTGAAGAACTATTGGCAGTTGACTACTGCTGGGTGAGGGAGAGTTGATAGTCTTTAAGGGAGAGACTCTGAAAAGGCTGACTTGACCCCAGTGGATGAACTTGCCCTGAGGGATGTCTGGGCACAATAACTTACCTCAATAGGCCTTAACATGTATGACAGAATGCATGAAATCCAGTGGGGGGAGGCTCCAGGGGAGTGTGTATGGGGGAGGGGCATAAAGATGATTAAGGTGTTTTGTGTGAAATGCACAAAAATTCAAAAAAGTGCATTTTTTATAAAAATCACACAGGAGGGTCTTGTGACATCTCATCCCTCCCTGAGGATTTAACATTTGCTAGGGGGAAAGGGCTTATACACTCTTACCAATTTCTGAGAATCTATAGATACTTAATGGTTGCTTGGTGAGGAAGAGACATTATCTTCAGTGGTGCAGGCACTGACATGTTGCTTGTTTTCCTACAAATAACTCCTTGTATGTGTTCTTGTGTGCAACACTAACTGAACTCATTGAGTCAGACAAGAAAAAAACAACCCTGAAATCAACAAAACCAAACCAAAATAAGATACAGGTATAGGTGTAGAAAGGGTGTTATTTGAGAAAAGGAAATAGATCAGTGGGAATAGAAGTGGAAGAAGAGAGACTGATAGGGGGTAAATATGATCAGAAAACATTACACACATGTATAAAAATGTCATAATGAAACTTCGATTATGCTATTATGTATAATTAGTTTATGCTAAAAAAAAAACCAAAAGCCAGTCTATTTGTTGGTAATTTATTTTCTCCATGGAATTGTCTTGGACACTGTATAAATTTGGGAGTATTTATGAAGGTCTGTTTGTGTGCTCTCACAATAAGTCTTAAAGGCAGATCATGTACATATTCTGTCATTTTGTGCTCAATATTGTGTTGGCTACTCTTTTGCCTCTCTATATAAACTTGTAAATAAGGTTATGGACATATAAAATGCCTCCATATATTCTAAATTAAGATTTTCTGTATATCTAAATCAAGGTGAGAAAATCATACATCTTGACAATATTGAGTTTTCTTGTCATTGAAGTTTTAATATTTCTCCATTTATTCAGACAATATTCAATTTTACTCTAAATTTTTACAGTTTTCTCTAACAGTTTTGTGCATATTATTTTAGATTTGCTGTACATTAGACAGGAACACTTTCTCCTGAGGGACAATGCTGTCACCATAGAAGATCCTTCTTCCAGCAGATGGAGATTAGCACAGAGATCATCCACAAATGGTCAATGTGCAGAGAAAAAGAGAGTGTGGAGTGCTCAGCCCTGAATGAGACACCTGTATTGCACCCTCTCTTTCCAAATCTCAGGGATCAATGCAGAGGAGGGAGCAGAAAAATTGTAAGACTGAAAGTAGTAGGTGAATACAGGGAAACTGTGTTGTCTGTACACAACAGGGTAGTTGCATATATGAACCCACAATGCTCATGACAGTATGCGCAGATTTGTGCAAACCCAAGCAGGACCGGGAACCAGCATGGAAGGGAGAGGTGAGCAGGAAGCTCCAACCCTAACTGTAAATAGGCTAAAATGGAATCCAAATGTTTATTTAGCATAAGCGACTCAGAAGAAGAAATGCTAAAAAGTATTCGGAATCATTAACATCACTTAATGCCTACATAACAATGACAAAATCTCTTACAACCAATTAAATTCTTACCAAAAGAAAGTAGAAAAAATTCAAACGAATCAAGGCAAACCAGTTTAATAAAATAATAGACAGTTACAAAAATGAATAAAAGTTGAACAGGAAAATAATAATGTTAAATAAAAATGTCGGTACTTCAAAAGAAAATAAGAAAGCATATTTACTAAACTGTTATAAGACTGACAAAAATAGCCTGAAGACAGAAATAAACAATGTTCATAACTTACAAGATACAGAAAACTGTAGAACAATATCTATTATGAAACTAGACACAATATTTCTCAACAAACTATTAAGAAATCAAATAATACATAAAAGGAATTATGTGCTACCACAAAGTGGAATTGATACTGGTTATACCAGCTTGAACCAGAGTACTGGAACATTGATGTATATCAATTGGAATAAAAATGGCATTTGACAATATTCAACATCAATTCATAACAATTCTCAAAAAAAAAATATAAAGAGGAGGCCATCCCTCACCTTCATAAACATAATTCACATACAGACAAAAACATAACCTTCCTCTAATATCAAATTAATAATGATTATGCATTTTCCTGTTAGTACTATGAGAAAGGCAGTATGCCCATTACTACACTGTTATTGATATACATGCTAGGAATTGTCCCTAGATATGAGGCAATCAAAAGAAGCAAGAAGCACACAGAATGAAATGAATGAAGTGAAAGGTTATTTGTGGATGTCAAATTTATTTGCATACATCATATATGACAGCACAACAAATCACCAATAAATTAAAATAGTCCAAATTATAGGCAAAACTACCAACACAAAAATGAATAACAATTCTGTACACAACCAATAAACTTAGGAAATTAGAATTAAAATATAATGCCATTAGTAACTGTTTCCAATAAAATGAGATATGTAAACTAAAACTTCACTAAATATTTCCTGAATCTGAAGGTTAAAAATTATAAAACAATCATGAAAGAAATAAAAGAGTAACAAACACAATAAGTAAATGGAGAAACAAATCATACAAACGAAATAGAAAGCTCAACATATTATTATGTCAGTTCTCTGTAAAAATTTCATTAGAATTTTATAACTGTAGACAAGCATATACAAAATTTCATGTAGAGAAGAAAAGGTCCCACAGGAGCAATTTGTTTTGGAAAAGAGCAGTAGAAGATACAAGTGTTTCCATTTTAAAACTTCTTCCATAATTAAAAGTTGCCAAGGTACTTTGGAAATATTTTAGGTATAAAAATATAGGCAAATATGAACAAATCGGAAAACTCGGAAATATACTTACACAAATATTTCTAAATTATGACCAAATTAAAAATAAAATTCAATAAAAGGGGGAAAATATTTTAATGTGTTGTTGTGGCAATGGAACATTCAGGGCAAATAAGGTAAATCTAAGCAAAACCACACATCTTAATCAGTTGTCCTGTAAGCTGATCAAACACTTAAACAATAAAAGCTCTTATACTAAGACTTTAGGACTAAATAAAAAGCTAATTAATCTTGATATTAAGACTATAAACTATAGTTTATAAATGATCATAAATGCACCTTACTTTTTTTTTAATTTGGAAAAGGTACATGTAAAAGGATTAAGGATGATTTACTCACTGGAAAAATATTTTGAAATCATGGAGAACATGCTGCAATATGTAAAGAACTCTCAATTATGGCTGTCAACAAAGCAAACTGTCAACCAGAATTCAAGAAAACACATCAGTGAAGAAAATAGGTAATTAATGATGACATGAAATAACTTCATTATTATCCAATAGACAAGTGAAAATTCAAACAAAGATGAGATACTATTATTTAACTCTAATAAAATAAATTCTTCTGGTGTATTTTTTTTCTGTGACTTCTAGATTCCTCCTTTTGTGGCAATCAATACCTATTAATATTTTTTCATGATAGCTTTAGTTTACTTTCAATTGCTGTAACAAAACACTCTGACCAATGCCAACTCTGGGAGGAAACAGTTGATTCAGCTTACATCTACTGGGTTATTGTTCATCATGAAGGAGGCCAATGTAGGAATTCAGAGCAGGAACCTGGGTGCAGGGGCTGAAGCACAGGCCATGGAGGAATGCTGCTCTTATGGGCTTGGTCCCCTGGTCTGTGTCAACCTGATATCTTATATAATACAGGACCACTTGCCCAGGGGTGGCACCATCCACTGGTCTGGACCCTCCCACATCACTTAACAATCAAGAAAATAGCCACAGACACTGCCAAAGGCCAGTCCAATAGATTCAGGTCCACACTGAGGCCCCTTCTACCCAGGTGTGTCAAGTTGACAACTGAAGCTATCCAGCACAATGATTTTTTTTTAATCATCAAATCCTTATTCTCAAAGGCATGAGGCTATGTGGCTAGAATTTTTGCCATCTCAGAATCTCATCGGAGGCATAATCCAGAGACTCGAGTCTCAAAGATTTGTATGAATGACAAAACCAGGAATCACAGGGCGTCTCTACTTTTCATTTTTAAAATTTCACCAACTTTCTTAAACTCTGCAAAGACATCAATTTCTTTACTCTAAACTTGCTCTGCAAATTCACAGAGCTCTAAAATAATTTTAAGTTTTAAAATGTATCATCCCAACAATCCACTGAGTTTGCTGTCAAGTTAGGTAGTTTACCTATAAATTCCATTAATTCTCAAGTTCTCCACTATCTTGCAGTTCTTCTACCCAGGATGCATCTTGTCATCCACTATGTTCTCTTTATAGCTAAGTGATGGACATCGCTGAGAAATAACAAAAGTATGTAAAATATTCTAGGGAATGCTCACAAGGATGAAAACTTGAGAGTTAAGGGTGAATATGCTGATACAAAAATGAAGGATGAATTAAATGATAATCATTTCAAACTCCTTTTTAATGTATTGTATTTTGGTACAAATCTTCATAGTAATCTGATTTCCTAAAAATCTAAAGCACTTTTAAATTGCTGTCCTTTACATAGCTAAACCAAGGATCCTTTCTTTTTCCTAGATTTAATAAAGAGAAAGACATTTGCTTAATTGCTATATTGTTTCACACTGATGTCGAGAAATTTATTCAGACTAAATATTGTTGTTATAATGACAAGACACCTGAATCACATGGGAGCCTTTTCGGTGCTAAAGAGAAGATATTCTGTTTTTAAAAAATACAGAAATATACATGAACAGCAACATGTGGAGTGCTCTGAGGCAAATACATCTAACCTGTTATTCATAATTTAGTTTTGTAACATCCTGGCTTCCTGTATTACTTTTTTGGTGTGTGTAGATCAGTATGTTGTTGCCCTTGTTGTTTTGTTTTGTATTTTTATAATAATTACTATGGGTTTTTTGTGAAGGAAAGTAATGATGACTTTATTATTGAAAATGAACTTCAACCATATAAATAGTACATTATTTTCCTTAATCCAGCATGGAAAAGATAATAGATAACAGAATTCAAAATAGGAAAACTGGACTTATTTTACACACATTACATTATTTTAGAGAAATACAACAAATAAATGAAAAACATCACATGTAGAGAACAATAATTCTTAAATTTCTGTATGACAATGGGATGACTGTGCTATGCAGTTTGATTCAATAGAACATTTCGGAGTCAGTGTAAGTTGCTTCCTCAATATCCTGACATAAGTGGTTTAGTCAAACAAAAATGTTATTTAATTTATGCTCCATCATATTATTTATGCAAAAAAACTCTGGAGTAAATGAGAGTGATGGGTGAATTTCTATAGCAGATCATAACCTCATATAGTAACATTGGAAAGGCAAACAGAAACTGCACAGGAAGCTGCCTAGAGAGAATTTGTGGTGACAGCATGCACAAGACCCATGCCAACTCAATCAGACAAAAACCCAGCATAGAACTAGGGAAATGGGCAGCAGGCCCCAACCCTAGCCTAGAAACTATTGGAAAATGATTACTGTGAGATGAGGGAGCGTAGGTCTTCTTTAAGGGAGTGATTCTAAATAGTCTGAGTAAACTCCAGGAGATGAACTTCCACCAAGGGACATCTGAGTACACATGCTTGACCAGATAGGACTTAATATACATGATAGAATGCACAAAATCTGGTGGGAAGTTCTGGGAGGTGGAAGGGGGGAATCTAAATTTGATTAAGATCTATTATATGAAATGCACCAAAACTCCGAACTGAGAAACAAGAGAAAAATACATAAAAACCATACCAATATTGTGTTGTTTATTGAAAGAATGTATTCTTAAAAGAAATATAATCCATTGTAGAAAACCTAATGAAAACCTTGTGTTGTGTTTCAGACCATAATCACATCTGCATAGGAGATTTTAATTGGAGGATTACAAGTTCATGAACTGTTTGGGCTACAAAGTAAGTTCAAGGCATGTCTGGACTACATAGTGAGATCTATCTCAAAGTAGGAAGTAAAAAGAGCAGTGTACACACAGCTCCATGGTATAGCACTTGTCTAGCAGGATTGTGACCCTCAGTATCATAATGAAAGATATGGAAAATGTGAAAAAGATATTTCACTTCAATTTTCTTCTAGTTTCCTAATCACCCCTCTTCCACTTGTAATTGGTTCTCATCTCACTAATTCTGATACAGTGGATAACACCCTTTATTGCTTAAACTTCCAAAGGTATTTGAGGCACTCTACTGCAGACACAAAACACTCAAGTAGCTCCTCTTTGGACTGATCATTCTTTCTTCTTTTTTTCCGCTAGATGCTCTTCGTTTGATTTTTTCCTGTTACAGTTACCCAGGGCTCAGAATGAGATTCCCTTTTCTACTTAGCACATTCTCTATGTAATGCCATCAAGTTTTCTGGGACATTAAAATTTTTGTTTTCATGCCTGATCTCTCAATCTCTAGGACTGTTTTTGGCTGACTACTTACTCTTCTACTTTTCTATTTATAGATGTAAAAAATCGATAATGTGGAAACAACCCAAATATACATAGAAGTGTGAAAGAATAACCACTATGTCTAACATGTATATTTTGAAAAGGTATTAATAGTTGTAAGTTAATAGACTCCTAATACATGTTATTATAAGAATAAAACTTGAGGAAATTTTATTTGATGTATTAAGACACACATTAGGACAAATGTTATATTAATCCTTTTGCAATTATTAGAATTCTCAAGTTAATAGAGATATAGAGTAGGATATGGTATTTGTTGTCTGAAGACAAGAAAATGGTGGTCTGCCTTTTAGTAGAAACAGAGTTTGAGTTTGTACTCATGAGAAAATGTTTTGCAGTTGAATAGAGAAAATTATTGTACAATAATATAAATATACTAAAGGCTGTGAAATTATCCACTTAATTGTTAAAATGGTAAGTCTTTTACATTTATATTATCACAGCTAATATTTAGAACTACGGAAACAGAGTAAAAGCAAAGCAGTTTTTTATTTTTTTTAATTGAATTTTTGTGTATTTCATACAAAGCATCTCAAACAATCTTAGTTATCTTTATACCCGTTTCCACTGGCATCCTCCCATAGGCCCCCACTGGAGCCCATATACTCTATCATCCCTTTAAGGCCCACTGTGTCAAGTCAGTGTCCACAGATGTTCCCCAGTGCAAGTCCATCCACTGAGGTTTAGCCAGCCCAGAGTCCCTTCCTTTAGCAAAACCAGGTCTTCTTCATTTATGGAACATAGAACAGGGGTAAAGAAGACACTAATGAATCTCTCAGTTCTCATTAATGAAGCTCCCTCATGCAGAGGCAGGCTAGGAACACTAAAGTTCACAAACACCCGAAGGATAGAGATCAAAAGTCTGCTGAATGCTTGTCCGTGGATAGGACCCCATAAACTTCACCCATCCAAGGCTCAGGGACCATCAAGGAAGAGGGGATGGAAAGATTGTGAGGGCCAGGGAGGAGGTGCATGACCACATGGAAACAGAGTCCCACAAGCTTCTGGGAACCTGCTCATATGATTCTTTGGCAATGGTGTCAGCATACATGTTGCACTAAATTTCCCTTCTCCCTCCCTGGGGGACCTGCACTTGCCCTCTGAGGCTAGGGTCTCTGGGCCCTGATACGAATTGACGAAACCGACATAACACATTATATTTGGGTTTTGCATAGTTTGTGACATCTGAGCGGGGTTGACTTACAAGGGCATGAAATGCCACCATCAGTGTGTCTCGTGTCGTGTTGTGTGTGTGTGTGTGTGTGTGTGTGTGTGTGGTGTCCCGTGTCCCATCCCCATGTCCCTCCCACCCCACTTTCCCACCATTTGCTACTCCTTTCCAGGTGTTCAAAATGGCGATGGCTCCTCCCCTTCATGCAGCTAAGTTCAAGTGATTGGGTGGGAGAGGTGATGGGCTTCTGCCTGCTTGACTCCATCCCCAGAGCATGGGAAGCAGGCGGGACTATAGCTTGTAGTCATAGTGGTCCATCAGAGGAACTTCAGGTTATAACACACAAGTCCCATGAAAACTCAGGCAGACAAAAACCCAGCATAGAACTGGGAAAATAAACAGCAGACCCCGATCTTATCTGAGGAAATACTGGCATAGCAGAAGTTTTTATTCCTTTCAACGCTGTTCGTCCTCTGATCCTCCATCACAGAAAAGGGTAGTACTCTTCACCCAGCTTGCCCTCATCTGACACTTAGGAATAATTTGACTCTGTGTCCTTGACTTCCATTTAAAACCCATCACCAAATTTGTTTGGTTTATCTTCTTAAAGATACATTCCAAACATTATCAGTTTATCATTTCTACTCAAAGCCTCCTTGACCTAGCATTAGTTCTCATCTACTTCTGACAGTAGTTCTTTAACCCATGGTCTCATTTCTACACTTTAGGGTAACTAGTCTTCCAAGAATGATCATAGCATAACTAAAAACACTACATGACTATATATGAGGTATGTGAAATAGGCAAACTCATAGAAGTAGAGAATATAATGGCAATTATCAGGGATTGGCGAAAGGATAAGTAGGAACAAAATGAAAGACATGTAAATTAGAGAAATATAATGCCTACAGTCTATAGTAGAGTATTGTATGTTTAAATATATTTTAAAAGAAAAAAATGTCATGTTAAGTGCACTTAACACATCCAAAAAAATAATACACACACACTTGGGAAGCAATGTTATGTTGAGTATATTACTTATTATGGTGCTGGTGTAGTGTGACTATGAATATGTCCAAACATTTAAAATGTGTAATAATTTAAATAAGCTACACTTAAAGCTTAAAAACAAATTTGAGAAGAAAGAAATACTTATTTTTAATAAAGACCAACATGTTTTACTTATAAAAATCTGAAAATAATTTCATATTACCTTAAATTATTGACATACAAACACACAACATGTCTTACAGTAATTTATTTTTGACATAGCCTACGAGTCTCTACATTCCACTTAGTGCTTAGTTTTATTCCTTCCCTTATAGTCTTTGTCTTGGTCTCATACTAGGGTAAAATGACCATCATTCAGAAGTGCCATTTAGTCTAGGACTTTGACCATCTAATAATGAGGTAATATTTCTGAGGCTAAATGCTGCTTTCCATTCTGACTCAGAGAATGTGAATTATTCCCACTTTTATTATTATAATAGATATGAAAGTACAAAAGATACTCCGGTATTGGCTATTTTTCTAACAAAGTTAGCTGGTAGATAGGCCTGATCCATTTATTTCTATGCATGCATGCTCATTTAGTAATGTTTGTATGATTCGTTATCTTTTATGGTATGGTTTTGATCAGTAACTTTATTCTTTTAAAAGCTTGGTGCTTCCAGCAGCATCTTAAGGTGATATCACACTCTGGATAATCAGAATTAAAGAATCTATAATACAATGGTGATGCATATGGAAATGTCAAAAAAGGTCTTTTGTAATTCATGAGTCAATTTGACTAAGTTTCAAGTCTCTATACGTTTATGTTATTATATTATGGATAGAACACAATAATATAACTATGACCTGTTCTTATCTACAACATACATAAATAACTTGTTAAATTTAGGTGTGAACCTTATTGCACCCAGTGTTAAATGGCAGATATGAGTTATGTGCTATATAAAACACTATTATCAAGAGATAGCCTGAAATTTGGGGAATTTCCAGAGGAAAATTAATTTTGTGATTAGTCTTGGTAGTGATAGAAGATTCAAAAATGTAAGAAAAGGCATTTGTTCAAAAAAATGAAAAGTCATTCTAAGTAATAAAAAAAAACTGTTAAAACTTTTGGGAAATAAATGCCTCAGATAGAAAGTGCTTTTGAATAAATTGAATGTTTCTGAGCATGAGAGATCAGGTGTATGAATGAAATCAGAAAGATCACTAAGCTTGTTGCTCAATGACATACTGATAACTCATATATTATTCTTTAGGTAATGTCTACAGAGCAGATGCAACTCTGATAGAGTCTATGCTTTTCCTGAAAAGAAATAGTGCATGTATAAGGGAAGTTAGCATTTGCTGTATAACTCAAGGACTTGAATACAGTTTTAACTTTTTCTTTTATGGGTCATTAGTAGCCTCTTTGAGGAGGCACTAACAGGCTTTGTCCAATCTATAGGTGAGCTGCGTGTATTTTTTAAATATTTTATTTATTATTTTTTATTTTATGTGTATGAGTGTATTCCCTGCATGTATGTGAGTTGACCCATGTCGTGCAATGCTGCGGAGGTCAGAAGAGGGCTTCAGATTCCCCTGGAATTGGAGTTAAGGATGGTTCATAGTTGCCATATGGGTGCAGGGAATTGAACCTGGGTCCTCTGCAAGAGCAGTCAGTGCTCTTAATTACTGAGCAATCTCCCCAGCCCCAAGCTGCCTGCATTTTTAATCATTACTTAAAAATATGTTATGGATGTTACAGTGTTACTAAGCCACAGTACAGTTATGTCTGAATAATGAAACGATCTGATTTTTAACATTTAAGGCCAACACCTATAGTAGACCAGAACTCTGAGAACCACCAATTCCTTCAAATGTCTCTGAAAACTGTGCTCTGGAGCCAGGCTTCACTCATACTTTTATTGAAACTGCCATTCCAGCAACAATTTGTGAAGTAGAAGCTAGGATCCACCCTTATCTTATCAGAAAATCTTGCCCTTATATCCCTAGGTCTATAATATTTCACACACACAATATCAAGCATACTTCTCAATTCTCACTGTTTTCAATGGGACTGGCACACTGCTTTCAGAACTTTGATAAACATTAAGCAAGCACACCCACTTTTAGTCACTGTCTTTGGTGGAGGGAAAAGTATTGTCTTGAAAAATTAAGGTCAGCTGCCCAGGTTACAAGAAAAGCATCTGGCTCAGGGATTGAGTTTTTTTACCTTATAAACAGTTTTTTTGGGTACAAGGTTAATAAAAGTCTAGATTGTGTCCATCTTGTAAAACACAGTCCTACAAGATGCGAATCATTTTCTTATGTGTGTTCTGAAAAAAATATTTTCTACCTCTATGACTTTCTGTGAGTTTCATTTATTTTGGGGTTTTGTTTTCTTTGATGAGTAGATATTCTTAAATTAAGTTTATAGGAATTAGTCAAGATTTCTCTAAAACTTATTTTCTTCATATCCTAAAAGTCATTGCCAACTTCAGGGTCACAAATTTGTTCTCCCTACAATATTTTTTATTACACTGAGAACAACAAGCATGAGTCAAAGCTGCGTATTGAGTTGACCCAGCACATTACCATAAAAAGGTGGCTTGGCTTCTCTCTGTATTTCATTGCTTACTATACACTGTCTTTATATTTACACCCTCAAATTTAGTCTGGTTATGTGCAATGAAACTTCCATGGTAATCATTATTGTTTTCTAAAGTGCCACGATAACTTTTTCAGACTTAAAGATTTTATATTTACTTTAGTTTACATTCTTAAAAGAATAGTAAGGAAAGCTCTTATACTTCTGTTGTGATTATACTTAATTAACTGAGTAACTTAAATATTGTTGACCCATTTATAAAATTAAGCCTTTGATTCCATGAACCCAAAATATATCTTACTTAATCATGCGTTCTTCAAGATACCAATAGTTTTTAATATTCACTCTATATTTGAAAGTTTTGCAAACATTTTGATTTTTTCATATTTTATATATTTGATGCTATTTTCATGGTATTATTAATTATATTTTCTATGTCTTTATTTCTGTTTGCTCAAAATTGAGTCTGCAATTCTTACCTTACTTTCAGCAATTTTCTAGATTGACTTCTTAATTCTAACAACTTAGACATAGATAATTAATATTTCTAGAAAAAATGGCACTTGTGAATAATAGTAGTTTTTTTTAAATTATGGTTATGTATTTTTTATAGTATTCTGGGTAATATGTACAGTAATATGTTCAGTAGAAGTCATGAGAGGATCATGTCCCTGTATCTTCATCAATTTCTTCAAATGTCTCGTCCATTCTCTCAGAAAGTATATAATTCACCAAAAGATATATTTACTGGAGAATTTTGTCATTTTTTCTATATTAGATCCTATTGCATAAATAAAACATATAAATAAAATTTTCCTCTAAGAGAATGAGTTTCTTGACTGGGTGCTCATCTTGATGAAAATTTTTGTGTGTCTATTGGGTGTGATTTTCTCATATAGTTTGGTAATATAATAGTATTTGGTCTAATGTTTAAAAATTCCAAAATCATAAAATATTTAACCATGGTACTGAATTATTTTTTATTTTAAAATACTGCATTTCATTTTACCAATGCTTTAGAAATGTTTGTATTCTCATGGAGGGCGAGTGTCTGAATTTTTTATGTAAGTTAGTCATGTCAAGTTTGGAATGAAAATAGCTCAAGATTTGGGTCTGGATGGCTCAGCAGTTAAGAGCACATATTGATCTTGTAGAAGATTCAGGTTTGTTTACAAACACTCATGTTGAGTGGCTCACAATCACCTGTAACTCCAGCTCCATGTGATCAGATGCCCTGTGGATATTACAGTAACATTCACAGTCCCTACCCAAGCTCTACATATACATGTAACTAAAAAATAAACGTAATATCTTTTTAAAAAATAACTCAAGTCACATAAAACCATTTCTAAACCATTACACTTTTCTTTCCTCATAGAAAGACCAGCCAGGCATCCACTTCTGAGAGAGAGCAGATGACATTTGTCTTTCTGGGTCTTGATTACCTCACTAAGAATAGTTGTGTCCAATTCCATATAATGGGGGTTCTGTGGGCCCTACAAAACACCACAGGCTAGCAAATAAAAGTCCAATGCCAGGAATGGACTCCTTCTTTTGGAATTGTTGACTGGTGGTGGTGGTGGTGGGTGTCCCATAGACCCTTAAGCAATACTGGCTATTGTAAGTGTCCATGGTTACTTGCCAGCACTTGACAGTAAGACCCACTGTTGAAGTTACTTTTTTCTGTGAATCTTAGAATGAACAAAAATCAAACTGGTACTGATCTTGAAGATCCATCTTTACTGGCCAGCTTTCCAAATACTAGAAAATTCTGTGCATGCTACAGGAAGATAAAGGTGACCATAAGCCTTATTGAGCTGTGAGCACCATAAGCTATAGTGATGACTGGTCTGGCAAGAGATGCCCACTTTTGCAACAGCAGCACCAATTTTATGGGAGTAACCAACTTCCTTATGATTGTATTTAAGGCCTACTTAGAATGCATGGAATTATTTCAATTTTTTTTGTACTTGTTAAGGTTTGTTTTGTTTGTTTTGAAGTTAATTATAGAAAAACTTCCATGGGCTGCTTTCTAGTG
>NW_008349975.1:3065012-3112079 GCF_000622305.1 Nannospalax galili | reverse complement strand
TTTTTTGGTGCTTGGGTAGAGTATTCCTTAGATGTCTGTTAGGTCCATTTGATGTAATATGTCATTTAATTCAGATATCTCTCTGGTTTTTCTTTGTCTATTTAACTTGTCTATTGGAGATAGTGGGATACTGAAGTCACCAACTACTATTGAGTTTGGGTTAATCCATGTTTTAAATTAGTCTGGGAAAGTTGTACTTCCATGAGTCTGACAATGGATGCCATACCAACCTTAGGTGGAGATAGGTAGGAAGGAAGCCCTTCTGGGGGTCCTGGCAAAGGGTTGATATCACAGATAACCACAAGTTCCCCAAGAAGCACCTTGAATAAGGTGCTTAACTAGTGGGTGGACTGGCTCCACCATCTGTTCCCTAGTTATCTGTCAGGATGCCACCTGGTCCTGGGGTGGCCCAGTAGGTATATTTTCTTAATTTCTTGTTGTTGGAAGTTAAATCATTACTTCAGTCATTTTAAGAATGCTTTTTTTTCATAAGATAGCACGCTTTCCTAAAATTTCTTTATTTCAGTCTTCATATATTTACGTTTGTTGGATGTACTTGAACTTCAGTTTTTAGAGATTTCTAATTTCTTTTCTGACATCCCTATTTTCCTATTGGTCAAGGGGAAATGCAACCTTTTATTTTCAAACATTTAGAGGTTTTAAAAACAATCTTCAGTTTTATTGACTCACAGTTTGGCTCTATAAAGATAAAACGTGCTGTTCAGGTAACAAAACAAAGTAAGCAATCCAATGCGGTTGAACAAAGGTGAACTTGGTTCATGTAGTTACATAATCAGACTGATAACTGTGAAGATCTGTTCATGTACTTTGTCTTATCCTATCTCTGATAAGAGGTTAAATCTCTCTATGATTATGGATTTGCTCATTTCCAAAGATATCCCTTTTATATTTGAAGGTTCCTTAGTGGTTGAAAACATGAATATGATTGGGGTGTCTTACTGAACAATAGGAAAGATGTCATTACAAAATATTTTCTTAATTCTATTGTTTCCATGAAATCTTCACGATCGTATATTAATAGGATTTTCAAGAACTTCCTCCTAATATTTTCAGTGTGTACATTTTTATACTCTACAACACTCTTTGTCTTTATTTAAGTTGAAGTTCTCATGTGAGCATCAAAATACTGTGGATTTATATATTCATTATGAAATATTAGCATTTTGCTTTGCTCTTTGTTTATTTAAACCTTTATTTTACCATTGTGATGCTTTTCTATTGTTATATTTATATTTTGTTTTCTCTTTCCTTGATTTAAGTATTTAAGTATTTATTTATTCATTTATTTACTTATTTATTTTGTCTATTTGAGACAGCATCTTCCTGTAGCCCAACTGGCCTGGAACTCACTGTGTAGACCAGACTGGCCTTGAACTTAGAGATCTGCTTGCCTCTGTCTCCCAAGTGCTGGGATTAAAGGCATGCACCACCATGCTTCGCTGCTTTAAGTATTTGTTATCTCATTGGAAATTACATTTTTCCTTCAGTCATATCTTGTATTTTTGTGAATCAAATCCATGGCCTCACGCACACAAGACAAGCACTTTACCAACTGAGCTACAGCCCCAGTCCCCTGCAATCTATGGCTTATACATTTATTCCTTTGTATCCCACAGGCAATAAGTTCTAGGACTTCTGTGTTTATAAAAAAATCTGCAGATACAAAAATATCTGCAGATACATTTGTGTATGAAATGGCATTATATTGCAGAATTACCTATGCATGTCCTTGTACATACTTTAAATAACGTTTAAGATACATATAATACTCAATACATTTTCAATGTCAGAATGCTGATGTTAAAATGTTATGCTCTACTGGTTAAGGAATATTGACAAGCCAAGAAGTGCACATTATTGATCTGAAGTTGATAGAAATAGCAGATGTGAAACTCAGAGACAGCAAGGATTGATTATATTTACATTATTTAATGGGTACCATTTAATAGTTTAAGAAATATCATTCACTCAGTACTTTCAAATGCTGCTGTAAGCTTAGAATATTTTAAGTCTATGTATGTGCCTTCCAATTTTTGTGATGTTTGTACATTTGTTATGAGCTATGTCCAATTTTCAAACAATAATAAAGATGGCATGCCAAATCTAAAATGCAGCCCATTTGTTTTGTGTACACCTGATACCCATACCTTGAAAATGATTTTATACAATATTTCACATCATTTCATGCACAAAACAAGTGGTATCAGAAATCATAGATCCCTCTATCAGCCCCTTGTGTGGATAGTTTGTGGTTGTCTAGAATCACCAATGTTTATGTTTCTCAAGGTATTTACTGTCTTTGACTACACGTAACTACTTTATAGTAAAATAATGATAAGTAACTTATAGAATGAAAATATCATTAATGGTAGACTAACAGCATATTGAAATTGCCAGAATCTTTTAATCCATCCCAAAGCAGGAGCAGACAGAAGCAGCTTCATGTTTATATTGGATGAAAGGCTTCTGGTACTTCATCAGAAACTAGGAAGTATGACTGTCCACTGGGAATAATGAGATGTTCAGTTATATGGCTTCTTAAAATGTATCTTCCATAGCCATTCTCACATTCACAAATTTTCTCCCCCTTTGGAAGTCTCAGTTTGCTTTAGTAATCTGACATGGTTTATTGATTTACGAATGTATGCTGCTGTTCCATGCCTTTAATAAACTTATCACACATTTCTAGATATTGCTTAAAGGTGCTCTTTCTGCAGTATTAACAATGTTATTTTCAGCGTCGTTACCATGATCCCTGTGCGTTAGAAACATCTTGGCTATTTCATCACCAGTCAATGAATGAGCTACTGGTCTTTATTAAAAATAAAATAACTTTTTCTTTGATTTTTGAGCTACTGACGTCTTATCATTAATGTTAAAATTTTCTTCAGTGTCAACTTTTTCCAGCGTGCGAATGGACTCTGGGTTAGATTGTTTGTATATCAAAGATCAGATAGCATTTTTTAATCACTTGACATAACAAATTCTTCAAAGTCACTACTGTTTTGATTATTATCATTGAACATGACCATATACTAGAGTGGTGACAGTATTCAGAACCCTGTTTAGTACCAGTTCAGAGTTTTTACAACAAAATTGATAGCATCTTTTATGTTAACTCACTTTGGAGACTTTACACACACAATTCTACTGGCACTGCTGTGGTGTATAAAGAAAATGTGACTATAATTAATGTTTATTGACTTAGGGAAAACCTGAACGTGACTGAATTAATAAGTCACATTTGAAGTAAAAACAAGGCATAAATCCATTTAATGAGAATTCAGCTGGGAAATGAAGAGAAAAGTTGCAAGGAAAAAGCAAATGTTGTAGTAGTCATTTACCTTAGCTTGCCTGTGGTAAGCATACATAGAAAATGTCTGTGAATATAATCAGAATTATATTTCTGGCACTCCATTCCCTTCAAGCATAATGATGTAATGACAAGAATTTTACTCTTTTGGGGTAAAATGGGTACACTTTAAATGGGGAAGCCATGGTGGAAGGGTTAGACAGGGAGAGAGAGAGAAATAATTCCTAGCTAGTTTCAAGAAACAGAATCATATTAATCCAACACTCTAAGGACATATTACACATACAATATCTCTACATGAGTCCAAGTATACAGCTACAGGCTACATAACAAGAAACAGTGGCAGACAGGAGAAATATTTCTTTAAGTTGTTGGTTAGGCTAGACCAAGAGACCCCAAAAGTATACAACCTATTAACTGGAGAGGTCATAGATCTTAGAGAAAACCCCAAGACTGTCACATTCCTAGACTAATGTAATTTCATACTATGTGCAAAATATTTATACTTATATTTATAAATATCCCTGTCACCACTCATAAAAGAAGCTTCTTTTGCACCAGACAGAGACTATTACTAAGTACCACAACTGTTCACACACAGACAGTGTCTATGAATTGCCCAGGCCTACCCATCTATAATGTCATCTCTATACCTAAGGCTCACAGAACATAAAACAGGGGTAAAGAAGTCACTAATGAATCTCTCATTTCTCATTAATGAAGCTCCCTCATGCAACAGAGAATCAGGGACACAAATGGTTACAAATGGCCAAAGCACAGAGATTAAGAGCCTGCAGAATACTGATTCTTGGGCAGGACTCCTATATTAAACTTCACCCACCCAGGGCTCAGGGACCATTGTGGAAGAAGGGGCATAAAGATTGTAAGAACCAGGAAGGATGTGCATGATCATATGGAAATAAAGTCCTACAAGCTCCTGGGACCCTTCTCACATGAATCTACAGCAATGGTGTCAGTGTACATAAGTCCCATGCAAGCTCAAGCAGACAAAACCCAGCATAAACCTGGAGAAATGATCAGCAGGCCCCAATCTTAGCTGAAGAAATATTGGCAACTAATTACTGCTAGGTGAAGAAGAGCTGATCTTCTTAAAGCGAGGGACTCTAGATAAGCTGACTAGACCTCAGTAGATGAACTTTCACTGAGTAAGATCTGGGGACACTAACTTGGCACAATAGGCTTTTACAAAAATAACAAAGTGTGTGAATTCCAGTGGGGGATCTCTGGGAGAGTGCCAGTGGGGACAGGGATATAAAGATAATTAAGACTGAGGTATTCTGTATGACATACACAAAAATTCAATAAAAACAAAAATAATAAAGACATTGATTTCTTTTGTGTGATGTAGAAAAAAGATTTTTCTATCACAGGGAGTTGACACTTTTACCCCCTGCTTCAGTAGCACATTGAAGGAAAAATATTTTCTCCTTGGTATTCTTAATAGATTATGGCACTATCTCATAACTGTAATAAATGTATTTCTGGGGTACTAATGCCAAATAAATTAGGAGTACTTAGAATTATGGACTTATTCTGATATGAGTTTTTCTGCAATACTGACCTTGTACATAGTATCATTGAATTTGTCTACTGCTACATAGTCAAAATATGCCTTATCACCAGAAATACTTATATTTTTAATGACAAGTGTTTTCTATGTCTCTAAAATTTTGCTGAATATTGTTTCCATCAGTTTTCAGTCCATTGTAATCTTTGCTGGTTTTATGATTACACCATTAACTGGCATTTATTCACTAAAATTCTGGTCAATCCACTCTTACAATATGTCACTGAGAACTTTTTTGTTTTGTTTTTGTGTTTTGTTTTTGAGTTTTGAAGTAGGGCCTTCCTGCAGCTCCGGGTGGCCTGGAACTTGAGACATACACCTGTCTGGCCTCTATCTCACAAAGACCTGCCTACCTCTACCTCAGTTGCATGGATTAAAGGCATATGCCATCACACGTGGCCAAGACTTTTATTTTTAGTTTCCTGTAGTGTTTTTCTATTTTTAGTTAATTTCTGTCCATCACTTTCAATATAAGACTTCAGTGATCTGCTATTTGATTTCTTAGGGCATGTATCATCTCCATTTCAACACAGTACCCTTATGTAAAATGTTACATATTTATTCTTCTGAGAGTTTCTCTGGGAGTTTGATTTTATGTGCTCTTTATAAATATATACATGTTTAATGTTTTATATTTGTGTATGGCCATTTGTGTTTGGGTGAGTTTGCCCTCTTGGGCATGTGCAGAGACCAGAGGTTGACATCAGAATACTTTTCCTCAGTCTCTTTTCCACTTTATCTTTGGAAACAGAGGCTCTTACTAAACCTGAGATTCATTATTTTGGCTGGACTGAATGACCAGTGATGCAGAAGTCTCTTAGAGTAACAGGGCATTTCATATCCAGGTTGTTCATGACCCAATGACCTAAGATACCAGGCACACATGTTGATCAAAGATCAAAGTAGAATAGATTTTCAGAATTTGTCTCATGCCAGTGAAGATTGGTGATGCAGACTCTTGTAGGGGCATAGAAAATGGCAGTAAACTGTAATAACAATTACTACAAAAAAGTGAGAAATTGGGGACTGGAGAGATGACTCAGTGGTTAAGAACACTGGCTGCTCTTGCACAGGACCTGTTTTGGCTGACACAAGGTAGCTAACAACTGTTTAGTTTTAGGGTATCTGACACCCTCATCTGACCTCTGCGGGCATTGCACGATACGGGTTCCCTTACATGCATGCAGGCAATGCACTCATACACAAAATATTTTTTTAAGTGAGAAATTGAAGAAAAGTGAGAAAAAACCTGGATAATCTCTGTTGAAATTGGTTAACTCTTTATACTATCACAGGTTGAGCCATTGGAGGCTCTCCACACTCTATGCATGTCACCCTGGTCCAGCCAAGGAGATGGTCATGAGTTGGTTATGTATTGTCCATCCAGTTAGGGGTTGCCAAAGCCCCACTTTGTCTGTTTTTTACTTGTGTATTGTTAGTTGCTGACCTTGACTTTCTGCTATCTGTTCAATGTCTGATGTTGCTACATGCACCCATGTCATGCAATTCCCACAGAAACAGAAGAAAAGATTGGATTCCCCTGGAACTGGAGTTGTGGACAGTTGTTAGCCACCATGTAGGTGCTGGGACTAGAACCTGGGTCTTCCCCAAGGGCAGCCAGTTCTTTTAACCACTCTTCAGTCCCCACAAAATTTTTGTGCGATTCCAAGTTGCCTCTAAGTATTTATTTTCTAATACCAAGATATGTTGAAACAAGGCAAATCTTTCAAAGGGGAAGTGATGCCTATATGTCAGGCATGCTCCTTTCTACTTAGGCTGTTTCCTAAGTATGAGATGATTATAAATGTTTCTGCCTTTAGAAGTTTCACCTTATGTCTCCAGCCTCCAACAAGGGATTTAAACTTTTTAAATATGACATGGAAAAAAAAAACAGATTTTTAGATTTTTTTTCTGTACATTTCCAATTTATCATTTTTTTTATTAATAAGGGATTTCCAAGTTACTTCAATAGACTCTAAATTGGCAAAAGTTGACCTTTAATTAATAGTCAAATCTCAAGCGTTTTATGCCCTGACCCGCGGAGCAACAGCGTGGGGTACCGAGACCGAACCTGGAGGAATGAATAGACAGGGGGGCACGAACAAATGGAGACAAGACAGTATTCTGATCAAGTCTCATTTATTGAGCAATCACACAGTGTTAATATAGTAAAGCGGAGGGTGGGGTAAGGTAAAGGGTGGAGAGAAGGCGGGGGGGGGGAGTGGAAGGCAGCAAGGCCCTGCTGGGGAATTTCTACTACAGTCATGAGCCCTGGTGGTTTCACAAGATAACGAAGTAAAATGTAGTAAATCAAGGCAAGAAAGACATGTTTTTACAAGGCCACCTGGTTGTTTCAAACTGGGGCAGGGGTACACTTAAGACTTGGCCTCCAACAGTTTCAGAGAAAATAAGTACAAACAGTTCAGAATGTTTGTCTCTCCTTTGGAATTAAAGGCTTTCTAGCCATTTCCTTCATATCAATCTGATGTATTTAATGCAAGTATTTGAAAATTCATTTAGCATTGTATAGATTTCCCACACTTACTGCATTTTGCCTAAAATTATAAATACAAAACCTAGTTTCAGTCAAAGGAATTCTGAAGTTGACAGAATACTATAATATTTATCAAAGCCTCTTTTGAAGTGAACTGCCTACAATGTTAAATAATTCTCCAAAGATTGTCAAGGACAATGAAAAGAGAAAAAACAAATAAAACAAACAATCACAAATCAACAAAAAACCTAGAAATGAAAGTAAAGTAACTTATGATGCATCCTTATCCTTACTGTTTCAGTTTTATCGATTATTTCATGATTATCTTTATAATAAGAAAGAGACAGAGAGAGAGAGAGAGAGAGAGAGAGAGAGAGAGAGAGGCCATGGGAGTGATTTGGGAGGTAAAGAATTAGATATAAAAATTGAGTCAATTATTACAAAAGAACCAAACAAATTAAAGGAAACACTATACTACTAATTACTTATGAGATATTAATTGCAGAGGAGTAATTTCTTTCATAAAGATGGGGAACAAATGGAAGAAGCTGGGATTATTTCAACCTTGAAGGGTGAGGAACTGTCATCATAATGTAAGATTCAGAATTCTACCCATATTGCAAGGTTACTATGGGAAGTTTGAAGATACTGATTAAAGCTCCAAGAGCAGGGCTTCACATGCGGAGGATAACAACTCAGGCAATTTTGCTGGTATCTCTGACACTCAAAGTGAGAATGAACTTTAGTGGATTAAAAAAAAAAGATGTAGAAGTATTAAAACTGTTATCACTGTAAATGTAAAACCTGTAAGTCGGGAAAGTTCAGCATATCAAATAGAATGTGTCCAAGATTATCAGACTTTTACTCATTCTCATATCTCACAACCCTATAACCTTACAGAAAGAGGGCTGCTACAGAAAAGAAAAAGTAAAAAGAAACAGAAAAAAATAATGTAAATCACAATCAAAATAGAAATGAAGTTTCAGAGCTGAGAGTCAATAACCTAAAAGACAGATACAGCATCCATGTGTTAGCTTTCCCCCAGGAAACATAACAAAAGCAAATTTCAGAAAGAAATCAATTTTTAAATTATTCACAATAATGAAGAATAAAGACAGACATACTAGTAATTAATATTTAATGGACACTTTTTTTGGATGACACTCTTGGAGGTGTTATTGATGACTTTCTTGATGGAGGCAGACTCTGGGAATGCAGTGAGCTAGGTTGACTGTGTACATTGCTCTGAACTTTGGGCTTTGCTGTCTCACTTTTGAGCTTTTTCTTTCGAGGGAAAACAAGGCAAAAAAGACAACACAATAAAATAAGCAAAATAATGATCAACAAGAGACACAGGTAACAAAACATCTTGTTCTTCTCTGTCCTTGGAGGTGGGCCGCTGTCAACACTGCCTCCAAAGCCTTCGGTCAAGCAGTTAGGAGGATCATACAAATAGTTGCAATGGCAGTGATGTTTATTGTTGCAGATGCCTCTCTTATTACAGAATTCAGGTGAGCAATTGCTGTCCAAAGCAGATATATGCACACAGTGCCTACGGATGCAGATATGTTCTGGGCCACATTCTGTGCCATCTTTCACATCACCAATGTCAGTTAAACCTGTCCCAAGGTGATAATCGGTACCCCAGCAGGTCATGTCATTGATATGAGCAAAGTGTAGAGTGTGGTGACTTTTCATATTAGGAACTGTTGTCACATTTTCACACTGAATTCTCCCGCACAGGACATCCTTATCATCACATTTTATATACTTAACTCCCTGAATACCACAGTTGCCAAAACGATCACCTTTGGTGTTCATTTCTTTGTAGCAACTCGGATTTGTAGTCTTTGCCTCATGGCCAAAAATCTGCCTACACTGTTCATTGCGGTCATTACATCGCTTTTCATAGCAGTAGGCTGAATCATTACAAGGAATTCCATCTTCCACATATACATCATCTGGACACTTATTGGAAGTTCCATTGCACCACTCTGGAAGATCACAAATGTTTGTCTCTTTTCTACACACTTCCCCTGATGGTAAAAACTGGCAGTTTTTACAGCAAAGTCCAAAGGCACAAGTAGATCCCATACTCAGAGTGCAGTTTGACATACAACAGAGATCTTTCACACAGTGCTGTAAAGATCCACAGTCACATTCCTCTTGTTCTTCAACAACACCATTCCCACAGCGTGTTACATTAAAGATATCCTTTGTGTACATATTTTCCATCAAACAGTTTGTGCTTTTAATAATGTAGCCCCAAAAGGAATTATAACTACAATTGCTAAATTTAGTTATTGGTGGATTATCTATGTGCATTATGCATTGAGGTTTTCCACATGTACACCAATGTTCATCATGGTTCATGCCCAAATTATGGCCCAAGTGATGGGCCACAGCAATTGCAGAAATGGCCAAAGTTCTGTCTATGAAAGTAACAATTGCACAACTATGAGGTTGGTCACACATCCCACCTGTTTTACCTAGGCCACTTAATCCTCTTAAGTGCCTATTTATGAAAAGATGTGCAGTGTCATGCTTTAGTCTATTCTGAATGTTCTCATATTTCCACTTGCAATATATCCTTAGAGATTTTCTTACATCATCTATTATAATTTGGTTTCTTGTAGTCCAAATCTCCAAACCAACCAATAATACTTTAATACTGAGAGCATCGTAAATGGAATCCACTATATTTACTATAGTGTATAGATTTGCAAGCAATACTGAGTCATTTCTTCCATAGTGCTCATATAGACCCTTTTCAATAACCACTACTAATTCAATAATTCTAAAATGGACCCACCAGCCTTCATAACTATTTTTCCTCAGAGTGGCACTATCAGTCTTTTGAAAGTCTACTTGGCATGTTATTTTGTCTTCCATAAGGCCGGAACTGGTTACAGACTGTGTTTTTTTACTGACCATCTTATATACTAGATGTTCAAATGTCTTAGAAAACTTCAAGGGCATGATTTCATAAGCAGTGTTATTTATCTCAAATATTCCTTGAAATCCTCCAAAACAGGTATTAAGGGAAACTAATGATTCTGAGTCCCCTTCCACATAACCATGATAGTAGCAATCATCCTGTATAAAAGGGTCATCTTCAAGCAGAGCACCCTGATCAGTGTAGCTGAACACTGGGAGGTGTTTGGGAAGAAGAAAATTCTTGACCTTCATATGGATAATGTGTCTCTGGCCCTCAAGTCTCAGGCTATAGGAAATCCAACCTGGAGGCCTCATACCTCTGGCTTTTCCAGTTAGCTTCAAGGGAATCACCACTTCTGTGGGACTGTGGTAGTGCTGATGTCCAGCTTGGGTGAATCCAGTAAAAGATAAAATCATCCCAAACCATCGTATCACTAGCAAGATCCTCATGTATAATACGGCTTTAATCACAGTCATGTTGAATCCATGCTTATAAAAACACAAGTTCAGAGACGAAGTTGGGTCTAGGAGTCATAGCTAGCATGGATCTTTCTTCTGAGTTATTCAGTGTGTGGTGTTAATCATTAGGCATCTGTTCTCTTGTAGAGCTGAATAATTAGGCCTGTATCCCTATAAATTAAAAAAATGACATGGATGAGAATGGTTATGAAAGAGTATGGTTTGGAGAAAGAAAAAGGAAAGGAATAAAAAATGGTTGTGGCATGATCAAGGAGTGATTCATGATTTTGTCTGGGTGGCACACGATAATAATTTCAGTACTTGGGAGAAGAGAAATGTGAACAGTGTGTTCAAAACTAGGATGAACTTCTTAGAAAGACTATATCAGAAAACTGAATAGTGTTGGGAATGTAGATTAGTGGGAGAGAATTTGCTTAGCATGTTCAATCCTTAGCACCACAAGGAAAAATAAAGCAAACAGAAAAGGAAAGAAGGAAGAAAAAGAAAGAGATAGATGAAAGGAAGGAAGGAAGGAAGGAAGGAAGGAAATTGCTTAGTATTGACCCTTAAATATTGGGGGGGGGGGCTAGAGAGATGGCTTGGTGTTAAAAGCACCAACTCCTATTGCAGAGGACCTAAGTTCACCCAGTTCCCAGCATCCACACTGAGGCTCACAACTACCTGTACCTCCTGTTCCATGGTCTCTGCAGGCACCTGGACACACATGGTACACACAAACCCACCAAGTCACATCACATACACATACACCTACATATACATACACAAAATTTACAAACAATGTTAAAAAGTATATTGAGAGGAAACAGAAGGCAGAGATGGCATACAGAGAAATGAAAATTGACCGTAAATTACTACTTAATGTGAGTCATAAGCAAAATGAATTAATTCTACCACTTTTTAAATATATGAATATTTATTCAGATAATCCCAATTTATTTATTTTCTTTTTTTTATTTTGCTGATTTTTTTGAATGTATATTTTCATTGAATTTTTGTGTACTTCATATAAAACATCTTAATCATCTTTATACCCCTCTCCCATCTACACTCCCATTGAGCTCCCCCACGAGATTTAATGCATTTTATCATTATGCTAAGGGCTATGGAGTCAAGTTTGTGTACCCAGATGTCCCTCAGTGCAAGTTCATCCACTGGAGTCTAGTCAGCTTATCAAGAGTCACTCCTTTAAAAAAGATCAATCCTGCCCCTTGACTCCTGCACAACTCAAGCAAATTCAATCTCCCTGACCTCATCCACATCCTGTTCTTCTAGCCTTGGGCACAGAACCATTTCTGCTCTTAACACCACAGATCTTTGGACTACTCTCTTGGCCCAGACTTGCCCATTACATCCTGATCTCGTGCACTCAGATAAGCTAAATTTTTCAGCATTGTTTTCTTATCACCTTCACAGGCTGTCCCCATCCCCAACTTGCCTTTTTACCCCCTGGACCAGCTTTCTATTCTGGCTGTCTCTACCCCTAACATGTCTTGGATTCCTGAGAACAACTTTCTTCCCTGGTAAATCTAATCCAGGCCACTGGGCCCTGAGTGTCACACAACCTGAGCAAATCCAATCTCCCTGACCCTACATCATGTTCTTTTTCTAGCCTTTGGGCACAGGCCCTATTTATTTATTTATTTATTTATTTATTTATTTATTTATTTAATTTATTTATTTATATTTTTTCTCTTTTTGAAACAGGATCTTTCTGTAGTGCCAGCTGGCCTGGAATTCATTATGTAGACCAGGATGGGCTTAAACTCCCAGAGATCATCCTGCCTCTGCCTCCTGAGTGCTGGGACTACAGGCATGCGCCACCATGCCCAGGCACAGGCCCACTCTTGCTCTTAGCACCACAGATCTCTGTATTACCCTCTTGAGGCTGCATGCCAGTGAGCTCTCCAAATCACTCAGTACTCATCCTTCTACAGTGAGACCATCTACATCATCTCCCACTGCTGCAAGGCTAGGCTTCTCTGCCATTTAGTAGGGGCCCAGAATTTTCCAGACTGCCTGAAAGTGCCTGAACCCAACCTCTGCAGGGTGGTGTGCTTTCCAAATCACTCAGTGTCCATCTGCCTATACTGAGATCACTTACAGCCCTTCTCATGGCTGCAAGGCTAGGCTTTCCTGCCCTTTAGTAGGGGCCCAGATCTGTAAAGACTGCCTGAGATCACCAGAATGCAGCCTTCATGCATGAAGCTTCAGAAATTCTACTGGACCTGCAAGATAGAGGGGCCCAGAATATAGGAAGATGCCTGAGAGCATCTGGTTCTTCCCTGACTTGGGCCTCTGCAGGAACCCCTGAGTATCTGGACTAGAGTCATCTGGTCCCTCCAATATAAAATTAAAAGAGAACCTGAGGCTTAGACCAATCAACTTTCCACATCCAATAAGAAAACAACAAAGACACATCAAGAATAAAGAGAAAAAGACAAATTCAACAAAGGAAGGCTTGAGTCTCACACTAGAATCAGCAACAACAAAAGAAATCTAGATGCCAAAATCACAACAGAAAAATAAAAATATGAAAAACCTAAATAGTATGTCCTTGCCAAACACCAACAGTCCTATGGAGGAGTTCTACAATGAAAAACCCCTAGAGATAACCCAGGACACAGAATTTAAAAGAACAATCATAACCATAATCAAATAATTAAAAAAAATTTAAGAACACACAAACAAACAAATCAAAAAACTAAAAGAAGATAGGGATAAACTTCAGACTGAATACACAAAAGAGACACAAATATTTTAAAAAACTCATGCTAAAATGAAGTAGGAAGTGAAACACTCAATAAGCCAATTAGAAGAACAGGAAAAAGTCTCACCAATAGAATGAATAAAATGGAAAACAGAATATCAACATTGGATAATAAAGTTGAAGAATTGGACCTTCCAAGCAAAGATAATGAAAATTTTAAGAAAACACAGGAATGGAATATGCAGGAAATATGGGACATCATGAAAAGTCCAAATTTACACATCATAGGCATAGAGGAAGGAGAAGAATCTCAGGATAGTGGTATGAACCAGATCTTCAACAAGATTGTAGAAGAAAATTTCCCCAAATTAAACAAAAATATGCCCATACAAATACAAGAAGACATAGAACATCAAATAAACATGACCAGAAAAAAAAAATCCTTATGGCATATCATAGTAAAAGTACTAAACATACATAACAAAGAGAGAATACTGAAAGCTTTCAGTAAACAAGTCACATATAAAGGAAAACCCATCGGAATTACCGATGGCTTTTCAATGCAAACCATGCAAACCAGAAGAACCTGGACCAAAGTATTCCCAGTTGTGTATGACCATAGATGCCAACCCAGACTACTTTACCCAGCAAAAATTTCGATTCTAGTTGAAGGGGGAAAAAATCTTTTATTACATAAAGAGGCTGAAAGAATCCATGTCCACAGAATGGGCCCTTTGGAGAGTTATTGAAGCAATAAAAAGATCTGAAGAAAGGAAAAACTATACCCAAGGGGCAACAAAAGAAAAAAAAAAACAACTAAATGAAGGTATAGTTGTGAAAACACATGCTTAGACCACGAATGCAACCAGAAATTAAAATGAAGGTAACCAATATACACATTTTAGTAAAAACTTTAAGTATCAATGGACTGATCTCCCCAGTCAAAAGACACAGGGTACTTGAATGAAGAAACAAAATCCATCTTTTTGTTGTCTGTGAGAAACCCATCTCACCTTCAAAGACAGATACTGCCTTAGGATGAAAGGATGGAAAAAATTATTCTAAGAAAATGGCATAAGAAACAAACAGGAGTTGTAATTGTAATATCATACAAAATAGACTTCAAAATAAAACTAATGAGAAACTATAAAGAGGGACATTTTATTCTGATCAAAGGAACAATTAACCAAGAAGATATTACAATCATGAACATATATGCACCAAACTCTGGTCCTCCAAACTTCATAAAAAGAAGACTACAGGATTTTAAGACACAGATTAATTCAAATTCGCAAATAGTATAGGACTTCAATACCACACTGTTGCAATTAGGCAGGCCAATCAGACAAAGAATAAACAGAAAAACATCTGAATTAACAAATATCATTCATCAAATGAACATACTAGACATCTACTGAATATTTCACCCAAACATCAAAGAACATACTTTCTATTCAGCACCCCATGGAACTTTCTCCAAAGTCCACCACATACTGGGCCACAAAAGAAGCCACAACAAATATAAAGAAATTGAAATAATTCCATGCATTCTATCAGACCACAACAGAATAAGGCTTAAAAATCAAAGCCAGAAAAAGCACTAGTCTGTACATGAACTCATAGAGATTAAATAAAACATTCCTGAATGATGACTGGGTCAAAGGAGAAATTATGAAAGAAATAAAAGTATTCCTGGAACTGAACATAAAGGACAATACAACACAACAAAACCTATGGGGCACATAAAACATATTCTAAGAGGGAAGTTTATAGCTCTAAGTCCCTAACATTAAAAATCAGAAACAGCACAAATAAATGACATAACTTTGCAACTCAAGACTCTTAAAAGGCAACTTCAAATGAAACACAAACCCAGTAAACAAGAAGAAAACAAAAAAGCAGAACAGAAATTAATGAAATAGAAATAAAGAAAATAAAACAATACAAAGAGTCAACAAATCCAAGAGATCATTCTTTGAAAGGATAAACAAGATAGACAGACACTTAGCCTAGTTAACCAAAAGAAAACAACAGCAATTCCAAATCAAGAAAATCAGAGATGAAAGGAGAAATATCACGAGACAACTAAAAGATCCAGAACATTATAATGGAATACTTTTAAAACCTATTATGTTTTTAAATTTGAAAATCAAAAAGAAATGGATATATATCTAAAATTATGGACATCACTAAGACTAAACCAAGAAGAGTTCAACAGCTTGAACAGACCCATAAAATACAAGGAAATTGAAACAGCATTACAATACTTCCCAATGAAAAAATGCCCAGACCAGGTGGTTTCACAGTAGAATTCTACTAGACATTTAAAGAATATCTGTATCCAATATTACTTAAATTATTCAAAGATGATAGAGAGGGAGAACCCCCAAATCCCTATAATGCCAAAATGAGATAAACATAAAACCAAAAAAGAAAACTCGGGTTGGAGAGATGGCTCAGCTGTTATGAACACTAGTTGTTCTTGCAGAAGACCTGGGCTCGAATCCCAGCACCCACATGGCAGCTAAAAACTGTCCATAATTCCAGTCCCAGGGGATTCAACAGCCTCTACTGACCTCCGTGGGCATTGCACAACATGGGTGCCCTTACCTACATGCAGGCAAAACATGCATACACGTATAAAAAATAATAAATAAAATTAAAACAAAAGAAGAGCATGAAGAAGAAGAAGAAGAAGAAGAAGAAGAAGAAGAAGAAGAAGAAGAAGAAGAAGAAGAAGATTGTAGAAGAGAATTTCCAGAAATTAGGGAAAGACATCCCCATACAAATAGAGGAAGCACATAGAACACCAAATAGGATCAGAAAAGAAACTCCCATGTCATATCATAGCAAAAACACTAAATGTACAGAACAAAGAGAGAATACTGAAAGCAGTAAAAGAAAAACAAGTCACATACAAAGGAAAGCCCATCAGAATTACAGCTGACTTATCAATGCAAACTATGAAAGCCAGAAGAATCTGTACCAAGGTATTTCCAGTTCTACATGACAAAAGATAACAGCCTAGAATACTACACCGAGAAAAATGTCTTTTATAGTTGAGGGGGAAAGAAAAATCTTCCATGACACAAATAGCCTGAAAGAATACATGTCCATAAAAGCAGCCCGTCAAAGAATAGTTGAAGCAATATAGAGAGCAGAGAGAGAAACAACTATACCCTAGGGGCAATGAAAGAAAATAAATATATAATCAAGGAAACATAAAATTACACAAAGAACACAAACAGCAATCAAAATTATAGCAACCAATACACACCTTAGAATAATAACCTTAAATATCAATGGACTGAACTCCCCAGCCAAAAGAAACTAAACTGAATGGATTAAGAAACATATTCCATCTCTTGATGTCTGCAAGAAACCCCTCACCTTCAACAATAGGCACTACCTTAAGGTAAAAGGATGGAAAAGAATATTCCAAGCAAATTTCACTAAGAAACAAACAGGTATTGCAATTCTAATATCTGACAAAATAGACTTCAAAGTAAAACTAATCAGAAGAGATAAGGAGGGTCACTGAATTCTGATCAAAGGAACAGTTAAGCAAGAAGATACCACAACCCTTAACATATATGCACCAAATTCTGGTTCACCCAAATTCATAAAAACAACACTACAGGACTTTAAGACACAGATTAACCCCAACTCAGTAATAGTAGGGGACTTCAATACCCCACTGTCTCCATTAGACAGGTCAACTGGACAAAGAATAAACAGAGAGACATCTGAATGAAATGATACCATGCATAAAATGGATCTAACAGACATCTTTTGATTATTCCACCCAAACTCCAAAGTGTACACTTTCTAATTAGCACCCCACAGATTTTTTTCAAAACTTGACCACATACTGGGCCTAAAAACAAACCTCAATGAATACTAAATATTGAAATAATTCCATGCATTCTATCGGACCACAAAGCAAAAAAGCTCAAAATCAACACTGAATGAAGCCCTAGTCACTACACGAACTCATGGCAATTGAACAACACACTTCTTAACAACGAGTGGGTCAAAGGAAAA
Source organism: Nannospalax galili (assembly GCF_000622305.1). NCBI lineage: Eukaryota > Metazoa > Chordata > Mammalia > Rodentia > Spalacidae > Nannospalax > Nannospalax galili. The sequence goes on along the minus strand of NW_008349975.1, from coordinate 3,094,495 downwards.
ATTAAGAAAGAAATAAAAGAATTCTTGGACTTCAATGAAAAGGACAATACAATACAACACAACACAACCTCTGGGACACATTAAAAGCAGTCCTAAGAGGGAAGTTTATAGCTCTAAGTACCTACATTAAAAAATTAGAAAGAGCCTAAATAAATGACCTAACACAAGGCACTTGGAAAGCAAGAACAGTGCCTAACTCAAGGCCCTGGAAAAGCAAGAACAAATAAAACCCAAACCCAGCAGAAGAGACAAAATAACAAAAATCAGATCAGAAATTAATGAAATAGAAACAAAGAGAACAATACAAAGAATTAATGACTATAAGAGCTGGTTCTTTGTAAAGCTAAAGACAGACAGACCCTTAGCCTAATTAACCAAAAGAAAGAAAGATCAAATCCAAATCAACAAAATCATAGATGAAAGGCAAAACACCACAACAGACACCCAAAAGATCCAGACCATCATAACAGAATATATTAAAAACCTATATGTTACTAAATCTGAAAGTCTAGAATAAATGGATGGATATCTGAAATCATGGGAACCTCCAAAGTTAAACCAAGAAGACATAAACAGTTTAAACAGACCCATAACATATAAGGAAATTGAAACAGTAATACAAAGCCTCCCAATGAAAAAGAGCCCAGGCCCAGATGGATTTACAGCAGAATTCTACCCGACCGTTAAAGAAGACCTCCAACCAATACTACTTAAATTATTCAAAACAGTAGAAACAGAGGGAGAACTCTCATATTCCTTCTATGAAGCCAGCATCACTCTACTACCCAAACTGGGTAAAGACAAAACTAAGAAAGAAAACTCTAGACCCATATCCTTAATGAGAATGGATGCAAAAATTCTCAACAAAATTCTTGCAAACTGCATACAGGCACACATCAAAAAGATCATTCACCATGATCAAGTGGGCTTTATCCCAGAGATGCAGGGAAGGTTCAACATAGGCAAGTCAACAAATGTCATTAATAATATAAATTGACTTAAAGACAAAAACCACATTGTCATCTCAATAGATTCAGAAAAAGCTTTTTACAAAATTCAGCATGCATTTATGTTCAAATTCCTAGAGGGAATTGGAGTGGAGGGAACATAACTCAACATAAAACTATATACAACAAACTCACAGCCAACATCATTCTAAATGGAGAAAAACTGAAACCATTCTCATTAAAATCAGGAACTAGAGAAGGATGTCCACTATCTCCACTCCTTTTCAACATAGTGCTTGAAACTGTTGCTAGAACAATAAGATAAGAGAAGGAAATTAAAGGAGTACTAATTGCAGAAGAAGAGGTCATTATCAATTTTTGCAGAAGATATACTATACCTAAGAGATCCCAAAAATTTCCCCAGAAAGCTCCTAGAACTTATCAACACTTTCAGTAAAGGAGCAGGTTACAAAATTACAAAAATCAGTAGCCTTTCTATATGCCAATAACAAGCAATTGGAGAAAGAGTACAGGGAAATGCTCCCATTCACAATTGCTGCAAAAAAATAAAGTTTCTTGGAATAAACCTGACTAAATACACCAAAGATCTTTACAATGAAAATTTTAAATCATTAAAGAGATTGAGGAAGTCACAAGGAGATGGAAAGGTCTCCCATGTTCATGAATTGGAATACTTAATATTGTTAAAATGACCATCCTACCAAAAGAAATGTATATATTCAATGCAATCCCAATCAAAATCCCCTTGAGGTATTTCACAGAATTAGAATAATTTATTCTTAAATTCATATGGAGGCACAAAATATTGCAGTTAGACAAAGCAACCTTGAGCACAAAGAGCAACACTGGGGGGTTACTATACCAGATCTCAAAGTATACTACAGAGCCATAGTCATGAAAACAGCATGGTACTGGGGCAAAAATGGACATATAGATCAATGGAACATCATTGAAGATCCAAACCTGAGTACATGCAATTTCAGCAACTTAATATTTGACAAAGGTGCCAAGCACACACAATGGACGAAAGACAGCTCTTCAATGAATGGTGCTGGCAAAACTGGATCTCCACCTATAGAAGAATGAAACTAGATCTTTATCTTTCACCTTGTACAAAAGTCAACACCAAATGGATCAAAGACCTCAATGTGAAATTGGAAATCTAGAAACTATTAGAAGAAAATATTGGCAGTAACGTACAGGATATAGGTGTAGAAAAGGATTTTCTAAATCAAACAGAAGTTGCTCAGGAATTAATGTCAGCAATCAATAAGTGGAACCTCATTAAAATAAAAAGCTTCTGTACAGCAAAAGCAATAATCAAAAGAGAGAAGAGAAAACCCACAGAATTAGAAAAAATCACCAGTGACACATCTGACAGGGCTTTAACATCCAGAATATATAAAGAACTCAAAAAACAAAGAATTGAGAAACCAAATGACCCAATTAAAAGATGGGCTAAAGATCTAAACAGAGAGTTCTCCAAGGATGAAATAAAGATGGCTAAGAAACATCTCAAAAAGTGTTCAACATAGTTAGTAATTAGGGAAATGCAAATTAAAATTACCCTAAGGTATCACCTTACCTTAATCAGACTGGCTAAGATCAAGAGAACAAATGATACCAAATGCTGGTGAGGATGTGGAGAAAGGGGAACACTCATTCACTGCTGGCGGGATTGCAAACTCATGCAGCCGCTATGGAAAACAGTGTGGAGAACTGTTAAAAAACTAAAAATGAACCTACCATATGACCCAGTTATACCACTCCTTGGCAAGCAGGGTCTCTGGACCCTCGCCTGAGTATCCAGTCACTCTTCCCAGCCAACTGGTCCAGCCTTGGAAGACAAAAGCAAAGTAAGGAAGAACCCAAGAGAGGGATGCATTTGGAAGCCCTTGTCAAGAAACTTCAGTGGACTTTCACATGAACATTTGGAAAATTGTCCTGTTCTGACTTTTATCTAGTTCCCGGTCTAGAACTTGTAATGCTAATTACTCTTGCCTTTACTTCTTCATGTCTCCTATTCATGATTCAAGGGCTTTCTTTTCCCCTAGAGACAAGAGTTATGCAATTTGGGAGCCTTTTAGATAGACCCCACTGAAGGAGTCCTCCAGTTGTCTTACCCTGTGTCCCTGTTCAGCATGGAAGAAGCCAGAGCAATCTGTGTCTCTATTCCCTATTGGCAATTTGGATGACCCCCTTCAGAGGATGGTGTGATAAGAATAGGAGGTATGAATTGGCTAGGTAGTTAAGGTAAAAAGACCCCAAAGTAATGTAGGCAGATTCTTGGCTAAAAGTCAAAATGTCCTTGGGCCTGTTAGCAACATAGTCTGTTCCAAAGGCCCAAAATGTGAAAAATATTTGGGAGCTTGTATCTAATCCTTAAAAGATTTTTAGGGTTACCTCTTCAGAGGGAGGTATGTTGGAGGGGAGGGAGTGGGCATGTACTTTATGCATGTATGAAGTTCTCAATAAATTATTTATTTTAAAAAAAAGAATCTGCAAAAATTCTGGTCCTTGGATAGGATTCTTGTATTAAAGTTCACATGCCTGTGTCTCAGGAACCATTGCGGAAGAAGGGATGAAAAGATTGTAAAACCCAGGGAAAAGTTGCATGACCATATGGAAATAGAGTCCTGAAAGCTCCTGGAACCCTGTGCATATGAATTTACAGCAATGGTGTCGGCATACACAAGTCCCATGCAGGCTCTAGCAGACAAAAACTCAGCATAGAACTGAGGAAACAGGCAGTAGACCCCAGTCTTAGCTAAAGAAATATTGGCAATGGATTACTGCTGGGTGAGGAAGAACTGATCTTCCTAAAGCAAGGGACTCTAGATAATCTGACTAGGCCTCTCTCTGTAAATGAACTTGCACTGAATAAGGTCTGACTAACTTGGAGCAATAGGCCTTAACACAAATGACAGAATGTATGAGTTGCAGTGGGGGCTATGTGGGGTGACAGTGGAGAAGGAGGTATAAAGATGATTAAGATTGATTTGAGTTGTTCTGAATGAAATACACAAAAATTCAATAAAAACAAATTTAAAATAAAAGATCAACTCTCCCTCACTCAGCACTAATCAGCTGCCAATTTTCTGTCAGCTAATTCACACCTTTCTAAGTAGTGTAAGTATTAATGGCTTTTCTTTTCAATTTCAAGTGGTAAATTACTTTATAAAATTACCTGTGATATTTTTTTAAATATTCTCAATTCATTTTAAAATCTCTTTAACAGTTATAAAAATTCTCCATATGGCAGAATGTTTTCTTTTCTTTTTAATTCTTTAACTTTTCTTATTATTTTTGGCAGACTGGAAGACACTGAACAGCATCATGTGTTATTTCAATATGCATGCACACAATACATACAAATTAAATATTTATATATATATTTAAAATAAATAAGATATATGTTTGAAACTGAGTGATGAGCAAGACAACATAAAGTCTCTGAAAAGCATAGATTAAAACAAACAAATAATTGAAAAAGAAACCTTATTATTTTCTTGTCAAATGCCTGAAAACAGAAAACTGCCCTGTTAAAACTGCCACAAAACAACCGTCTGCAAACTGAGGTCCCAAGATAAATCAAACTTGCTAACATCTTTATATTATGTTTTCAGATGTTATAACCATGAGAAAAATATTTTTACTGTTTAAGTGGTTCATACTGCAGTATTATGTTATGGTATCCCTCTCAAACTAATTAATAACATTATAGAGAGTACAGCAGAAGTATATAGATAAGAACCAAATGAACAAATAATAAATTAGACAGAAACATGCAGATAATTAGGAAATCTATTTATTACACTGAAGAATATTTAAACATATAATTATACTATTTCCTCCACTAGATCTTTCTCAATGACACATTTTGAAGTGTTATAGTGTGATGTTGTATTGTGATAGAATTGAATTTCTAAAATATTGAGGATTATACAAATTAACAAATTGAATGAGAGCCAGGTATGGTGGAGCACACCTTTATTCTCAGCACTGAGGAGACACAGGCAGGTGGGTCTCTGTACTATCAAGGCAACCAGGGCTACACAGGGAGTCACAAGTCAGTTGGGGTTATTTAGGGAGACACAGTCTAAAAAAATAATTGAATGGAAAATTAAATATAAACATGGCAGACTCAACAATCTTGATGTATAAAGTTATACTTACAAGTTTATGAGTACATCATGTCTGAAAAGATGATTTATGAAATTTTATTTTCATTTTCATGATTTTGCATGTATGTACTAATAAGTAAATGCTGTGATGAATTTGCCTTAAAAGTAAACAATTGATAAGCATGACATGGAATTCCATGAAAATCAGAGAACTGAATTCTGGAGCCAAGTTCACTAGTTATTAGCTACTTACGTATGGCACTGATGTATGTTCATCAGCAGTTCTCAGTACCAAAGAAATAAAGTTATATATATATAATCATTATAATGTTTACATATCTCTATATATCCATGAATGCTTATATCTTTATCTGTCTATACATAAATTATTTTTTGTAAGGAATTGGCTCATAAGATCATGGAAACTTGGGAAGACCAGATCAAGGTTTCAGCATATTTGATGTCCAGTGAGTGAAAGCCTCCTTACTGGTTCTCAGACTACTGCCCTCTTTCTTCATCTTCGTGTAATAGAAATAGGGAGACCTTTGACTTTTATGTAAGGGCACAAATTCTATCATGAGTGCTCTACCCTTGGTGAGTTCTCCTAAACTTTATAAACACCTACACGTCTCATTTTCTCATGAGACTCAGATTCGTGTACTTTTCAGAAGTAAAATACATTCATTTCATCCTAATATTCCTCAAGAGTCTTAGTTCATTCCAGCACTAACTCTAAAGTCTTAAGTCCAAAGTCTCACTTTGGCATCCTCAAAATTAAATATAGGTTAAACTATAAATAGAATTCTGCCAAAAGCAAAGTTCTTCCTGGACTATAAGTCTGTGAAACCAGATTTTTACACGATTCCAAATTGCAATGGTGGCATGGTTATATAGTAGACATCTTGTTTCAATAGCAGAAAATCTGAAGAAAGAAAAGTATAGGAATGAGCTGCTTCCCTAAAGATCTTGATACTCTTTCTTTAGTGATATACTCTGTACTTTGGCATCCTGCTCCCCCTAAACACACACACACACACACACACACACACACACTGAAATGAAAAAGGCAGACCTGGCTAATAAATTTTGAGTTGTCTTTGAATTTATTCACCTCCTCTCTAAGAATTCCATATATTGACAGTAGAATTGCATATCAATGTGACAGAGTTTTTTAGGATGCAAAATAGATGGCTTCATTTTATCCCATTTATTTCAAACTGGCATGTAGCTCAATTTATTCCACAATCTCTTTATCAAATGAGATATCTCTTTATTAAATTCTCTTTAGAATCTTTGGTGTAGTTTTATAAATATACAATGTTTTTTCCTTTATGGACTGCTGAAAATTTTCCAAATATTCAAGTTCTGATTCTGTTTAGTTTCATAATCCCCTTTTCAATTAATTTATCTACTCTTTCTTTTTAATGTAAACAAACTATTCCTTTGAAACTTCACTTAGAAGGTACTTATTAAAACTTATTATTGAACTCTATAACACTTGAACACTAGAATTCTGCAAGACTTTTGCCACTTTGAAGAACTGTCTTTCCATCAGTTTTCAATAACACTTTTTTTCAATTTAGTGCTGTCAAAATCCATTTAATATCTATATTTCTGTCAATATCCTGTTCAAGACTGTATTTTTTTTCTAAGAAAAAAAAGTGAAGGGAGAGAACAAAAACCTCTTCCTAATAGCTCTTTCTAAGGGGCAGTAATCATAAGGTTCCCTCCCACACTAATATCTTTTAAATCTAATTAGCTACCGAAGACCCCATTACATTGGGCAAGTAAGATCTTAACATATGCTTTCTAAAGGACACACTTTTGTGTCCAGCAATGAACATAGAACTATTGTGATTCAAAATTTGTTAAGATTCTGCTTAACTCATGGGCTGCAGTCTAAATGAAGGGAAACCCCAGTGGCCTGTGATCTCATAAAAATTAACATCAATAACAATGAGAAGCGCTGAGGTGCTAGCTCAGTGGTTAAGAGCACTTGCTACACATGCATAAGGACCTGAGTTTGAATATCAATAACCCATGCAAAGCTGGGCACAGTAACCTGCCTACATTCCAGTGCTCTTATAGTTTCTTGTTTGCATGGATGGGTAAAATTAATATTGTGAAAATGACCATCCTACTAAAAGCAAGTAACAGATTAAATGCAATCCCAATCAAAAGCCCTGTGATATTCTTCACATAAATAGATTTAAAAAGTCTTAAAATTCAGATGGAAGCATAAAAGACCCTAGAGAGCTAAAACAATTCTAAGCAAGAACAGTGTTGAAGGGATTATTATAGTACTGGATTCATAATACTACATACCAATGGTTTGAAAATTAGTGTGATGTTGTCACAAAAACAGACATGTAGATCAATGGAAGATGCTAAAAGTCCCAAACATAAGTACATGTGATTTCATTTATCAGATTTTTCTCAAATATGCCAAAATCCATATTCAAGGAAAGAGCATTGTCAACAAATGGTTCTGGAAAAACTGGATGTTCATATGTAGAAGAATGAAATTAGATCCTCATCAATAAAATCCAAAAAGATCAAACTCTCAATGTGAAACCTGAAACACTGATAGAAAAAAATATAGGCAATACACTATAAGATATTTGTACAATAAAAGACATTCTGAATAGGACTCAGTTGACTCAGGAATTAAGAACAGCAATCAACATACGGGACCTCATAAAAGGAGAATGCTTCTGTACAGCAAAGGAGAAAAATACAAAACAATCCAGTACTAAGGAAACCCATAAAGTGGGAAAGAACCTTGGACAACTAAACAGCCAACAGGCTATTAGTATACAGAATATATAAAGAATCCATAAAACTACAAATCAAGAGAACAAATGACCCAACTAAAAAAATGGGCTATGGATCTGAACTGAGAGTTCTCAAAAGAAGAAAAAAAAAAAGGCTAAGAAACATCTAAAGCAGTTTAACATTCCTAGCAATCAAGGGAATGTACTTAAAATTAAGATTGCATTTTACTCCAGTCAGAGTAGGTAAGATTAAGGAAACAATTGGCAATAAATATTGGCAAAGATGAATGGAGAAGCAAACCCAGGTTCACTGATGACAGGATTGAAAACTGGTATAGCCACTATGGAAACGTGTGAGAATTCTCAAAAAACTAAAAAGAGACCTACCATATGACCCAGCTACATCACTCACTGGCAAATAACCCAAAGATTAGATCACCTACAACAGATATTACCTGTCCGTGTTCATTGCTGCCCTATTTACAATACCCAGCAAATAAAAACAATCTTGATGTCCTCTGTAAGAAAAATGAAGTCATGAAATTTGTAAGTAAATATATGGAACTGGAAATTATGCTGTTTGAAGTAACCTTGACCCTGAAAGATAAGCACTGCCTGTTTTCTGGATCCTAGCTCCAAATCTTTAGATTTGAATAAAGAACCTGGAGTAATCACAAAAGCCAGGAAAGTAGAAAGGAATCATGGGGAAAGGGAGAGAGGGAGCTCTAGAGAGGGGATGGTATGACATAGGTACTATGAAAGTACTAAGAGGAATAATGAGGGGGGCTTAACTGAGGAGGGAGTAGGGAAGGTAATAAAGAGGGAGAGATAAATAACACTATGGATGTTTGAAAAAGCCATAGAAACATATTTTATAAGCTTGCTTACTTGTAGAGATAACAATAATAATTAAAGATGAGGTCATGAAGTTGAGAAGGAATCAGGATTTCTTAAAATTTGGAAATGGGGAAGAAAAGATGGAAATGATATTTATATAATACTCATGTATGAAATTCTCAAAAATAAGTTAAAAATAAAATGTGTTACTGAAAAGATATATGTATAATGTATGGGTGAGAGCCAGAGAGCCAGTTTTCTCTAGGGATAAAACCTCATAGGTTATCCAATCCCAAGTGGTAAGACTTAAGACATATAGATACAAGCAACATTAAATCTAGTTGAAATGAAGTTATAGTGCACAAGGTGATGATGCTCCTCCAAGGGCCAGAGACTATCAGACAAAATCTCCAGTGCCAGGCAAGGGAAATCTCCTTTCAGGTACTGCTGAAGATGGGCTTCTTGGTCCAAGAGACTGTTACCATTTCCCTTGGTTGCCTTCCAGAAATGGAATTTAAGACCTTATTGCTGAACATAAATACATACTACATACAGGGCTTGTGAGAAATTGAGTGAAAACTGATCTGGAAACTTCCTCCCTGAGAGCTAGCTCTCATAGTATTGGATGCTAAGTAAGCTGTCAAATGAGAAAATAATCCAAGTCCTATCCAGTTGTAAACCATGACAATGACCATCCTGGCAAGATATCCCTAATGATGCAATTATAACACTTATAGCTTGAGGGTAACCAACAACTATCTAATAGGACTTAAGGCATGCTCAGAAAGGTAAGAATTCATGCTCATACTGTAAAGCTATCCAACTACTACCTGTGGCTTAAGAGGTCGTAGACCCTGGACAATATACTACTAACATTTTCCTAAGTCAATATACTTTATAGATGTATTCTTAATACTTATACACACATATAAGTGTAGCTTTTATCTCACTTCAAAGACTCTTCTTTCTGCAGCATATGGAGGATACTACAGAGATCAACATTTGGTCCAAACTACAGAGAACAAATTATCATGGGAAACCAGCCCCAAATGGCACATCTACTGTGCAGCTCCTGCACCTAAGATCAGAGAACACTGTGGAACAGGTAGGGGACGGATTGTAAGAACCAGAGAACCAGGATACCAGCTCCAAGATAGTATCTACTTGTCATGACAGTGATTCTGTATGCGTGAAATTACAAAAATATGTTTGCCTAAATAAGACCTATATAGTGGCTTCATCAGTTGCTAACCCAAATGAGGATGAGGGAAATTTCATGATAGTCTTTCTCCCAGATGAAGAGCTATAGGCCATCAATGGCTATTGGAGGAGGAAGAATGTGTTTTCACTAAGGACAAACTCCCTAATAGGTTATCCAATCCCAAGCTGTCAGCTCTAAACACACATACATATGAACAACACCAAATGAACTCAGTAGTATATATACGTGCATATATATATGGTATATATGACATATATGATATATATGGTCATGAATTTGGGATAGGTTCATGGGGGCATGGGAGGATTTAGAGGGGGAAAAGTAGAGGTAAAAAGATGTAAACACAGTAATCATGTATAATCTACTCAGTAACTTAATATACTTCATTTTGGAAAATGTGTACTTGAGAACAAATGGAAGGTAATCCATTTCCAACAGATGCCACCATTTATATCCCATTGCCTAAAAATGCTCTCAGTGGAAGCCAGAAGCCCAAAGTTCTCTATCAGGAACTCCAGCTGAGGGCCTTAAGACTTCCCCCAGTTAATTTCTGCTGGAGGTTGTAAGCATGTCTGATGTTATTGCCTTTGTTTGCTCTCTGAATCATGACTATGCTGTTTCTACTGGTTTTTGGAAATGCTTGATTTGATGATGCTTTCTATTTGCTGCTTCTTTCTGTCTGCTACTTGCTATTTGTTCTTTTCATTAATTTGCTTTATGCTTAATTATTTCATTTGCTTCCCCACAAAAAAAAAAAAAAAAAAAAAAAAAACCTGTCTATGAAGCATTTACCTTTAAAATTTTGGAGTTTCTTTAAAATTCTGTAATTTTGTAAGATAGTTTAACCTTTTGAAACAATTAAGACAATTTTAACAGTAATCACAGAATGTGTGAAGAAATATGATGAAGCATAAAATGATACATCTTTTCCAAATCAAAACATAGCTTAAAAATCATAATCTCTATGTTTAATATATTTTGCTGCTTTTTACATAGTTCTAACCATTAGTTAATAAAAACATTTACCATTTTTAACTCTGGGCCATTTTTAAAAATCTATTCACATTCTAATATATATGACAAAGTAAATTAGAGTGATAACCTTTATTAATCAGTTTTGTAAGAAAACTTAAGTAGAAGGCATCACAGCCACTGCATTCAGGAAGAGTTGAACACTACAAATGTTACATAGAAAATGTCAAAACAGCAGAACACATTGTTTGAGATCTTATAAAATATTCACGTAGTTGCAACACTTTTAGGCCACAAAATAAACCTTAATTATCTTAAAACAGCAACAAAAATATTTTTTTTCAGAACAATGAATATCATACTATGTACTTAATAAAATACTATTATTGTGAAAACAGCAAATGTGTTCTCAAATTTCCAGCCCACACTTCCTGTGCAAAGACCTAAAATGATTCTTTCCCGTACTGAAAAACGTCTACTGAAGTATTTTTTGAGTGTTTCCTTTGCACTGAATAAGAAGAAATTTTCAGAACAAATTTATTGGAAGGAAAACTGATTTTCATTGAAAAGTTTATAAAGAATCTATTCTATTATGATTTCATGTCCTTACAAATATTTATGTTTGATATTCTGCTTCAACGTCTCTTTTAGCAGGCAAGAAAGGAATAAGTACCCACGTTAAATTTCTAGATAATTCCTAAGTGTTCTAAGGCAGCGATTTTCTACGATTTTTATATAGCATTTTATTTTCTCTCTGGTTTACAGCCTGTTTTTCAAGAGCATAAGTCTTTATGTGACAACCTGGGTAGCTATTTCCTTTTTCCTTTGAAATGGATCCTTCTTCCTGGCAGCTTAATTTTTGGCACAAGTATAAGAGGTATGAAAATTCCTCCATATTTAATCGTGTGAAACGAATTCTGTTAGTGAACAGCTGAATTGGGCTGTTCTGAAAGAGAGCACCTCTCTCTCTCTCTCTCTCTCTCTCTCAACATTGGAAGATCATCTTTCTTTCACAAAAGCAGCCTTTTATTAACCCTATTTTCTTTTTTAAAATTATTATTAGTGTATGAATTTATTGTCTGCATGTATGATAAGTGCATCAGTATCATTCAATGCCCACAGAAGTCAGGGGAGGGTGGCAGATCTCCTGAAACTGGAGTTATGGATGGTTGTTAGCTGACCTGTGGAAGCTAGGAATTGAACCCAGGTCCTCTGCAAGAGCAGCAAGTGCTATTAATCACTAAGCCATCTCTCCATCCCCAACCATACTTTAACTATGGAGGTGTGATTATATGAAAGAAGCAGAACTGCTGTGAATTTTAAAATAATTTTACATTTTTAAAAATTTTAGATTTACAGAAAAGATTCAAAGAGAGCAGAGAGCTCCCATACTCTCATGTTCAATCTTTGTTCATAAATAAAGAAGCAATATTGCTCTATTGTAAGGATTTTTTTTTCAAATTTTCTTAATTTTTACCTAATGTCTTGTTTGGTATCCAAGAGCAGACAAGGCTCCTTTGACTCCTTTGACCCTTTCCTCATTTTAAATTATTCTAAATTTTTTATGAATACAGCATAAATAGTTCATAGAAATTCTTTCAATTAAACTTTGTCTGATTTTAATTCTTTATCATAATTTAACTGAGATTTCGAGTTTTTAGAAAGAAGGACACACAAATATTTTCACCTTAATATGTCATATCTATACTTTCAACATATTTTTTCACTACAAAACTTGATCATTTGAGCGTGACAATATTTGTCCAAATTTTCCACTGGAAAGATGTCCCTCTACATGTGCATATGGAAGAGTTTGGGGAATTACATTTCTCTACCTTAAACTCGACATGCACAAATACATTTTCTTTTTATTTCCTTTTTTCAGAATCTAACATAAAATTATACAGTATGTAACATCTTCTGACTGGATTCTTTAACAGCAATATATACTTAATCTTTATCCATGAAGTTGAGTTGTACCTTTGATCAACTGATTAGAACTTCAGTGATTGTGGAAAGTTTAAAATGTTGCCGGTTTAGAGCCTAATTACCATTTATCTTGGGCTGTCTTTAGCCCCTTAAATAGCCAGTCTTTGTCAATCTTGAGTTTTTAAATCAGCATCCTATGACTAACAGATAACATTCTTTTGAAATGTACTAACTTAGCAGACCACAAGCTTCCACCAACCAAAAAGTTGAATAACATCAGAAAGCATCTAGGTCCGCAGTTAAGATTTCTGTTTTGTTGTGTCCACCTATTTAATGCTTCCAGCAATGTATTTGAAAAGTGTCTTGATTTATGATTTTATTTTGTTTTTGTTACTATAAAAACTTTATGAAACTGCTGCCACATTGGAACACAGCATTTGTGGTAATCCGAATCTGTGTTCCCAAGGCCATGGTCACTCATATTTGTTTCCAGAATAAACTCTTATCTTCCTTGAGGTGAGAGTTATGATTCTGTGTTGACAACGAACATCCAACTAGATTACCCATTGCCGTCATTAGAGCTAAAAAGAAACATTTTAGTGTTCAATGTTGACATGTTTTAGTACTTTATTTGTATATATATATTATTGGAAATTATCTTCATAGCTGAGCAATTTTGATACTTATCTATTCACTTGTATCAAATTCAGTATCCAATGGTTAAGATGAATTTAATAGTTGAAGGTTCACTACTCCAGATGAGTCTGATCTTGAAATTAATTATTACCATGTATTGTGTATACTAGTTGGCCTTCTTAAAATATTCAGTTATTTCTATTTTTAGTGCACATTTATAAATTATTAAAACTAATATCATTGAAATTTTCTCTGTCATTCCTAGACAGACACACTTGCAAGATAGTTAACTTTACGTGTATGTATGTAAGCATACACATTTGCCCACAGGTTATTCTTATATGTATTTCCTATAGCAGTTAAAAATATATCTTATATGTACAACATATATAGCAATTTTTAAATGATTTAAATATATAACATATCCACAGAAAATATATTAGTCTAACTCTTTTCTAAGACTGCAAATAAATGTGTCAATATGTATGGTAGGAGATGATGTCATTTATTCCTTGAGGGAGGAATCCAGCACCCACATGGTAACTAACAACCATCTGTAACTCCAGATCCAAGGGAATTTGACATCTTCTGATCTCTGCAGCCATTGCACAACATGGTTGCACTTACATGTATGCAGAATATGAACTCATACACATAAAACAAAAATAACAAAATTGTTAAAAATTGAAGATGAATTTAATCTGCTAGCCACCCAAAATTTCTGTTACCATTTAGGTTAAATTTCTTATTTCCTCTAAAGCTTTAAAAATCATGGACTATTACAAAGAGTTTCTGCTACTAGCTTATATTATCACTTTTCTCATTATTAAAAAGCAAGCTATTAGGAACAGAATAACTCTGTCACCTTACAATGTTTTTTACATATGGCAAAAACTCATATACTGGTGATGAGTTAATTACTTTACAGTGCATATCCTGTCTGATATTTCTGGAAATTGGTTGTTTGAGCCCACCTAATGCTCTGGTCTGGGGACAGACTACCTACATGGTTTGTCATAGTATATTATAATTTGTATCTTTTTGTAGGATATGACCTACAAACATAAATTTAATTCACATTTCTGAGCATGTTCTTATAAGTCAATTTGGGTGTTTTCACAATTAAGAAACAACATTAAGGGAGATCTGAGCTGTCCTCTCCGAATGAAAGAAGAGTAGCAATATGTAAAAATCTCAATGGTGAGTTGAAGGTGAGAAGAAGAAAATGACAAAAGTTGAAATTTTACTTTGCTTGGAAACATTGCAATAAATACTGATAAACTCAGGAAGTAGAAGGGAAAGCACAGACCGTAAAAATCATCCTAATTAGGTTAACATAGCTCCTGTTGAATGTTGCTGAGAGCTTTAAGTAAGCAGGGTTTTGACCTTATGCCAAAAGAGAAAGCATTTCCATGATATTGGTCTGTAACGATTCCATTAAAGATTCAAAATACACATTCTACTTGTTTAAAACTCTTATGTGTGAATAGGTCAAAGGATTCTGGAGGCAGGAGCTCCTTACAGGTTATTAAAGGAAATTTTAAACTACAAAATGCCTTACATTTATAAAGAGATTTTTTTTTAACAGACACTTTGCTAAGTGAGATAGAATTTTTTCTGAAACTGATATAGTAAATAGAATTCAAAAAATGCCCATCAGATTTCCCTGGTTTGAATGCCCTTTCTAATCACTTCCCTGGTTTGAGGCAAGATTTCTGAATGTGAATGATCAGATTATGTTACATGCTGGTGGTGTGATCTTTTAAAAGTAACTGAAGATTCAAATTACTTGACTTTAAATGATTCAAAAGGGACATTATTTTGAATGATACTGACTTAATCACATGAATGAAAGTCATAAAAGTAAGAGAATCACCACGTGGCAGCAAAGAGAAACAAGTGGCCCTGTTGAAAATGACCTGAAAATAAGGGCTGCCTCTAGACGCAGAGGAATTCAGTTTTATAACCACAAGGAACTAAATTCCAACAATACTAATGAGGCTTCAATTTACTTAAAGTGTCAGAAAAAAAGATGCTTCAAGGTGCTTACACCTTGATTTCAACTTGTGAGACTAAATAGGGAACTCAGCTAAGCACTGACTAGACTCTTCCTGGTACATGGAAATTGGAATATAGCATCTTCATAAACTCTTTAGTTTGTGCTAACTTGCTATGCAACAATAGAGTTAACCTGTTGAGGGGCCTACTGTCTATTACAGTCAGAGAAATCCAAGGGATAACCTCTACAAGTCTCTTCAGTTTCTAATGATACTTACAATCTTTTAGGAGTGAGAAATTTATCTCATTGTGATGAGGATTGAACAATTTACCTACTTGCAATTCATTATACTACCAATTCGGCTCTTTGACAAAATGTTTACTTCTTTTCAGAAAATTTATAGAAGTTAGAGATAAAAATGAGTAGGAAAAGAACCTCAGAGCTCAGCTGAAGGTTAAAGAATGATCAGAGTATTACTTAGTAAAGTATACAGAAATTTAAGATGCTTGAAGTCAGAGTTGAGGATTCTTAAGCACTATAGCTTCTCAATATTTCTTATGGTTGTATTATAAATGAGTACTATTAATTTTCCCAGGAGAAAGCAAACAGACTCTTTTACTAGAAGGTACCAAAATAGTAGAGAAAAAGATTTGTAGCCATAAAATAAGCACATTCATTGTATATTAAAGATAAAGGAATATTTGAATTTAGCATGACATAGTCAAGCTTCATTTAGACTCTGGAGATTTGAACAAATTTATATTTCTGCCTTTTATTTTTTATTCTTTTAACTTATAAAATGATACTAAAGACTAGCACAAAGATTTAATAATAATCCATTTCTCTGTTAAGCTTTCTTTCTATTGATTTCAGTATTTCTTTAAGCTCTGATTTTAGGAAGTTGTACTGCAGATTTGGATAGATGTTTAGAAGAAAATAGTTTGAAAATAAAACCTCCATCCCAAGTAATGTTTAAAAATAAATAGAATTTATACCCAGAAGAATGGTTATTTCTTTGACTTTAGTCTATGCTGAGAGTAGAGGGATACGAATGTTTAAATTAGCTACGACCTGCTTGTGATCAAAGATGTCCTCATGGATGTCCAGGAACAGACCATAAGAAGGACTCTGATTTTACATTGGATCCTCCTAACATTCCATATGCTTAGTAGACATGATGTCATAAAAGAGGAAAGAATGTTCTACAAGTAAAGTCTGTAGGTTATATTATAAGCTAGGACATAATAAATATTTGACAGCTACACTGGAATATTACAGTTTTGGATCCCAGGAAGAAATTAACTAAAAATGTCAGGGTGCTGGGCGTGGTGGTGCACGCCTTTAATCCCAGCAATCAGGAGGCAGAGGCAGGTGGATCTCTCTGAGTTCAAGGCCAGCCTGGTCTACATAGTGAGTTCCAGGACAGCTGGGGCACAGGGAGACCCTGTCTCAAAAAGACCGAAAAAAAAAAATGTCAGGGTATATGGAAGACGATAGCTTCTATTGACTAAAACTTTACAAACTTTTTCTTTAATACTTGGAGAAATCTCTTATGATATAAAAGAATATTGGGTACATAATTATTTCTTATAGAAACTTCATTGACTACATTACTTTCTTTTGCTCCAATTTGTTTATTAGTTACAGTAGTATAATTATTTCTCCAATACCCATTGTGCTTAATGTGAGTAAAGTTGTCTTTTTGAAGAGTCGTTTGGAGTCTAATGACTTTGCATAAGAGCATCATGTCACATTATATGAAGCCATCTGTTTATCCTGAAACTGATTCTCCTTTTCTATAAGGACTTTCTATATGTAGTAGTTAGAGATCTGTCCATATAAATGTCTATTTGAAAGATTCTTGTGTGAGGAAGAATTCAAAACTTCTTCAGGCTGGCACAAGTAATAAAATTGCAGGGCTGTTGTTTTTCCTCTCCCTATAAATTTGTTTTTAAATATTTGTAAGAGAAACAAAACAGAAACAAAGAGCAGACATTTTACTAAGTACATCATCTCTCCAGGCAGTGATTTTCATAATGGCTATAATTATTACATTCTTGTCAGTAATGTTTTCCTTTCTCGGTTTCCAGGACAGCACTATCTTATGTCTCTTTTATTATGGCCATTCTAACTGCGGTGAAGTGATATTTCATTGTAACTTTGATTTACTTTATCTTGATGACTAGAGATTCTGAGTATTTATTTTTAAATCTATTGGGCAATTTTATATCTTCTTTAGAGAAACATGTATTCAGTTTCCCCCCCCACTGTCCACCAAAATCTTCAAGTGATCTATATCTTAGAGTATTTATTGGCACAGTGTATAGCACTGCATTTTCATAACTTAGCCCCAAAACATTCTGTCTCCAACTATGATCATACTGAGAATTAAGGTCTGAACATGTAAAATTTGGGGCATACAAACTCTCCAGTTCACAGAACAGTGATAACATTGCTGATCAATACAAGGGTATGATTATAAGGAATCCTTTGAGAAAACGGACTTGCAGCTGGGGTTGTACTATCCAGCATGTACACAGTACCTCCTCCATATATTTATCAGTTACTTTTCTTTTGGCTGTGACCAGATTCCTATTAGAAATAATTTCTCTCCTAAGATGCTTATTTAAATTGGAAAAGCTCCCTATACTTTTGGGGATGGGAGCTAGGTGTAGTCATTGAAGGCTTTATAAAACAAAAGATCTGGTCAAAGATGAAAGAAAAGTACCTCTAATCAGACGAAACCAAGAAGAGCCACAGCTATCTCTAGAAGTTGGAAGAGGAAAAGACAAGGCTTCGGCCATGGAGCCTCTAGACAAAGCCATCCCTGCTAACATCCTATTTAAGAATGAATAATTTGTTTCAGACTTCTTTCTTCCAGACCTGCAGGATGATGTATTTGTGTTTTGAAAGCCATTAAGTATGTTGCAAAGTATTACAGTAGAAATACGGGGCACTATAATAATATACTTCATTTGACAACCCTAATTACAGAAACTATCTAGCATGTCAGTTAGTATGAAAAGTGACATTTCCCAAGTTTTGTACCTATCTCTTCCTATTCATATACATAAATACAATCAGCAAAATTCAAATTCTTTATGAAAAATAAATATCCTATATTCCCTAGAGAGGAAGAAACATGTCTGATTATCATTTGCTAACAAATTGAATGTAGAATATTTTGTTTACTTTGTCTAAAAATAGTTCCAAATTTTATATATATATGTGTGTATGTGTGTAAGTTAATGCTGATCTTAATAACTCTTCTAAATGGCTGTGATTTTAATCAATCTGATAGAATTCTGCATCCTTATACTTAAATGTTGATCTTTATTTACTTAAGTTCTAAAAATCTAGTATACATGGAAGTTGAAATTTTTTAAGACAGGACAAATAGACACTTCATAATTATTATAGAGTTTTTACTGTAGATTTTTTGACATAAATATAAAATTTAGTGAAATATTAAATAAAACTAATAAACACCTCAATTTTGATCAAGCGAAGGGATATACAAGCCTCTTAGGTTTCTTCTCTTTATGCCTTATTAAAAACTATTTTTATTGATTCATTGAGAATTCCATAAAATGTATTGTGATCACATTCAAACTCCCTCCCTCATCACTACCTTTCTACCTCACCTCCCTGGATGTTATGTCCTCTGCTATTATTTTTAGTTTTTAAGGCCTGTGAAGTCTAATCTATGTTCTCCTAATTGCTCTTGGATGTGGAATCTTATCAACCTACCAGGCTTCAAACTAGTAAAGAAAACTACTCTCATATACAATATAAAAAGTTTAAATATAGTTACTCCACGACAGAGGTTCAATAGCTTTAATTGATACCACACAGTAGAAAATAAAAAGCACAAAGCCAGGAATAGACCCTCTTTTGGAGTTGTTGACCATCAGAACTTGACTGTAAGATCCTATTGGTGCAGACACTGCATATGTGAGTCAAAGAACAAACAGAGAAATCAAGCCAGTACTGACCTTGACGCTTCATCTCTACTGTCTAGCTTTCATAGTACTAGAAGGTGCTATGCATGCTACTAGAAGAGAAAAAAAGCATCAGTCTACTGCTGCTGTGAGTCCTATGAGCTACTATAAGGACTGTCCTGGCAAGAGATGCCCCTCATGCAATAGACACATCGTGCTATGGGAGCAACCAACTGCATTGTGATTGGATTTAAGTCCCATTTCACAAAACTGAGCAAATAACTGGCAATGTTATCAGGGCTAAGAACCTCTGGTTACACAGGTCACAGGCCTCAGAGGAGAACCTACCACTACGCTTCTGTAAACTGACATAGTACTAAACTGACTCCTAATGACTTACTGCTATACCCATATGTTGGGCAGGCATGTGCTCTGAGGAAACTAGAACTGAATCCCCTAGAGACAGAGGCTGAGAAACTCTGAGCACACTGGGTAAAGGGGAGGAGGAGTCACCATTTTGGAATGAGCCATGTGCAGCCCAGTTGAGAAGCTCACGGATGTGAGAATCTGAAATAAGGGAGAAAAAAAAAAAAAAAAAAAAAAAAAAAAAAAAAAAAAAAACCATGAGAGTTCAAGTCTCTGTAACTGACCCTCTTCCAAACAGCATAAACCTTGTTGGCAAACCCAAATAAATATTCTTATTCCTCAAACTTTAATTTAAGAGGAACAATGTGGTGGTTTGGATCACAGAGAGCATGGGTCTCTGAGAGGAATATTTGGCATGACACCATGGAACCTCTGTGACACTCCCTGTACTCCAAAGGCTCAGGGATGATTGTGGAAGAGAAAGCAGAAAGATTGTTAAAAGTCAGAGGTAGCAGATGAATGTAAGGAAAGCTTGTTGCCTGGATACAGAGTACTTGCACATATGACAGCACAGCACATGTGACTGCACACAGAAGACTGCATGCAAGCCAGACAAAAGGAAAACATGGATGGGAGAGGTAGGAAAGAAGCTCCAGCCCTATCTGAGGATCAATTACATGTTTCTATGTTCAAAAAACATGTTTTGAAAATAGTGTACTTTTTCCAGAATCCTATTTAATACTCATTTGTAGATTATGTTATATAATAACATTCCTGTTGTTTCTCTTCCAAAGTAATGTTTAAATTAAAATGACAAAATGAAACTTTTATTTATTAGATGAAGGCATGAAAATTACAATTGCATTAAAAACTCCAATCAAACACCCAGGTTATAAACCATAAAATTCTTTACTTCCAGCAAGATGTCTGAAGAGAGGTGTCTGATGAGGTTACTCTCCTAAAGAATCAAAACCAATACAAAGAATAAACAATTACTTTTCAATTAGAGTATTTGAGAGAGAACACTAGCTTATAATAAGTATGTGACAGAGACATTGATCTATAAGGAAACTTAAATACAGCAGGGAACAAACTACTCAACTCTGAAACCTCAAGTTTCTACTTAGGATCAGCTTTGAAATAATAGGAACGTTTCATTGTTGCGAAGAGACAACAGAGAGGTGTCCATTACTCCCCCCACCACACACACAAACATTAGCATCACAGACACATGAAGTCTTTGTTGTTAGACAATCTCCTGGTCTCATAACCACAGATCTCAAGTGGTAGAGGTGACAGGAGTCCACACCACTGCATGCTTCAAGGGTCATACCAAACTCACACTGTGCCTGGCTCCACCCAGGGTGCTTCTGCCTAGCACTATCTTGATACCTCACCCACCTTGACCTACAGAAACAGATCAGTAGCTGCCCCTACACACAAATGCATGCTGACATTCTCACCCCACGAACCTCTGAATTTCTGTCCATCCATCTGTATGTACCACATGGAAACAGCAAGTGACCCCCTCTTACCTCCTCCATATCTACCTTGGGCTTATCACATCCAATATCATCAACATCAAGCTGAGCTATGTAAGCATGAATACTCACCTTACCAAGCTCTGAATCTAGCTGCCAAGTTAATTGCAGGTGTAGCTGACATTGATTATAGCTAAAGGGGTTACAGAGACAATACTGTACTACTTGGAACCAAACCATGGTACCCCTCCCAACCCATATATTAGGATACATCTTGAAGGAGATAACTGTTCATTGTAAAACTATCTTATAAAATGTCATCAGTTCCAACACATGCACAAATATCAACATTGTGACACACAAGACATTAAAAAATACTGTAAATCACTATCTGTTGTGTGAGAAAGTTTCACTGATGAGAGTTGAGAAAATAAAGGCTGCAGAGTGCTATCCTACCCATGTCCCAATAGGATGCCTATATCAAGCTATTGCCACCCAAGGCACAAGGACCATTGCAGAAGAGAGGCAGAAAGATTGTAAGAATCAGAGGTGGTGAATGACCACAAGGAAACAGTTTCCAGGACAGCTGGTCATTTGCTCACAGGAACTCACAGTAATGATAAGAGCATGCACAGGACCTGCATAAGCTCAAGCCTGACAAAACCCCAGGATACAAGTGGGGAAGAAGCCACAACCTTAGCTGAAGAATGATTGGCAACTGATAACTGCTGGGAGATGGAGAGTTAGATCTTTTTAAATGAACTAGATAGGTTAACCAGACTCTAGTGGATGGACAAATACTGAAGGACATTTGGGACATAGGCTTTAATATAAATGACAGAGTACATGAAATTCTTCAGGAAAGGGGCACTATAAGAAGGGAGAAGATAAGGGAGGAGGTCTACATATGATCAAATATATTGTATGAAATTTGCAAAACTTCATTTAAAAAACTTGAAAAATTAAATAAGTCAAAAACAAAAATAACATGGCAGCTTGACCAGAACACAGAAATTCTCTAGTGACATACTTTAAGGAGTTCAAAATAATGATCCTAAGGAAATCAGAAATATGTAATAAATAGATTATTCAGTAAAACTGAGAAAATAGTACATTATGGGAAAGATAATTCAGAAGACTAGAGATCAATCAAGGAAAGAATCAAGGATTACAATTCAAAAATTCAATTGAGAGTTTCAACCAGAGACTAATTTAACTGAAAAAATAATTTTTGAACGTGGAGACAGGCCTTTTGAAATATCCCTGTAAGAGAAAGGGTGAATAAAGGAGGACGGGAAGGAAAAAGAGGAAGAAAAGAAGGAGAATGAAATAATGATTAAAAGGAAAGTTTTCAGTACTTGTGAAACACAACTACTCTCGCAAATATCCTCATCATGGATGTTCTAGGAGAATAAATGAGAAAAGGCATAGGAAAGCAATTTAACAAAAATAATAGCTGACAACTTCGTAAGTATTGGCAAAGATATGAATGTGCTGATCCAAGAAACAAGAAAGTTTCCAAATAAATTCAACCAAATATTTCTCCATGAGGTGGTATCAAAACTTAGAGGGATGGAGCTGGAGAGATGGCTCACCAGCTCCTGCACAGGGTGTGAGTTTGATTTCAGCCTCCATAGCAGGCAGTTCACAAACACCTGTCACTTCAGATCCAGATATCCAGCTCCACGGGATCCAATACCTCTGCCTCATGGGCACTTACATTCAGATGCACATAGACAGGCAGCCATGAGGTGGTATCAAAACTTAGAGGGATGGAGCTGGAGAGATGGCTCACCAGCTCCTGCACAGGGTGTGAGTTTGATTTCAGCCTCCATAGCAGGCAGTTCACAAACACCTGTCACTTCAGATCCAGATATCCAGCTCCACGGGATCCAATACCTCTGCCTCATGGGCACTTACATTCAGATGCACATAGACAGGCAGACAAATACTCTCTCTCTCTCTCTCTCTCTCTCTCTCTCTCTCTCTCTCCACACACGCACATACATAATAGAAATAAAATAAAATCTTTAAAACCTCAGAGTGAAACCAGTTCTTAAAACAGTAAGAAAATTCTCTCGAGACACTGATAAAAGAATCCCTACTAGAATAAACAGCTGGTTTCTTATCAGAAATCTTGCAGGCCAGAAGAAATTAGGATGATAAGCTTGCAGCCCCAAAGGAATACATTCTCGTGTTCTATGGAATTAGAATGTCACTATAGTTTAATGTGTGCATCTGAAAATAGTTACCAATGGAGTTCAGATATGTATACCATAAACCTTAACAGTATATGAATAGGCTGAATTTTCATAGGACATATCTTCAAATTGTATGGTTTTCATGAGATAATTTTATAAAAAAGGAGTTACTAGAAAAGAAAAAAGTGAAAATATTTTTAGTTCTTTTAATGACACAATTTCAAAAAGAAAATCATAAAACTAAGCAAAAATTAAACAAATTAGAAATATTTCATAAAATTAAACTTGACTGAATTCATAAAGTTCAAAGAAGAGATAAAACGCCAAAGAAACAAAAACAAAAGTTACATCAGCTTTCTCTAGTCTTTAATTACTGTGTGTTAGGTACAAAAGGACATGTTATATACTATATTGTTATTATAGATAAAAGGTTATTAGAAATCTTCAGAATTAAAGCATTATATTTCATAAGTTCATATATGCAGTAACTGTTTACCTAATGGCACAAGATGATCACTGAAATCATGATTATAGTTTCGTTTACACTTACAGAATATATTTAAGCACATTCAAATTAGCATTTAAATTGATTAAAGTGCAAATTGATTTTTTCTTTAAAGATTGAACTACTGCTTTAGCAATTTCTCATTAGTGTAATTTTAATTAAGATACTAGTTGAGCTATGCTTGCATATTTTGTGCTGAGTATAGTTTGGTGTTGATGTTATATTGTTATTACCTCAGGACATTTCAGGAATTGTTTTGGTTTAAAAATACTTGTCAGTTTGTAGAGCACTTAACATTTGTCTTCTACTTTGTTGATAATGTGAGATATTTTAAACATAGATATGCACAAAGGTATTATAGCATTTGCATACCTGAAATAAGAAGATTAGATAAATGAACTGTGGTTTTAATCGATATTTTATAACATTTGACTAGTGATGTCATATATTTCAGCCAATGTGACTCAGATCACTGTCCTTATCTCTGTCTAAATCAGTTGTAAGAGAAAATAAAATTATGGTAAATCTATTACCGCTAAGTTAATGTGTTAACTGTCAATTTCTTTGTTTTATAATATCTATTTGAATTGAAATTCACTGTTGTATATAATTATTATGTTCACAAATTTATTTGGGTGATTTCATTCTGAAGTATTTCAAATTCTATGACCCCTGGTAAAATTTTGTATCCTTCCCTTTCTGGGAAGCTGATACATTTATTACTATTCCATAGGTCACGTAAAATGTAAAAAGATCAGATGTGCTTGTTCTCATTTAATACTTGCTTAAACATATCCTAATATATACAAAACACTGTTTAACTGCCTTGAAAATATTATCTCATTTGAGTCTCCAGACTACTCTCTGAGATAGATCATGTGATTCATATTTTATGTGTCACAAAATATATTTCCTCAGAGCAGAAATTAACAGGAGCTAGTGTGAAGACTAGAGACCATAGAGTTTAGCACTAAAGACCATGCTCCTAAAAAACACTTAGTGGTTTCACCTTGGTGTGGAGTTACATCCTGCCCACAAATCCGTTTTCACCTTGTGTATTTGTCTCAATTAGGTTTGAAATATCTGATGAAATTTGATATATGAGATAAAGACCCAGAAGAAACAATGAGAGAAAAAAATTTTATTGACATATTTTTGGTAATTAATAAAAATAACTTTATTTTTCAGTTGGAAGTCATTTGTCTGAAAATTGGAATGATAATCATTTTATTAATTTGGAGATTATGTTAAATGGCCAAGTTATTCATATCCATACACATATTCTTGCCTAAAGAATTTCATTGCTTTTACTCCCCAATTCTCTCTCTTCTTTCAAATGAATTAACAAGTATTTTCTGAACGGTACTTATTAACCCATCTATATCCTCAAAAATGAACTGTTTTCCACTGTGAATGGCTTTACTGTCACTTTCTGTTCATTTTTTTCACTTGCCATCTTGGCTTAGATAAAAGTTCAGCACAAGAACTCTTTTTGAGACTCATCAAAGCTATTTTATATGTAAATTTCTTCCATAAGTTTGTATTTTCTCTAAGGTTGTATTAAACAGAGTTAAGAACAATAAGTGTGGGGCTGGAGCAATGGTTCAGCGATTTAGAGCCCTGGCCGCTCTTGCAGAGGACCTGGGTTTAAGTCCCAGCACTCACATGGTGGCTAAGAACTGTCTGTAATGCCAGTTTCAGGAGATCCAATGCCCTCTTCTGACCTCCAGGAGCATTGCACTCATACACATAAATAAAATAATAATAAAATAAAAATTTAAAGATCACTAATTCTAACTTAGATGAATTAAGAAAAATTTTCATTATTTAATGAGTAGCATGATACATAGGAGACAGTGATACATATCACAAAGAGTGAATTTTTAATATTTTTTTCAATATACATTTTATTGATTTTTTGTGCTTTCCATACAACAGATTTTAATCATATTTAGATGCCCTCCTCTGTCTACAGTTTCTCAAAGCCCTTGTCCACTGGATTTCATTCATTCAGTCATATATGTTAAGGCCTATTGAGTCAAATTTAAGTCCCCAGATGTCCCTCAGTGTGAGTTCATCCTCTAGAGCTTGTTTAGCTAGCCTCACTCCCTTAAAGAGAACCAACTTTCCCTCACCCAACAGTAATCTGCAGCCAAAAGTTCTTTGACTATGGTTGGGGCTTCTTGCCCATTTTGCCGGTTCTATGCTGGGTTTGAGTTTGCATGGGTCTTGTACATGTATCCCGACTGCTGCAAGTTCATAAGAACATGTTTCCAAAAACCTGGAAAACTCTGTTTCCTTACCATCACCCACAACCCCTGGCGCTTACAGTCTTTCTGCCCCCTTTTTTACAATGGTCCCTGAACCTTGGGTGGGTGAGGTTTAATATAGGAGTCATATCCAAGGACACGCACTCTGCAGTCTCTTATTTTCTACATTTTGACCAGTTATGGCTTTCTGTGTTAATCATCCTCTGTTGCATGAGGAAGCTTCATTGGTGAGGGTTCAGTGACACATTAATATGCTCTCTACCCCCTGTTCTACTATGTTCTGTGAGTCTTAGGTGTAGAGGTTCCATTGTAAATGTGTCACGTAGGACTGGATATCTCTCACCACTTATTTTCTGTGTGTGACCAGTTGTGGAGCTCTGTAATAATCTCCATCTGTTACAAAAAGAAGGTTCTTTGAATAGTGGTTGCAGGTATACTTGTTTGCAAATATAAGGAGCCACATTTAGCATATAGCATACAGCAAGAAATTATGTTTGTCTAGGGATGTGACAGACGTAGGTTTTTCTTTAAGATCTATGACCTCCCCAGCTATGTTAATTTGGCTCTGTTAAATATTTTTTTAAAAAAAATAATAATTCAAAGTGTAGAAGAATGTAATTTGGCTTGAGGGAAAATGGAGGAAATCTGGAAAAAAATATGATTTAGAGGGACAAAGACAGGAATTACAGAATTTAAAATGCTTCTATTAATTGGGTATGTATAAACCTAAGAACTTCTATGTCTGTGAAAGAATTTAGAATGAATTAATCTTCCAATAAAAGTAGAAAAGAACAAACAAAAAACAAAAACAAAAACCAAATGAAGTAACATGGACTCCAAGAAACAAGTGAAATATGTCTTCTTTCATTTGTGGATCTTAGCACCAAATTCTTATGTATCATTATACAACTTGATGTAACCACAGAAGCCAGGAAAATAGAAAGGAACCATGGAAGTAAAGGGAAAGTTAGAGCCCAAAAGAGGGGACTAGTAGGAGGCAGCTATTATAGAGGCAGAAAGGGAGAAAACTGGTTATGTGGCTGGGAATGGAAAATTGGGGATTATATAAGGAACCCTGCAGGTAAATGGGAAGAAGGTGTTAAGAGATGGAGACTGACAGGAGACAGGTATTACCAAGGGGCAGTTTGGGGAAATAGGGTAACTGAGGAGGGAGGAGAGAAGATGGAGTGAGTTGTGAGTAGTGAGTTGTGTTGAGATAACATATTTCTACTGACCATCTATTTTGCATTGGCAAGTCACCTGAGTTATTAAACTTACTGTTTTTAGGAAGAAAATTTCAGAAGTGAAGTCAGTACTAGTTTTGGGTAAAGAAAAAATTTAGATGCATTATTCAGGGTTCTAAGAGAACAGAACTAATCCTGTAATAATTAAGAAGGTAAAATGCTGCTTTAATCAATAAATAAGCAGCATTTCTAATCTTGGGCTCACAACAGAACATTGCACTCATTATGTAGGAAAATGCTGGTAATCAAAATCCAAAATAAATCACTCAACATTGCTTTAGATAAATACTTTTTGTAGTGAAGTGCACAAAAATGGAAACTAAATATTTCATATTTCTATAAATATCACAAAGAAATGTCATAATTGTATCGATTGAGGCAACCATAATTAAATAGATTAAATAGATTTCTCATAAGACACGAAAGTGATTAAAGTGCCACAAACACCCATAGAAATTGTTTACTGTGTGTAATATCAAAAATGAAATCAATTCTGCTGATGACGCTATTTAGTTCATATAAAGTAATGCAATGACACAAATCCATTTTGGCTCAGTTTAGCAGAAAATTTTAAAACATTATAAATTCTTACTATAAGGACTTGCTAACTGTATGAAATTTCCATTTGTTTTCTAACTTTGCATAACTAATTATGAAATCTTAGTGTCTTTCTTGTTTATTTTATGCGTACAAGTGTTATGTCTGCATGTATGTTAAGTGCATCTATATCATGCAGTACCAGGGGAGGTCAGAAGAGGGCATCAGTCTCCTGGAACTAGAGTTGCAGATCATGTGTGTGCTGAGATTTGAACACTGGTCCTCTGAAAAAGCAGCCAGAGCTCTTAACTGCTGAGCCATTTCTCCAGCCCCTTAGTGTCTTAAAATAACAAAATTTTCCCATCTACTTTCTGCTTGATAATAGGCAGACACAAGTTATCTGGGTTCTGCGACTTGGGTCTCATCAGGCTGCTGTCACAGTGTTCTCCAGGCCTCATTTCTTGACTGATTATGTAGCTCTTCATATAGTCACTCAGTGATGGCAGAATTCACTTTCTTATGGTTATAGGACTGGAATCCCATTTTGTTTTCTTTCTTTTTTTCTTTTTCTTTTTCGTTTTTTTTTTTAATTTTTATTTTATTAGAAGAAGCATTTCATTACAACAGCATTAAACTATTCAATAACATTTTTCTGCACTAGGGTACATCTCTTTCAAAATTGGCTGTACATTTCTAGGTTTACAGATGAATTATTACGCTTATATAATCTTTTACTCATTATAAACTCTATAAGACATAAAATTAAATGAGGTTCCAACGTTTAAAAAAGATCTCCACTTCGTTGTTAAAATACACAGTTTCATACAGAAAAATTCATTTTAAGGCAATTGACATTGAGACGTTTTCACATGCATTTCTAATCTCTCTATATATATGACTATTACTGGTCTCAGTCGCTTACTTTCTGAGTTCCTTGGCATCTGAGTACGAATATAAACTCGTCAGATAGACAGCCTTACTCTCCCACTAGAGCCTCCATATTCTGTCATCCCTGCCACTCCACTGTGTTGTCAGCACCCCCATCTATTCCCCGCTATCTACCCTTCTGGTAAATCTAGTCAGCCAGAGGTCCCTGTTCAAGGAGGATCAGCTGTTCCTCATCTACGGCAATCCATTGTCAGTATTCCTTTGGATAGAATTGGGGTCTGCTGTTCATTTTTCCAGTAGTGTGTTTGGTTACTATCTGGAAGAGCCTCATCCATCCTGGACAACAGCTCGACTGAAGGTATCGCCTGTCTGGCTGTGCTGTTTGTCAAGTAGCTTTTAGTTATATATATGTATGCTCTTATGAAATTATATTGGCCCCTTTAATCTTTGGTTATACTTCCCTTTTGGGTGTTTAAGAGGACATACAATTGGACCAAATAAACTGATTTGTTTTTACTCTTGAGGTCATTTGAGGATCTGTTCCTCGGGGGTCCCATGGGCTTGGGAGGAGCCCCTGGCTCCTTTCTTT
>NW_008349975.1:3062002-3062955 GCF_000622305.1 Nannospalax galili | reverse complement strand
TCTTTAATGTCTTTGGTCAGGTTTATTCCAAGATATTTTATTTTTTTGTGGCTATTGTGAATGGGAGCATTTCCCTATGCTCTTTCTCTGACTGCTTGTCATTGGTATATAGAAAGGCTATAGACTTTTGTAGTTTAATTTTGTAACCTGCCACTTTACTGAATGTGTTAATAATTTCTAGGAATTTGCGAGTGGAATTTTTGGTATCCCTTAGATATAATATCATATCATCTGCAAAAAGGGATAATTTGAGCTCTTCTTTTCCAATTATTACTCCTTTAATTTCCTGCTCTTGTCTTATTGCTCTTACTAGAGTTTCAAGTACTATGTTAAAGAGAAGTGGGGATAGTGGGCACCTTGTCTGGTTCCTGATTTCAATGGGAATGCTTCCAGTTTTTTTTTTCCATTTACAATGATGTTGGCTGTGGGTTTGTTATATATGTCTTTAATTATGTTGAGGTACGTTACCTCCAGTCCAATACTCTCTATGACTTTGAACATAAATGCATATTGCATTTTGTCAAAGGCCTTCTCTGCATCTATTGAAATGAGTGGTTCTTGTCATTGAGCCCATTTATGTGATTTATGACGTTTATTGACTTACGTATATTGAAACATCCCTGCATCTCTGGAATAAAGCCAACTTGATCTTGGTGAATAATCCTTTTAATGTGTGTCTGTATGCGGTTTCCAAGTATTTTATTGAGAATTTTTGCATCTATGTTCATTAAGGATATGGTCTATAGTTTTCTTTTTTGGTTGTATCCTTACCAGGCTTTGGTATGAGAGTGATGCTAGCTTCGTAGAAGGAATTTGGCAGTTTTCCCTCCATTTCTATTTTTTTTTGAATAAATTAAGTAGTATTGGATGCAGATCTTCTTTAAATGTCTGATAGAATTCTGCTGTAAATCCATCTGGTCCTGGGCTATTTTTAGTCATGAGGTTTTGTTTTC
>NW_008349975.1:3060700-3061300 GCF_000622305.1 Nannospalax galili | reverse complement strand
TAGAACACATGGAATTATTTCAATCTTTTTGTATTTGCTGAGCTTTTTTTTGGGTCCCAGTATATGGTTGATTTTGGAGAAACTTCCATGGGGTGCTGAGTAGAAAGTATGTCCTTTGGTGTTTGGGTGAAATACTCAGTAGATATCTGTTAAGCCTATTTGATATATGTTTTTGTTTAATTCAGATGTCTCTCTGTTAAGTCTCTGGCCTGTTGACCTATCTAATGGAGATAGTGGGGTATTGAAGCCCCCTACTATTAATGAGTTGGGGTTAATTTGGGTCTTAAAGTCCTGTAGTATTGTTTTTATGAAGTTGGGTGCACCAGAGTTTGGTGAATATATATGTTCATGATTGTAATATCTTCTTGATTGATTGTTCCTTTGATCAGAATGAAATAGCCCTCTTTATCTCTTATGGTTAGTTTCAGTTTAAAGTCTGTTTTGTCAGATATTAGGAATGCTACGCCTGCTTTTTTCTTAGTGCCATTTGCTTGGTATATTTTTTTCTATCCTTTCACTTTGAGATAGTGTCTGTCCTTGAAAGTGAGATGAGTTTCTTGCAGACAACAAAAAGATGGGTTTTGTTTCTTAATCCATTCA
>NW_008349975.1:3040442-3059103 GCF_000622305.1 Nannospalax galili | reverse complement strand
TGGGTGTTGGACTGACCTGAGATCCTGGCCGTGGCCATGCCACGCAGGGATGCAAAGGCAGATGGGGTGGGAATAAGCCCCAAGATTTCCCAGGGAGTGGATTGAGTAGCTGGGTTGTACTGGGTGCAAAGGATCAGGGAGAGGCAAGGTAAGCCTCTGAGCCCCAGAAAGAAGCTGTCAGCCCCAGATAGAGGCTGGCTGGTGTTGCAGGACCAGGGAAGCAGAGAGAGGTGAGGGCAGGGCTGGGTCCAGAGGCAGTGCTCCTGGGGCCCAAGGAAGGCACCAAGCCGGTCCAGGTGAAAGGGTCAGGAAGCAGCACTGGGTCCCCAGGTGTCTGGGCCCCCAAGACTAGGAATGGCACAGGGCCCAAGCTAGGAGTAGAGAACAGCGGGAGAGATGGAAGGGTGAACGCAGCTGGGGGAGTCAAGGTGCCTGGAGGGCTGTGCGATCGACTTATCCCAAGAGAGGCTTGAGGGCAGGAGAGTGAGCCAGGAGAATTTGCTGGTGGTGCAGGTCTGGGAAGCAGGGAGAAGTGAGGGCAGGGCCAGGTCCGGCGGAAGCAGTGCTCCTGGAGCCCAAGGAAGGCACCAAGCTGGCCTGGGTGAAAAGGATCAGGAAGCAGCACCGGTTCCCCAGGTGTCTGGGGACCCAAGACCAGGAATGGCGCACGGCCCAAACCAGGAGCAGAGAACAGCGGGGGAGATGGAAGGGCGAATGAGGCCGGGGGAGTCAAGGCTGGGGGGCTCCGTGATGGACCCACCCTGAGAGGCCTGAGGATAGGGGAGCAGGCCAGGAGAGTTAGCCGGTGGTGCAGGTCGGGGGAAGCAGAGAGAGGTGAGTGAAGGATCAGGAAGCAGTATTGCCTCCCCAGCTGTCTGGGGCCCCAAGACTAGGAATGGCACAGGAGCCAAGCAAGGAGTAGAGAACAGTGGGGGAGATGGAAGGGTGAATGAGGCTGGGGGAGTCAAGGCGCGGAGGGCTGCGGCATAGACTTACCCCAATAGAGGCCTGAGGGCAGGAGAGCGGGCCAGGAGTTTCTTTTTCTTTTTTTTTCACTGTTGGTCAAGGGTTGCTCTAAGCCCCTAGAAGCCACATTTAGGTTGTTGCTAACTTTTTATCTTCAAAGCATCCTCCTGTACTTTCAACTTCTTTCAGGTAAATTCCAGAGCCTTTTAAAGGATTGTCTAAGTAGAACAAGCCTACCTGAATATTCTCCCTTTTGATTAAATTAAGCCAACTGAGTAGCCTAATCATAAGAGTGAAATCCCATCATATTTATAAATTCTGCTCACATTCAGGAGGAGGAAATTAAAGGAGGGTGCATACATCAGGGGAAAGCTATCTCAGAAGCCATCTGAAAATTCCGCCAACTACAATGCATATAGTTGATAATATTCTGTGTTAATAAATGTCTCCATGGAAAATACCTCCCTTGAAATAATAAGCAGGGGCATACCTCCTTCCAAGATATTTTATTAACAGGTTTTCAAAGGTAAATCATGCCTTTATTTTGAAGGATTCTGGTGGCTCCACAAATATACAGGGTGTGGGTATCCCTTTAATTATTTCCAAAGTGGACTGCATCCAAAGTAGCTATTTATTCTGGTAATTTATAGATATTTCTAGAGCTGTTGAAAATAAGGTCTGAACTAAGCTCAGCATGGAACAAAGAAACACTATAACAAAGCATTGGTGTGGGCTGAGGGGATAGATGCTACACTAGAGACTCCTTGGCCAGGTCCATCTTACAGATCCAATAAATTCAAAACCCTTCTCTGGTTATTTTCACAATCCCTCTGTGTGTTCACATTGATTTACTTAGTTTCTGGCAGGACCATTACATTACTTGTATGCTGTGGAATGAGAACATTATTGTAGAAAAGAAGAAGCAGTGGTCTCCACTATTAGCTTTTCTTCCTAGGCAGGACAGCAAATCACAAATGCTTCCACTTCAGCTGGTTGAAACTGATGTTAGACTCAAATAATTAAAAAAAATTTTCATCATAATTCATACTTCAATTGCATCCACCAATAGTTTGTACAACAAATTTCAATAATACTTATGACATTGGAATGTTTTATATTTAATTGTCAGATCCATTTTCATGTGGCTGTGGGATAAATTCCTAGAACAACATAATCTCCTACTTGATATAGAGTTGTAGTACCCACAAAAATGCCTTCACAAAGATGTCCTGATTTCTCAAACTTGTAAATGTGGCAGTTACCAGAGAAAAGAGAAATAACGTTTCCAAATGGGAAGTTTATAAATACAGTCTGATTTTTTTTTTGCTTTATCCTGATTGTCCAATACAATCAAAATGGTCCTTACAATGTAGAAAAATAAACAAGGAAGGCACACAGAAATGGCCCTATAAGAAGCACTTGGGATAATGTTGTTACACATGGAAGCCAAGCATTCAGCAAGATAGGTGGTCACTAGAAGCTGGAAAGAGCCTCCAGAAAAGAAACACACCCTGCCAATTATTTAATTTAGTTCAGTGAGAGATATGTCAAATTTGGGGTCTACAGGACTATAAGATGACAAATTTATTTTTTAAGCCACTAAGTTTGTTGTAATTAGTCATGGCAGCACCAGAAAATTAATAAAGCAGCTATTAATCTAGTACATGAATTTCATTTCACAGCCTTTCAGGAAAGAAAATCAAAAGCATTCATTGGGATAGAAAATAAATAGCACATAATTTTGCTCCAGGACTGTATCCAGTTTCTCTAATTTTGTCATGGTGTGTTGGAAGGGATCCTGATCACTTTGTTACTCTGTGCATCACCTCTTCTGACAGGCTTGAAAAGCAGCAATTAGCGTATATTCTGTATACATTGTTGAGTGTTTGCTAAAACAACCACTGTGGCCGTACTGGTAGCATTTTGTTTGTGTTTTGTTTTGTTTTTGTTTTCTTGAGACAAGGTCTTAATATGTAACACAGGTTTGCAACACTCTTGGCTTAACCTGCAAAGTGCTAGGGTTATAGATGTACATTAGCATACATGACATATAATAAAACTATTAATGATCTAAGTATTTGCTGATACATCAGAATTCCTTTCCACTAAGAGATTCAGTGCTTGACAGACATTTTGGATTACTGAAACGTATGTACAATACTTGGGAACACTGCTGTGTATCAAATGAAGTGATAGAAATCTGGAAATTTGAAATGGGACTCAGAATACAAGGGTGGCAGGTACTTGCTGTGGTACTTTAGTCACATGATCTAGCAGACCAAACGATACTGTTGAGCAGAAGTATGAACTGAACTGTTGTTCTGGATATGGTTGACTGATAAATATTTCAGACTTTGAGGGCCTTGAGGTCTCTGTTATAGAGACCCAGTGCTATTGGGATATTGTAACACAACTATTCAATTCTGCCATCATATATGAATGACTCAGCTCTATCGTTGGAGAGTGAATGCAGCATGAACAGTATATTGAACATACTATTGCTATTTTGGTAACTGGTCATATTGTCAAACTGTCTTTGAAATGTTTATGTTTTAACCTTAGATCTGAGCTGCTCTCAACTTGGGTCAGAGAAGCTTTTTTTTTTTTTAAGTAATTTGCAGTTAATACCAAGACTCATAACTCATCAAAGTACTGAAAACAAGAGAGTGGTCCAAAGTGGGACACCTTAATCAACTCTCTATGTTCAGGAAACATGATGGAAGAGGCAGAAAGAATACAGGCACTAGAAGATAGGGAAGAATGCTATGAAATGCTCTCTTTAGACTATAACATGAATGTTGGACTCATGAACTCAGAGGAGCTTGGCTTCCTATAAAACTTATGCAATATCAAGATAGTCAAAACTCTAGCATGGAGGCAGAAGGGGCTCAGGAGGCCCCACCACTAGTGGAGGCAGTTGATGGAACCTGGGGAGAGATAATCAGTTTTCTTTGGATTTGTGACTAGTTAGGTCACCCATGTTCTAGTGAATGGCCCCATACCAAAGTGCATATAAAAAACACTAATTAGATTCAGTGATAAATACTTAAAAAGAGGGCATGAAGTTTGGAGGGGTCCAGGGGGACTTGAAGGAGGGAAAATAAGGAGTGGATATAATCACAATACATTGTATACATGTATGAAATTTTAAAATAAAAATAAACAATAGTCTACTAGTGAGAATGGCAGTGTTCCAAAAAAACTTTAGAAAACAGGGTGTAAGTTAGATGCTGCCTTGGGCCACCATAAGCTGACCCCTCCTGTAGGAAAATAGAAAGAGGGAAATGGGGAGCAGGCCCCAACCGTAGCCGAAGAATTATTAGCAACTGCTTACTATAGGGTGAGGGAGACTAGGTCTTCTTTAAGGGGATGACTCTGGATAGGCTGACTAGACTCCAATAGATGAGCTTGCATCAAGAAACATCTGGGTACAAATTCTTGACCAGAAAGGACTTAACATATATGACAACAAGCATGAAATCCAGTGGGGTTTATGGAAGCTGTGGGTCAGGAGGGGTTCTAAATTTGAATAAGAGCAATTTATATAATGCACAAAAGGTCAATGAAAATATTTTTAAAAATTATATGGAGTACCTGAAAGCAAAAACCAGTTAGATTTTGGAGTAAGATCTTCATATCATTAACAAAGAATTGTATATTTTTACAAAACAGTTTCTAAATTTGGAGACAGAAAAGATCAATCATATGGAATGGAATGACTATATAGTTTGAGCTACCCATCATGCATGAATCACTGGAAGATCCATGAATCAGCATAAGTTGAAGGGGGTAACTGAAAGTGAGATCCAGCCCAAGCAGATCTGGATAGTATTTGTATGAACAGATGATCAGACCTACCAGTCATCTTGTCTTCTTCGTATCTACTCAAAGTCTATGACTTTATGTGCAGTTGCTGGGGCCACTTCATAGAAGAAAACATGGGAAGGAAAGAGGAAAACCGGAAGCAAGGGAAAAGGAGGAACAGGAAGGAGGGAAGAGGAGGAGAGAGGACTAAAGGGGAGGACAGGAGGCAGAAAACTGGGAAAAACTCAAGTAAGCTTTATATAAGAGCTGTCTGATACAATTCTGAAACGATAGACATCAACTGCTTATGGTTGTGTAACTGAATGCAGGGCTTGGGGAAATTTTGAGAACAAAAAAAAGGTTTCTGAATGGGCAACGACCAAAAAATCAGTACAAAATCTAATAAATATAAATCTGTTTTGCCTCTGACAACCTGATGCTGCATTATTTGACTTCACTGCAGCCTAGATTCTGAACACATGGACCATACACCATAAAACAACAAAGAATTAACCTAGCATACACTGGTTCAGACTCAAGGATATTTTAAGTTGTGAACTGCAGTGTTTTTGTTGTATATACAGCAAAGTCTTGTGTTCTTATAGAAAGATTTCACTACAGAAAGTAAAGATTTTTAATATTGTCATTCTTAACAATTAATACATCTTCAGATTATAATATGTCAGAGCATTTGATTTTAAAATTGTTGTTTTGCACAATGGAGGAAAGACAGCATCTTCAACAAATGGTGCTGGGAAAAATGGATATCCATCTGTAGAAGAATGAAACTAGATCCTTAACTTTCGCCTTGCACAAAAGTCAACTCAGAAGAAAATATTGGCAGTAACTTACAAGACATAGGTGTAGGAAAGGATTTTCTAAATTGGACTGAAGTTGCTCAGGAATTAAAGTCAGTAATCAAAAAGAGGGTCCTCATTAAACTAAAAAGCTTCTGTGCAGCAAAAGAAACAATTAAAAAAGTGAAGAGAAAACCCACAGAATGGGAAAAAAATCTTCACCAGTGACACATCTGACAGAGGTTTAACA
This sequence comes from Nannospalax galili, assembly GCF_000622305.1. Lineage (NCBI taxonomy): Eukaryota > Metazoa > Chordata > Mammalia > Rodentia > Spalacidae > Nannospalax > Nannospalax galili. The sequence continues at coordinate 3,053,286 of NW_008349975.1, read as the reverse complement.
TCCAGAATATGTAAAGAACTCAAAAAAACAAAGGAGCAAGAAACCAAAGGATCCAATTAAAAGATGGCTAAAGATCTAAACAGAGCGTTCTGAAAGGACGAAATAAAGATGACTAAGAAACATCTCAAAAAGTGTTCAACACTGTTAATAGTTAGAGAAATGTAAATTAAAATCACCCTAAGGAATTACCTTACCCCAATCAGACTGGCTAGGATCAAGAGAACAAATGATACCAAATGCTGGTGAGGATGTGGAGAAAGGGGAATGCTCGTTCACTGCTGGTGGGATTGTAGACACGTGCAACCTCTATGGAAAATAGTGTGGAGAACTCTTAAAAAACTAGAAATGAACCTAACATATGACCCAGTTATACCACTCCTTGGCATATACCCAAAGGACCCATCCTACTGTAGAGAACTTGTACAACCATGTTTGTTGCTGCTCTTTTCACAGTAGCTAAGAGATGGAAGCAACCTAAATGCCCCTCAACTGATGAGTGGTTAACAGATATGTGGTATATTTACACAATGGAGTTTTATTCAGCAGTAATGAAAGATGAAATAATGCAATTTGCAGGTAAATGGATCGATCTAGAAACTGTTATACTGAGTGAAATAACACAGACTCAGAAAAACAAATGACATATCTTTTCCCTCATATGTGGGTCGCAGCACCAAATCCTTTTAAATTCTAGGCCCTTTTAATAAGATGATGCTATACAGCAGTCCTTTCTGCATGAAATAACTACCATCACGACTTCAGCTGAGCCTGATCACTAAACATAGTCACAATTGGGCTTGTTGACAGTTGTGCTCATTCATAAAAGGAAGGCCAAGCAGTGTCACTGGACCGTTACTGGAGTATCCAACCACTCTTCCAAGCCAACTGTATGTAATTTGACCCTAATCACACAGGGCTTTCTGGATTTGGGAAGGGCTAAAGTACCCAATCTCTGGTGAAGGCTAGGAAGAGAAGGCTTGACCCATGCTGGGTAAAGTGTGTCCGGTGTGCATACCCTCAGGACAGCAACCCCTCACTTACCTCAACAACCCCTCAGTTATCTCAGTAAGTAAGCTCAATAAATTCATTGGTTCCCCAGTAAAACTTAAAAAAAAAACACACATTGGCTTGACACTAGAACCTTAAAAGAGAATAAGCATTGCTTATCATCTCCAGGAATGGAAGTTTCACAAGCGATGGAAAATTTATTTGTTAATGTTATTATGCCTCATAATTAAAAAAAAAAAAGAAAATGAGAATGTAAAAGATGTTAAAATAATATGGGAATGGAGATAATTCCCAAAATAGAAAAAATGAGAAAGGCTAAGAAAGTGATAAAGGTCTGTTAAGGTTTGTTATATATAAATGATGAGACAAAAATAATATACATATAATCTTAAAATGTCTATGGTCATAGTTTAGTGAACTAGTTTAAGGAACAAAATATAAATCCAGTCAATGTTTATCTGAGAATATTTGGTTCTTAACCTAAGCCTTATCTGCATAGCATATGATAATTAAAAGTACCAGACTGGTGGAACTAACTTTATTGGGTGTTTAACAGCCATACTTTAAGGCCTATACTAATGCGATCAGAGGGATTTAAAGGACCAGATGTGCCCCATGCCTGCCAAGGTCGACCAAGTTCCAGGGGACTATGGAACATCAGTCAAAATGTCCTGTAAATGTGGAGAGTCACCTGTCCTCTTGTTCAGGGAGGACATACATAAGACCCCACAAGATGGACTTGAACCAGTGTACAATCTACAAAGATGATGGTCGACTTAGAGGAAACATCTCATTCATGCTTCCAAGTGAAGCCAGAATGGTCAAATAGGACCTTTGATGTATCTTCACATAGATGGAACTGGTAAAAGAAAGCCAGGAGCTCTTCCAAAGCCCACGTGACTCCTAAGTAACGGATCCTCAAATAACCTTAAGTGTAAAAATAAATTGATTTATTTGAGCCAACTGTATGGTCTTAGACACCCAAAAGGAAAGTATAACCAAAGAATAAAGTATATTTCTTTAAAAGTTCAAGGGATTACACTTCCCAGACATTAGGCTTAAGTCTACATAAAAAGTTTAGACAATTATTTCTCATTGATGATTTTGTTCCTAACCAGTAAGTGCTGCTCAGATGTAGGACTTAAAATCTTCATCTCCAATACTGTAGTGCCCACCTGTAACTAAGGGAGACAACCAGCTATTGTTCTAAAATGATGGATAAATTTGTTTTCTCCCCCTATCTAGAAGCCTTTGAGAGGGAACCGACACTGATTCTAATCACTCCAACAGGTATCAAAATACCTGAAAGCAAATCCTGAATCCATCACTCTAGAGTCCAGCCTTGGAAGGCAAAAGAAAAATGATGAGGAACCCAATAGAGGGATGCTTTTGGAAGCCCTTGTCAAGAAATACCAATGGACTCTCATATGAACATTTGAAAAATTGCCCTGTTTTGACTTTTGTCTAGTTCCTTGTCTAGAGCTTGTCATGCTAATTACTCTTGCCTTTACTTCTCCTTCACATCTCCTATTCACAATTCAAAGACTTTCTTTTTACCTTAGAGATAAGAGTTATGCAATTTGGGAGTATTTTAGATAGACCCACTGAAGGGGCACTCCAGTTTCCTCACCCTGTGTTCCTGTACAGCATGGAAGAAGGCAGAGCAGTCTGAATCCCTATTCCCTATTGGCAATTTGGGTAACCCCTTCAGAGAATGGTGTGATAAGAATAGGAGGTAGGAATTGGCTAGGCAAGTTAGGGTAAAAAGACCCCAAAGAAAAGTATCCAGGTTCATGGCTAAAAGTCAAAATGTCCTTGGGACTGTTAGCAACATACTCTGTTCCAAAGGCCAAAAATGTCAAAAGTATTTGGGAGCTTGTATCTAATTCTTAAAGGATTTTACAGTTACTTCTTCAGAGGAGGGATGTTAGAGTACCCAAAAGCCCCATTAAAAATAAGTAAATGAAAGAAGATTTAAAAAAAAGAAAAGAAAAAGAAAAAAGTGATGGGGAGATATGAGTGGTGTTGGAAGGGAGTGGGCATGGATTTGATCAAAATACCCTATATGCATGTATGAAATTCTCAATAATGTTTTTTAAAAGTTAAAAAAAAGCTGTTGTTTTGGCTTCTTAGTTTTATAAAAAGTATAATTTCTGAATTAGCCCTAAACATATGTCTGACATTTTATACTATATATTTAATGTGATGAGGCTTTCACAGTGTTGATGATTATAAAATCAGAACATCTATGAACTCTGAAAAATATTGAAGATGTTTGATATCTTACTGTAGTATTAAATGTTTAACCACTATTTAATTTTTATGCAAAAATAAACATATATATATATATATCATTAGCATACAAACCTTCTCTATCATTGATTAATAATATCATAGCAAACAATTGGTTTAAAACAAACTTCCTTATGGTTTGTTACCAGTAAATATTTGATTTAATACCCATTTTATATATCTATATACATGAAAACCTGAAAAAAATTCCTCAGATGGAAAGAGGTTGCAAGTACAAAAAAGCAGACGCTCTGATGAAAAGGGTGGAAAAAAACAACAAAAAAAAGAAGTGCTGTGATGAATGTGTTCCAAGAGCTCATGTGTTAGAGTCTTGGTTTACAGTGCAATAGTATTCAGAGGTGGTACCTTACAGAGGTGATTGACTCTAGGGTCTCTAACCTCCTCAATGTGTTAACCCACCTACTGAATCACAGATTAATGAGCTTTAAGAGACAGGCTTTATTGTAAAAGCAAGCTTCCTCTCTTTGCTTCTTGGCACTTGGAGATGAGCAGTGTTCATCTACCACATACTAGTGTTACAATGGAGCACCTTACTATTGGTCCCAAAATAGCTTGGCCAGCCTGCCATGAAGAAAACTCTGAAACTGTGAGTCAGAATAAGACTTGTTCCTTTTAATTGATATCTTATGTATTATGTCACAACGATGCAAAGTTGAATAGCACAAGAGGTAAAAGGAAAAGAAAGCTATTTTTTAAATGTGGAACATATCTATTATTGATTCCTTCATCCATTTATTCACTTATACCTTTTGGTAAATCCGCTTTTGAATATTTATTAATTAGGTAGATTCTAAATATAGCCCCAAACGTATCCAAACCATCATGCAATGTGAAGTACCTAAGATAAATTTCTTTTGTTTCCAAAAATTATGTTTACAGTGGTGAACAAAATAAATTCATTGTCTGTCTTCAGAAATTAACTGTCCAGGCTCCAAGAAGAGTGTATATGTGAAAACAGCTTATAGTCTCTTGCCTATAGAACTCATGCCTGCCAGCCAACATATGCCCATAGACACCTGACTGTCAGGGGACAAACAGCAGCATCCTGATTGGATCTAATGCCTGTTCTACATGGTACTGTAAACCTTGTCAAAAGCTTATAATTGGGGGTCATGTGGGGTTATGGACTCTGGGGTGTCTCCTATTCATGTTTTTCTAAATAGAAATTGGTAAATGTAATTGAACGGTCATACATACTCAGGCTTGTACCTGTAGACTGAGGCAACTCTCATCCTTAGTCAGGGAAGACTTTTAGCAATGGGCAACAGTCAAAGCTGAGACTTATAACTCTTACTGAGAATAGGGGAGTCCTGAGTGCTCAACCCTTTACAAATAGGACATCTTAACACCTACTCTGAAGCATGAAAAACATTGTAGAAAAGGAAAGCAAAGCACGGAAAGGCTTTAAAAGCTAAAGGATGGGGAGGAGTATAAAATACTGTTGTGGATATGACATGACTATTATAATTAGGAGTATACAGTAGTTGTGACCACTTGCACAAGACATGCACACACACACACACACACACACACACACACACACACACACACACACACACACACACACAAGACACGAAGAGAAGGTAATGGTAGAATTTGATCACAGCACATTACATACACTTAAACTCAAAAATTCTCTGATTCATTTTTTAAGTGTGAACGAAAGTTCGCAGAAAAAGTGTACCCAGAAAAACTGAATCTTCTACAAAGGGTGTTCAACTGAATTTCAGTGATTGTAGAGAGTGTGGAATGTTGTAGTTCCAATGCATAATTACTATTTATCTTGGGCTATCTTTAGCCCCAAAACTAGTCATTTCTTACCTACCTCTGTTTCTGACTTAACATCCTATAATTAGTAGATTAAAACCTTTTGGACTATATTAACAGATCACCAGCTTCCTCTACCCAAAAGACTAAGTGTCATCAGAAAGCATTGAGGCCTATACCTGAGATTTCTCTTTTGCTGTAATCTACTTAATGTTTCACCCTTTGTATTTGAAAAACATCTTGATTTAAACTCTTCTTTGTTCTGTTACTATAAAAACTTCATGACTGCTTCCATGTTGGAACGTGGAATTTGGAGTAAATGAAATCTGTGTTCCCTGGCCATGGTCTCTCATAGTTTACTCTAGAAAAAATGATCTCTTATCCCCTTTGAGGTGAGAGCTGTGCTTTTGCATCAACACATGCAGAGATATTAGTAGTATTTGTATGTTTGAAATAAGAAGATTCCACTATAATAAAGTAAATTAGAGTATTAATGAGGATGAAAATAATTTTTATGTATTATTTACTATAAATTGTAGTGGTACTAGGGATCTGAAGATAAATGAGACAGGATCTTTGGTGTCAAAGACCTCCTAGTCTATATGAAAAACAGACAAACAAATACACAGTAACAGAAGAGGCTAGCTTGTGGAGTAGGAGATAGGGAATATCTGCACTGAGATTTGAAAGACTGAGGAGGTGTTTCCTCAGATTTTCTAGCAGAAAAGGCAGAAAGTGAGGAGACCAACTTCTCCCATAGAGCACTGAAGTTTTGCTAAAAAGTTGCATGATTATTGCAGAACCCACAGAGCCATGAAGGAATTTTTGCAAGTAACGTAAATAACTTTAAGTTCATTTTCTAGACCAAGCATCCTGGGAAACAAAGTAGAGCTAGACTGAGAGGGTGAAGATCAGAGGTTGAGGTGGCAGAAAGACAGCAATAACAACAACAACAACAATAATAATATTACTAACAATTCAGATTTGTAAAATGAAGTAACATTTAAGAATATGTTAAGGGGGCTAGGGAAGTGGATCAGTGGTTAATAGCTCTTAATCTTCCAGGGGACCCTAGTTCCATTCCCAGCACCTGCATCAGATAATAAGCCAGATGATCCTTGCACATTTAGAGGACTGTGTCCTTCCAGGGAGAAACTCTGACCTTAGGGAATGTCAGTGTATCTTTTTTGCTCTGAAGAAGACACTGTCTGGGCAATGCGCATGCATTCTCTGTGATGTAGATGGAGAAAATACATGCATATGTGCCTGAAAAGATAGTTCAGAACGAACATCAGTGGGTGCTCATAAGGTAGACATGAGAGATTTGTAGAGAAGTGCCTCACCAAAATATTCATCTCTAGTATCAACACTAGCTCAGTTTCTAGCAAATTTTCTCATTATACTATGCCTATGTAGCTACTTTGAATAAGTTCACCATAAGAACTGATTGACAAGTGGTATTTATCACAACTATGCCTCTCAATGTACCAGCAGACCTAATCCCACAAGCCAGTAAGGTCTACCTTAAAAAACCAAGTGACTTTCACAAGTTTCTAAATGGAAATTGAACAATCACATTGGACCAGTGGAAAATATTTTCAAATACATATATCGTAGAACATGGAATATAAAGTATAAGGCAATCTGGATTAGGGAGTTGAATCTGATTTGAATGCATATCATGCTCCTGCTGACATCATTTATACCTTCAGATGAACTTGAACACATATTTTACAGTGTCTTTTCTATTTGACTAACTCACATTATGGGAAAACTGTCTGCAAAACACATCCAATAAAGATTCAGCTACATTTTCAAAGTTCTCATGGGTAAATGGTAGACAAAATTAGAAGAGATCTCTGCAGTTGCATTATATGTACAGGAACTAGTAATGTCTCCAAAAATACTTTGCCATGCTCTAATAACCACAATTAAAGTATTAGGAAATGCATGCTTCAGTGAGACATAAATTAGCAGCTAGCTTCCAATGAATGTATAAGTGGTGGCTCTGAAATGAAAAAGTTGTTTAAACCTGTGTATCCCTTCTGCCAGGTAGGCTGTCTGTTTTTCATAAGTCCAGTCCTGAGGATGCCTCCAACAGGATTCTGAACTTGATGGGTATCCTTAATATTTCCTATAACTGAGTCTAGTCATTAATATGAAAGGGCCTTGGCAATAGTCAACCTTCCTATAACTGAGTCTAGTCATTAATATGAAAGGGCCTTGGCAATAGCCAACCTAACCCATCCATGTCACTAGCAGTATACAATTACCTACCTCATAGGCTAACAGAGTTAGCCTATGCCAAAGGAGGTTGGAAAGTTTTCCAGAAGTGGCAGGTACTTTGAGTGGAATTTTCAGCAACGAGAGTCACTCCTGTTGTTTCAATATAAGTACCCATAAAATCAATGAGATTAATGATCAAATTGTGTTTGGAGCCCTCTGTTGTGGAACCGCAGACAACAAACCTTGAGATATTTATGCAGTTTACCAAAACATGGGAGCAGGGCATTTTTCTTTATGAGAATGCTGCTTGTGTTATCTGAAAAAGAAACTCAATGTCATTCCTCCCTCTTCCCATACATCCTGGGTTCTGATGCTTGCTTTTGCTGTTTTGAGGCTGTCCACCTTCCCCCACCATTTGTTGGGTTTCTGTGTTATATAATAGATTGCCAAAACTTGATGTTTTTAAAATGATTTATAGGTCAGGAGTTAGAGTGGCTTAACTGGATCTTCGGTTGAGAGTTTCGATCCATGTTGCAATCCCGGCATTAGCTGTGGTTGTGCTCGCATTAGAGGCTTACTAGGATGAACAATGTGCTTCCAATCTTATTCCACTTATTGCTTCCTTGTGGCTGAATATCTGAACTTGAACTAAAGTCTAGTCAAAGTTCTTGAAGACACTGTTCCTCACCGTAGAACATCTTGCTTCAAATCCAGCATCACAAAGAAAATCCCTAAATTGAGTGTGCTGTAATGTTGTGTACCACAATGCAATTAGAAGATTGACAGCCCATCTCTATTACAGAATTACACTATTACAAACAAGTTAGGAGCCAGAAATTATAATGAAAAAATGACAGAAAGAGCTGTATACTAGGAAGGATTCATCATGGACTGCCATATGTTCTTTCACCATAGTTTGTCCTCTGGCTTACAGATTCATATCCCTCCTGTAAATAACATTTTTGCTACCTCCCAAATTTCTTAGAGGTCTCATTTCTTATAGTATCAAGTCCAAATCCCAAATATTCTGTTCTAATCCACTTCCAGGTACAATTGAGGCCTCTAGTCATAATCTGTTAAGTACAGATCCTGGGACATAATTCCTCTACATCTGTGCACATGAAAAACTATAAGGACAAGTTATTAACTCCTAGATCATCAATATGAAGCATTGAGACTACCTTTGATTAATAGATGCAAACAGATCTAGTCATACATTCTGTAAAGAAGGAGACTTAGAGTAGTCACTGGTCAAACACAACTAGAAAAGTTCTGGGCATTGCTTGATTACTTTTCACACTTGGGATAACCTTCAACAGCACTGAGCTTCATTCTCAAAATTTTCCCTTTTCATGGAAAGTGAGCACAATTTTTTAACCTGAATAATTCATCAGTCTGCTTCTTCCAGTAGATAGCAGTAGAAATTTGAAGATCTGAAAACTTCCTTTTACTTTGTACAATCTGTTACTTTTAGTAGTCCAATTATGAATATTTTCTTTCTTTTTATAGAATAAGTTTATCAAAACTTCTACAGATCTTCTACATATTTCTCTGATGTTTATTCCATTTGACAAAACCCACTTTTATAGATGTTTTCAAATTAAAATCATTTTCCTTAGCTTCCTGTTAAGATGGATAAGGGTCAATAACCTTATGAACTCTGGGAGTCCTGTAATTTAATTAAGAGGACCTGTGAGGCACACATTTAAATTATTCAAATGGCCTTTGTGTTATTGAATACTCTAGCTGTGGGGGCCTTTTTGTCCTAAAGTTTAAGCAAAAATTAATACACTCACACTTAGGGTCTTTTTTTCTGTGCCAAGATATCAGAATTAATATTTGAACTTTAGCATCTTTTTCATTTTTTATTGGATTCTGGAAATGGAACTAGGACCTGGCACAACCTGGCCAGTACTCTACCACTGAACTGTAACCCTAGTTCAATCTCTTGTCATCTTAATATTATGAGAATTTCAAAACTGATCTTATTAGTCACTTAATGCCATTATGATATAATGTATACCTGACAGAAACAGCTTAAAGGAGGGAAGATTTATTTTGGCTCCTGGTCTCAGAAGTTTCAGCCTATGGTTGGCTCTCTTGAGTCGTGTGGGCATGTAGCAATGCACACTATAAGGATGATGGGAACATGTGACAAAGAAGGAGGATCACTTCCTGGTAGTTGGGAAGCAGAGAGATAAACAGAAAAGAGCTGACCACAAGATGTACCTTTCATGAGGAATGCCCCAGTGACCTGATTCCTCTAATAATACCTATATTCTAGTTTTTGTCACCTCAACATATGATCCTATCAATGTATTTAATGATTTGAATAGATCAGAGTCCTAATTACCCAATCACTTTACAAAATTCCATCAACCAGCAACCAAGGCTACAAGACATGGATATTTTGAAGAAACAAACACAACAACCAAAACCTAAAGCTTGCATAAAAATATTGTGGGTTAAATTTACCCTAAACAATGATCATGGGAATGGAAGAATATTGTAAGCTAGGACCTTGAAGGGGAGAGATTTTTGCTTGCTGCCATGCATATTTTCATTGATTTATTTGTTGGAAACACTGAACATTTCATGTGAGCCAAATACTCTCAACTACACAATAATCATATGAAAACACATTCTCTACAACCTTCCTACTTTCAGAGCCAACTCATACCAGTTGAACCTGCCAGTTTAAATTTAATATCTCTTCAGATCTATTAGTTTCTGTAGATTAATGAAGAAAAGAGTAACACTTCTTTTAAAATGTTAAGGAACAGCTGTTCTATTGATAACATCACAATCCTCATGCTAAAACAATTCCAAAATATTTTATGATCACTTGTTTAAATTTATATTATGACAATAAAGTATACTTAAAGATATGGCAATGTGCTGTGCATAAATGTTAATTCATTCTTTTTCCTTTGATATGTACTTAATAGTCTTTATTATATTATTTTATTTTCTCTAAATGTCGAAAACATTTCTATGTTAATATGTCATTCAAAATATTTATAATTCTTATTTTATGTGTATGAGTGCATTGCCTGCATGTAACTGTACCCATGTTATGTAGTGCCTGTGGAAGTCAGAAGAGGGCATCTGATTCCCCTGGAGCTGGAGATACAGATGGCTGTTAGCCACCATGTGGGTGTTGGAATCCAACCCAGGTCCTCTGTAGAACAGCAAGTGCTCTTAACTGTTGAGCCAGCTCCCTTATATTCACACTTTTAATATGAATAAATTTCAAAGCATGAGAATATGTGCTTACATATCTGTCACAAATATAGTACTAATAAAATCTTTTAAATCAGAATTAATAATATATTCTGCTTTGTAGATTTATAAATATCATTCTTATTTTCTAGATATACAAAACTTATTCTTGGAGACAGATTTGTAAAAATGTTAAATTTATCGTATCGTTAACTGAGGAGCTTAAACACTGCAATAACCATGGTGCACACAAACACATATAAAGGCTCATGTAGTCATGGACACACACACACTTAGAATAGAAAAATAAAACATCTAAAAATGCTGACCCTCAAATTTGATCTTTAATTTCACAACTCTTGAATTGCTCATAAATTTAACTTAGTATTTAATGATAAATTTGATTTTTAATGTATGTCTCTAATTTTACTTGAAATTATTTTAAGGTTTTATCAGTCTCTAAATATTCCTAGGGATAAACATCAATTGTAACACAACTTAGGTCCATTGTATATGACCAAATGAAAAATTAAGGTTTAATGTTACAGTATCCTAAACCTTAAAAGTAAACATGAATTTGTAATATTGTAATAAGAATTCTCTGTGCATAAAATGTTAGGTCATCTTGACAATATTAAAGCCACCCTGAGACAGAGGGTCTTCTACATGCTGTAATTAGAAAAAGACAAAAAATAATCCATTTCATCATTTCTCACCAAAGTGAGTAATGCATCTACACAAAGTCAGAGAAAAATAAAACAAGCAATCCTCAAGATCGATCTATTCAATAGTTACTTGTTGACAGTTGTAACTAAGCTGGGGCCCTTCTCTGACAAGATGGTAAAATGTTTTGGCTAACATTAGTAACCACAGACAGTCCTTTACCAAGATTAGAAGTATTGATAGCATTCACTGAACCAATAGTTAACTTGAATTATTACAAGTTCACTTTAGGATGAAAAACAGTTAATACACTAAAATAGATATTTGAATAAAATTTTTAAGAAATAAAAGTCATATAGGTAATAAAATAAAATATATAAAAATATGTGTGAATAATGTTTCCCTTTTTAGAATATTAAACCATGAAGAACTTGGCTTTCAAATATGCCTATTCATTCTTCAGAAAATCCAACCACCTTTAATTTCTTAATAGAGGATCCTGAGAGATCCCTCAAAATTTCATACCTGAAGACCCCCAAAGTTAGTTATCTGTATGATTACTGCAATTTTTGGTACTTTTTCTGTCTTTTCTTTATTTTCTTATTTATTTATTTATTTTTGTTTACTGAATATCCCAGTATATTGCCTTTTGGAAATGTTAACTATGCTAGCAACACCCATGAGAGACAAAGCTGTGTCTGCAGCTGCTGCAGGTTCAATGTCTGTCCCTGAGGCTGACCTTGATGCTAATGTGTATATCAATTATTGTTTACTACCAATGCCTAGGACCCCACCATGCCAGGAATGCTGCCAAATTTCTAAGTTTATCTTCATCAGTCAGAACAATGTTCTGCTCTGCCTGTGTCTTCAAATATTTTTTAGAGAAATCTGTGTCTCTCTTTTAAAAAAATATTTTAAATAATAAAGTATTTCCCATTAAGTAGGACAGTAAGTAATTTCCAGCTTCCAGGGAAGGATACAAGAGGTTTGGGATCTACCCTTTTGCCCTAACAGCAAAGTAAATGATGAATAAATTGAAGAACAATAAAATCAAAGTGATCTCAAAGGGCAAATCAGTACATCCCAAATTGGACAAACAGGTGAATCACACTTCAGACTGGAGAGACAGCTTGGGGAGAGGCAGACAGGAATATTGGAGCAGACATTTGTGAGTGGAACCAGCCATGGAAATCAATGTCAAGGCTAAAAATTTAAAAGATAATCAAGAAATTGTTGGAGACTTGGTGTGTACAAGTCTGAGAATTTAAAAACTAAAGAACACAACCATTAGAATCCCTACTTTCATCATGAGTTTTAGCTGCTGGAGTTCTACCAGGTTCTTACAGTGAATGCTGGAGCAAAATCCATTCATATTTATGGCACAGGGATGGAGAGGGATAAGCCATTCCCATAGGCGAGAACATGATTTTTAAAAAGCCTATCCTCCACAGTGGCTACTTAGCCAAATCTAAACCTGCTGAGATTTTAACAGAGTTTAGTTGCTATGGTTTGAATCTGAATTGTTCCTCCAAAGCTCATCTGTTGAAGGGCCAGTCTCCAGTTCATATTTAATGCTCTTAGGAAGAAAGTGGATTATGAAGACTCAAAGTTTTCCTCCTTGGTGCGTTCATAATATATATATATA
>NW_008349975.1:3028359-3040332 GCF_000622305.1 Nannospalax galili | reverse complement strand
TATATATTTAAAATTTCTACAAAATCTTTATTGAGAATTTCATGCATGCATATAAGGTGTTTTGATCAAATCAATGCCCACTCCTTCCGCTCCAACATTCCCCCCTTTGAAGAGGTAATCCTAAAATCTTTTAAGGATTAGATACAAGCTCCCAAATACTTTTGACATTTTTGGCCTTCAGAACAGACTATGTTGATAAGAGGCCCAAGGACATTTTCACTTTTAGCCAAGAAACTGGCTACATTTCTTTGAGGTTTTTTACCCTAAGTGTCTAGCTAATTCCTACCTCCTATTCTTATCACACCATCCTCTGAAGGGGTCACCCAAATTGCCAATGGGGAATAGGGACACAGACTCCTCTGGCTTCTTCCATGCTGAACAGGGATGAAGGGTGAGGAAATTGGAGTATCCTTTCAGTGGGTCTACCTGAAAGATTTCCAAATTGCATAACTCTTCTCTAAGGGGAAAATAAAGTCCTTGAATCATGAATAGGAGATGTGAAGGAGAAGTGAAGGCAAGAGTAATTAGCATTACAAGTTCTAGAAAGGGATTTAGAAAAAAGTCAGAAGTGGGCAATTTTCAAATGTTCATATGAAGATTCATTGGTGTTTCTTGACAAGGGCTTCCAAAAGCATCCCTTTATTGGGTTTTTCCTCATTGTTCTTTTGGCTTCCAAGACTGGAATAATTGGCTGGGAAGAGTAGCTGGATACTCAGATGAGGGTCCAGTGACCCTGCTTGTCGCTCCTTTAATGAATGAGCACAACTGTCAACAAGCCCAATTTTGACTATGTTTAGCGATCAGGCTCAGCTGAAGTCGTGATGATGGTAGTTATTTCATGCAGAAGGGACTGCTGTATAGCATCGTCTTATTAAAAGGACCTGGAATTTAAAATTTGGTGCTAGGCACCACATATGAGGGAGAACATAGGTCATTTGTTTTTCAGGGTCTGTTACTTCACTTAGTATAACAATTTCTAGATGCATCCACTTACCTCCAAATTTCATTATTTCATCCTTCTTTACTACTGAATAGAACTCCATTGTGTAAATATACCACATTTTTGTTACCCACTTATCAGTTGCGGGGCACTTAGGTTGCTTCCATCTCTTAGCTATTGTGAAAAGAGCAGCAACAAACATGATTGTACAAATGTCTCTACAATAGCATGAGGCCTTTGGGTATATGCCAAGGAGTGGTATAACTGGGTTATATGGTAGGTTCATTTTTTTTTTTTAACAGTTCTCTACACTGTTTTCCACGGAGTTTTCATGAGTTTGCAATCCCACCAGCAGTGAATCAGCGTTCCCCTTTCTCCATGTCCTCGCCAGCATTTGGTGTCATTTGTTCTCTTGATCCTAGCCAGTTTGATTGGGGTAAGGTGATACTTTAGAGTGGTTTTAAGTTGCATTTCCCTAATTGCTAACGATGTTGAACACTTTTTGACATGTTTCTTAGCCAGCTTTATTTCTTCCTTTGAGAACTCTGTTTAGATCTTTAGTCCATTTTTTAATTGGATCTTCTGGTTTCTTGATTCTTTGTTTCTTGAGTTCTTTATATATTCTGGATGTTAAACCTCTGTCAGATGTGTCATTGGTGAAGACTTTTTCCCATTCTGTGAGTTTTCTCATCACTTTTTTTTATTGTTTCTTTTTTCTGCACAGAAGCTTTTTAGTTTAATGAGGTCCCACTTATTGACTGCTGACCTTAATTTCTTAGCAATTTCTGTCTGATTTAGAAAATCCTTTTCCTATACCTATATCTTATAAGTTACTGCCAATATTTTCTTCTAATAGTTTCAGGGTTTCCAGTTTCACATTGAGTTCTTTGATCCATTTGGTGTTGACTTTTCTGCAAGGTGAAAGATAAGGATCTAGTTTCATTCTTCTACAGGTGGAGATCCAGTTTCACCAGCACCATTTGTTGAAGATGCTGTATTTCCTCCATTGTGTGTTCTTGGCACCTTTGTCAAATATCAGGTGGCTGAAATTGCATGTACTCAGGTTTGGATCTGCAATGATGTTCCATTGATCTATGTGTTTGATTTTTGTGCCAGTTTCATGCTGTTTTTATGAATATGGCTCTGTAGTGTACTTTGAGATCTGGTATATTAATCCCCCCCCCCAGCAATACTCTTTGTGCTCAGGTTTTCTTTGGCTTTCCGAGGCCTTTTGTGCCTCCATATGAATATAAAGATGCATTTTTCTAGTTCTGTGAAGTATGTCATGGGGATTTTATTGGGATTACATTGAATCTATATATTGCTTTTGGTAGGATGGTCATTTTAACAATATTAATTCTTCCAATCCACGAATATGGGAGGGAGGTCCTTCCATATCATGGTGTCTTCCTCAGTCTCTTTCTTTAATGATTTAAAATTTTCATTGTAGAGATCTTTGGTGTCTTTTGTCATATTTATTCCAAATTATTTTAATTTGCAGCAATTGTGAATGGGAGTATTTCCCTGTATTCTTTCTCCAATTGCTTGTTAGTGGTATATAGAAAGGCTACTGATTTTTGTAGATTGATTTATAACCTGCCACTATACTGAAAGTGTTGATCAGTTCTAGAAGTTTTCTGGTGGAACGTTTGGAATCTCTTAGGTACAGTATCATATCATCTGAAAGAAGTGATAATTTGACCTCTTCTTTTCCAATTAGTACTCCTTTAATTTCCTTCTCCTGTCTTATTGCTCTAGCAAGAGTTTCAAGCACTATGTTGAAAAGGAGTGGAGATAGTGGACATCCTTGTCTGGCTCCTGATTTTAATTGAAATGCTTCCAGTTTTTCTCTATTTACAATGATATTGGCTGTGGGGTTGTTGTATATAGCTTTAATTATGATGAGGTATGTTCCCTGCAGTCCAATTCCCTCTAGGACATTGAACATAAATGCATGCCAAATTTTGTCAAAAGTCTTTTCTGTATCTATTGAGATAATAATGTGGTTTTTTTCTTTAAGCCCATTTATATGATTAATGATATTTATTGACTTGCATATATTGAACCAGCCCTGCATCTCTGGAATAAAGCCTACTTGATCATGGTGAATGATGTTTTTGACTTGTGTCTATATGTGGTTTTCAAGTATTTTCTTGAGAATTTTTGCATCTATATTCATTAAGGATATGGGTTAACAGTTTTCTTTTTTGGTTGTTTCTTTACCCAGTTTGGGTATTAGAGTAACGCTGGTTTCATAGAAGGAATTTGGGAGTCCTCCCTATGTTTCTATTGTTTTCCATAATTTAAGTAGTATTGGTTGGAGGTCTTTAAATGTCTGGTAGAATTCTGCTGTCAATCCATCTGGACCTGGGCTTTTTTGTTGTTGGGAGGCTTTGTATTACTGTTTCAATTTTCTTATATGTTATGGGTCTGTTTAAACTGTTGATCTCTTCTTGTTTTAACTTTGGAGGTTCCCATGATTTCAGATATCCATCCATTTCTTTTAGACTTTCATATTTTGTTCCATATAGGTTCTTAAAATATATCCTTATAATGGTTGGAATCTTTTGGGTGTCTGTTGTGATGTTTCCCCTTTCATCTCTGATTTTGTTGATTTGGATTTGTTCTTTCTTTCTTTTAGTTATGGGCTAAGGGTCTGTCTATCTTGTTTAGCTTTTCAAAGAACCTGCTCTTTGATTCATTGATTCTTTGTATTGTTTTCTTTGTTTCTGTTTCATTAATTTCTGCTCTGATTTTTATGATTTCTTCTCTTCTGCTATGTTTGGGTTTCATTTGATCTTACCTTTCTAGTGCCTTGAGTTGCAGTGTTAGGTCATTTATTTGGGCCTTTCCAAATTTTTAATTTTGGCAGTTAGAGCTGTAAACTTCCCTCTTAGGACTGCTTTTAAATGTGTCCCAGAGGTTGTGCTGTGTTGTATTGTCCTTTTCGTTGAATTCCAGGAATTCTTTTATTTCTTTCTTAATTTCTCCTTTGACCCACTCATAGTTTAGTAGTGTGTTGTTCAATCACCACAAGTCTGTGTAGTGACTAGGTCTTCATCCAGTTTTGATTTTGAGCTTTATTGCTTTGTGGTCCAATAGAATGCATGGAATTATTTCAATATTTTTGTATTATTTGAGGGTTGTTTAGTGGCCCAGTATGTGGTCAATTTTTGAAAACCATGAGGTGCTGAGTAGAAAGTGTATTCTTTGGTGTTTGGGTGGAATAATCAAAAGATATCTTTTAGGTCCATTTGATGTATGGTATCATTTAATTTGGATGTCTCTCTGTTTATTCTTTGTTCAGTTGACCTGTGTAATGGAGACAGTGGGGTATTGAAGTCCCCCACTATTACTGAGTTAGGGTTAATCTGTGTCTTAAAGTATTGTAGTGTTGTTTTTATGAATTTGGGTTCACCAGAATTTGGCATATATATGTTAAGGATTGTAATATCTTCTTGGTTAATTGTTCCTTTGATCAGAATGAAGTGACCATCCTTATCTCTTCTGATTAGTTTTACTTTAAAGTGTATTTTTTCAGATATTAGAATTGAAACCCCTGCTTATTTCTTAGTATCATTTGCTTGGAATATTCTTTTCCATCCTTTTACCTGAAGGTAATGCCTGTCATTGAAGGTGGGATGGGTTTCTTGCATACAGCAAAGAGATGGATTTTGTTTCTTAATCCATTCACTGTGCCTGTGTCTTTTGAATGGGGAGTTCAGTCCATTAATATTTAAAGTTATTATTGAAAGGTGTGTATTGATTGCAGTCATTTTGATTACTGTTTGTGTTCTCTGTGTAATTTTGTGTTTCCTAGATATTTTTGTTTATTTTCTTTTGTTGCACCTAGTGTGTAGTTTTTTCTCTCTCTGATCTCAGTATTGCTTCAAGTATTCTTTGAAGGGCTGGTTTTGTGGACTTGTATTTTTTCAGGCTACTCCTGTCATGGAAGATTTTTCTTTTGGCCTCAACTATAATAGCCATTTTTGCTGGGTATAGTATTCTGGGCTGGCACCTATTGTCATGTAGAACTGGAAATACCTTGGTACAGGCTCTTCTCACTTTCTTAGTTTGCACTGATGTGGCCCAAATTCTCTCTGGGTCTGCTGTGCAATCAGACAAACCATATAATATATTTTATGTGAGTTTATTAACTTACAAAGGAATGAGTACCCAGTGCCTAGCCCCATGCCACAGTGACTCAGAGCCTACCTTATCAGAACGTGCCATGCTCGTAGTCCCCACTAGCATTCACTCATGCCTCTGGGCCAGCAATCTCGACCCGGATCCACAGGAGACAGTCCATTCTGTCTTTGAGTTGCTGTGCTGGCTGAGAGTTTCCTACATCACACACTTTACCAGCGGCTCCGGGGTTCCATCCCAAGATGGCTCCTGACTTCCTTTCCTACTTCCCACTCATGTCAGGCCCCACCCATTGAGGAACCAGTGAATCGGGAGACACTCCACCCCTTTCCTCCTTTCTTACAATCTTCCCATCCATCTTCCGCTAATGTCCCTGAGCCTTGGAGTGAGTGATAGATGTAGGGCAATCTCTTTTGTATCATGGTGAGATAGTGGCTTCTTGGGTCTCCCCATTAGTTGTCTTCAGGCCGTGGCCACTGATCTATCTCAGTGGTGTTTCTTCTACTCTAAAGACAAATGGAAGGAAGTAGACACATTTAAACAAACATGAATGTAAATACAGATGCCTAGAAGATATCCCAATAGGTGTACTATATTCATTAAACAATATACTCATGATGGCTTCTCCACTAGTGCCTGTAGCCTTTCTCAACAAAAGGCACTGGCCTGGTCTGCAGCACCAGATGTGTGTTCCACCCCTAGGAGTGGGCCTTATCCAATTAGAAATTTGTCAGTAGTACCTATGTGGTCGAGCCATTCTTGCACTTGCAGGTATTGCTTGGCATGTTCATAGTGTGCAGCATGCAGGGTCCATCATTGAATAGATTTATGGGGATCCTTTCTTCCACAACCATCTGTATAGAGCCTTCTGGCAATATGAACGTCATCCATCCAGTAGCACGGGGATTTTTGGCTTAGTCTCGGTTCCATCTCTTCTTCTTCTCCTATGCTCACAACATGCAGTGTCCTCAGCAACATGGCCTTACCAACCTTTCTAGTGTACAACCAACATTAATGGCAATAGCCTTGGTGAACTGGAGGACCTCTAGGAGCTCTCTCTAACCATCGGGGGGCAACCCGATGGTACTGTAAATTTTCTTAACGGTTGTCTATAGCTGGCCCTTGCTCGTTCAGGTATCTTTCAAAGGGGTTTCACATCTGTAAAACACTCAAAGGAATGTTAATATTATATATTAAATCACTCATAGACAAGCTCTCATAAAGCATGGAAAGGTTTTGTCCATTTGTAATAACTGTTTTCTCCGTAGATCCTTGTTAGGTACCATAGCATTGGTATGAGGCATTAATTTCGTTAGCTCATTACCATTTTTAGTTATCCCTTTGTATTCTTTTATTCTTGATACCCTTACAGGTGTTGGTTCCAGTTGTCTGACCCTGCAATAGGCTGAGGCAGGGGGCATCTCCTATCCCCCCTGCACTTGTTCGTTCCCTAAGTCAGACAGGCTCTGGGTCTGCCTCCTGACTGTAGCCACATCTGTCATCTTCCCATTGACCACACCAGGTTTCTGGGGGAGAACTTGGTGGGAAAACCTGCTTCCACCCCTAGTATAGCCTTTATCAGAAGAGAAATGCATCTTATTTAATCCTTGGGGACTCTTAACAACCCCTTGTACAGTTATTATCCTTCAAATGTCCTTTGTAAACTGTTCTGGTTTTAAAGCCTTCCAGAAACACCTTAGTACCAAATTTGGTTTTCTATCAATTTTTTCTCTGGGATTTGGGGTTGACATAGTCTTACCACATTTTTCTTCGAGTAACCCAAGTGGACCATTTCCTTTGTCTGGTCTTTTTTATGTCTCTTATAGGGTGTTCTGTTATTTCACAGACATATTTTATATGCTGGTCAGAATCATGTAGATTTGCCAACACCTCTCTCTCTTTACAAAGATCCTGTCCCATCAAACGGCTTAGTAAAGCCACTAAAGCCCCATACCATTCTTGAGGTCCCATTTGAATTAAGCTTTCTTTCATATCTCTGGTGAACACAGTCTCATCTGGCCCAGTGAACTGGACATCATATATTGCTTTTCTCATACCTAGCTCTCTCAGTAATGCCTACCCCTCCTTTATAGTCCTCCCACACCTGTTAATCATGTTAGTCTCCCTTGGTGACAACCATGTATCTTTAATGCCTTCAGCCAGCCATCCCATTAAGTACTGCTCCCCCCTGTTGGCCTGGGTTGAACAGCCTATATCATAAGGATGGATGGGTGGTTAAATAACTCAGCTGTGAAGCTTCTGAAGGACTTAGACTGACATCATTTGCTCCCATGTCCCATACTCTCACAAGCCACATGGCCAGGGGCTCTCTGCTTGCTTGTAAGTTTTTCCTAGATTTAACACTTCCAGTATGGAATATTTCCTAGCTGTAGCACAGCTAGCTTTTTTTTTTTTCTTTTTCTTTTTACTATTATCTGTCTTTTTCTCTGAGTCCTTGAACTTTACACAAGTCAAAGTGTCCTGCCTTTTTTCTCTCTTCTGCTCTGTAACTGGGTCTTCCAGTGGAGCCTTTTCAGCTTCTCCTGCCTGGGGCATACCTTTTATGATGCAAAGTGGCTGCTCTATTTCTCCAGGCACTTCCTTTGAGTCTAGAAAAGGTAAGGGATTTTTCTAGTCTTTGAGTCACTTTTAACAAATCTTCACATACCCACAACATATCCCCACATTTACAACATAGCTGTGGCCCCACTTTTGCATGGCTGGCCTCTTTTTAGTAACCCATTGCAAAAACCACATCAGCACCACCATTAGCGCCCTTCTAAAATTCATTCTCAGTTTTGTCATATCCTGCCAACTATGCCAATTCTGTGGCCTGAATTCTCTCTGGGTCTCCTGCACGATTAGACAAACCATATAATATATTTTATGTGAGTTTATTAACTTACAAAGGAATGAGTGCCTATCCCAGCACGGCAGTGATTCAGAGCCCGCCTTATCAGACTGTACCATGCCCATAGTCCCTGCTAGCATTCACTCACACCTCCAGGGCCAGCGATCTCGCCCTCGGTCCACAGGAGTCAGTCCATTCTGTCTTTGAGTTACTGCGCTGGCTGCGAGTTTCCTACATCACACACTCTACTGGCAGCTCTGGGCTTCCATCCCAAGATCGCTCCCGGCTTCCTTTCCTACTTTCTGCTTGTGTCAGGCCCCACCCATTGGAGGAATCAGCCAATCAGGAGATAATTGATAAGTCAGCTGTAATTCTGATGGGTTTTCCTTTGTATATGACTTGTTGTTTTTCTTTTACTGCTTTTAGTATTCTCTCTTTGTTGTGTACATTTGGTGTTTTTACTGTGATATGTTGTGGGAAGTTTCTTTTCTGATTCTATTTGGTGTTCTATGTGTTTCCTGTATTTGTATGGGGGTGTGTTTCAGAGGGTAGGTTTGGACTCCATCCGGGTAGTGGCAGTAGAGGTTCAGAGCTCAGCAGAGTGTCTAAGAGAGCCAGTTTCTGGCTTCCAACTACCAGAGGGCTTGAGAACCCAGGGGACAGCCTAAGAGCCCCTGGATCCTGCCTACATGTGATGGTGAGCACCCCCTAATTGTGCCATACCATCCCCTTGCCTGGGATTTTGTGAGGCCCCTCCCACAGCCCCAAGGCAGATCTTTCTTTGGTGGGCTAAGGCTGAGGTCCTAGGGGACAGCCTGAGAGGGTGGCTTCTCTTCTCCATCAGGTAGTTGCTCAGAGCTCAGCAGACCGCCAGAGTGCCGGATGGATTCTGGCCTCCCTCTGGCCTCCAACGACCAGGGCCTGAGAACCCAGGGGACAGCCTGACAGCCCCAGGATTCTGCCTCCAGGTGTTGGTGTGCTTCCCCTAATTGTGCCATACCACCCCCCTACCTGGGATTTCATGAGGCCCCTCCCAAGGCCCCAGGGCAGATCTGGCTTTGGTAAGCTTAGGCTGGGATCTCAACAGACCACAAGAGAGTACAAAGTTCTGGGCTCCCTCTGGCCTCCCTCTGGCATGGGGTTGATAATAAGAGTGCCTAGATCCTGCCTCCATGTGGTGAAGGAAGCCTAAGTGTACCTGACTGGAACCTGAATTGGGCTTCTGTGGGTACCCCTGAATCTGATCTGAAGCCATCAGTTCCCTCCAAAATAAACCTGAAAGAATCTGAACCCTGTATCAACCAGCTTTACATAACCAATAAAGAAAGGCTCTAGGCACACTGATAATACAAACAGAAGCATACTTCAACTTAATTCTCATATCAGAATCATAAACAACAAAAGAAATTCACATGCTAAAATCATAATGAAAGAATAATAAAATGGAAAGCCAAAACACTATGTCTCCACCAAACCCCACCGATCATATAGAAGAGTTTTACAAGGAGAACCCCCTAGAGATAACCCAGGACACTGAAGTTAAAAGAACAATCATAAACATAATCAAGGAATTCAATGAATTTAAAGAACACATGAACAAACAAAGAGCTAGGGGAAGATAGGGATAAACTTCTGAATGAATTCACAAAAGAGATAAAAACATGGAAGAAAACTCAGGCAGAAATGAAGAAGGAAGTACAAAACTCAACAATGAAACTTGAAATGACAGGGGAAAGCCTCACCACTACAATGAATGAAATGAAAAACAGAATATCAACACTAGAGGATAAAGCTGAAGAATTGGACCACTCAAGCAAAAATATGGAAAATTTAAAAAACCACAGGAATGGAATATGCAAGAGATGTGAGACTCCATGAAAAGACAAAATCTACGGATCATAGGAATAGAGGAAGAAGATGAATTTCAGGTTAATGGTGTTGACCAGATCTTAAACAGGATTATAGAAGAGAATTTCCAGAAATTAAGGAGGATTTATAACTTAATGGGCTATCAGAACATTTTGAAATGCAGAAATCCAGAACAGTTTTGAGAGAACTAAAGTAGGCTAGACACAGGGAAAGAAACAACATCTATATTTAAATCTTTTCTTAATAGAAATTACTACAATTGATAAGCCAAGAGAAAAATATTGGGAAAAAAACTAACAGTGTAACTAAGAACTGTGGCAAGGCATAAAAGGCATAAGATGTGTGTAAGAGGAACATTAGAGGGAATAAAAAAGAAAAGAATAGTAGAAATGTTTGCAGGGCTAATAACCAAAAACTTCCCAAAGTCAATATCAGACACTAAACAACAAATTCAGGATGTCAAGAGAACACAAAACAGTACAAATGCCAAAACAATTACACTCAGGCACATAATATTATAACACTGAATATAAAAAGAGAGGAAAACATCCTGAAAGGAGCCAGAGGAACTAAAGCAGCTACGTGAAGGGGATTCAAGTAGAATTACATCTAACTGCTTAGAGGCAGGCAAGGGAGAGTGGGATGAAATATTGGAAGTGTTGAGAGAAAAGAATCCACCAACATAGAATTCTTGTACCTTGAAAACCTGCTCTTAAATTGTGAAAAGAATTTCTCACGACATAAAAAAAAGTGTCTAACCTTTTGGGGCAGCTGCCTTGAAAGAAGTGTTTTCATAAGGAAAGTGACATAGGCCTGTGATTCAGATTGATATTAAAATTGAAGAATGTTAGAGAAGAAATAAATGAAGGTAAAATAAAAAGCTTATTTTTCTTACTCATTTTTTTAGAAACTTTAAAAAAATATTTTATTTATTTACTTTTATTTTATGTGTATGCATGTATTGCCTGCATGTACATAAGTGCACCTGTGTCATGCAATGCCTGTAGAGGACAAAAGAAGCTATTGGATTCCCCTGAAACTTGAGTTACAGTTGTTAGCTGCCATGTGGGTGCTGGGGTTTCGAACCTGGGCCTTCTTGCAAGAACAGCCAGTGTTCTTAACCGCTGAGCCATCTCTCCAGCCCCTTTTCTTACTCTTTTAAAAATATTTTTATTGAATTTTGTGGGGCTGGAGTGGTGGCTCTGTGGTTAAAAGCTCTGACTGCTCTTGCAGAGGACCTGGGTTCGATTCCCAGCACCCACATGTTGGCTAAGAAGGGTCCTTAACTCCAGTTTCAGGGGAATCTGAAGCTCTCTTCTGACCTCCACAGCATTGCAGGACATGGGTACACTCACATACATTCTGGTAATACATTCATACACATAAAAATAAATAAATAAATAAACAAAAATAAGCAGGGCGTGGTGGCACACGCCTTTAATCCCAGCACTCAGGAGGCAGAGGCAGGCAGATCCTCTGTGAGCTAGAGGCCAGCCTGGTTTACAGAGTGAGTTCCAGGCAGCTGGAGCTACAGGGAGACCCTGTCTCAAAAAGACTAATAATAATAATAATAATAATAATAAATATTTAAAACATTTTATTGAGTTTTTGTGCATTTCAGACAATAGTTATTAATCAACTTTAGATCCCCTCCCCATCCAAGCACCCACATACACTCCCTACATCTCATGCATTCTGTCACATGTGTTAAGTCCTATCCTGTCAAGCATTGTACCCAGATTTCTTTCAGGGTAATTTCATCCACTGGAGTCTAGTCAGCCTGTCTAGAGATCTAAAGGAAGATTTGCTCTCCCTCACCCAGCAATAATCAGCTGCCAAGAGTTCCCAGGCTAGGGCCAACTACTTCCCAGTTTCTTCCTCCTCTCTGAGTCCTTGTCTGATTGAGTCGGTGGGTCTTGTGTATGACACCACTATTGTCTCAAGTTCCCCTGTGCAAGCCTCCAGTGTCCTGAACTGATTACGTGTGCACAAAAGTGGTCAAATTCTTACACATGCTTTCATATAAGCAAAATTAATGAGAAATTATACAAAGGATGGAAGGAAGGAAATGGAATTATATTGTCACTCTAAGATATTCAAATGCTCCATAAAGATGAATACTGTTTGAAAGACAAATTTGAGCAATTGTAGACATCACTGCCAATCT
>NW_008349975.1:2990927-3028271 GCF_000622305.1 Nannospalax galili | reverse complement strand
TAGAGAGAAAGAAATATACATATAGATATAGATATGGAATTATACCTGAAGGAGTGACAATCAACCCTCCAAGAGCTATATATTATCTGATAAAAATCCCAGTGACAAACAGGAACTCTCCCTTTTAGTTGTTGATTGTGGGTTGAAAAGACCCCCTAAAACAATATAAGCTATTGTTACTACCAATACAAATCCTACACTTAAGACTGTCATGGCAGAGATGTTATAGCCATGAAATCTCAATAATATAGTGAACAGGACCTGCATAATTACAATGCCAGTTAGATGCCAAATGGAAAAAGGTGGATTAAGGACCTGAACAGAGAATTCTCAAATGAAAAAATAAAAAAGACTAAGAAACACCTTAAAAAGTGCTCAATGTCCTTAGTAATTAGAGAAATGCAAATCAAAACCACTTTAAGATTTAATTTTACCCCAGTCAGACTGGCTAAGACGAAGAGAGCAAATGACAACAAATGTTGTGGGTGGTGTGAAGAGAGGGGAATGCTCATTCATTGCTCGTGAGAATGCAAACTCACGTAATGGCGATGGAAAGCAGTGTTTAGAACTCCCAGAAACCTAAAAATGAATCTACCATATGATCTGGTTTTATAACTCCTTGGCATATAACCAAAGGATTCATCCTACTGTAGAGATACTTGTACATCCGTTTTTGTTGCTGCTCCTTTTTACAATGGTTAAGAAATGGAAACAGCTTAAATGTCCATCAGTTGATGAAATATTAATAAAAATGTGGGACATTTACACAATGAAATTCTACTCAACACTAAAGAAAGACGAAATCATGAAATTTGTAGGTAAGTGAATGGAACTAGAAACTGTTATACTAAAGTGAAATAACACAGACTCAGAAAAATCAAACAACATATATTTTCTCTCAGTTGTGAATCTTAGTACCAAATCCTTACATGTGAATATTTATCCTGATGTAACCACTGGAGCCAGGAAAATGGAAAGAAACCATGGAAAGAAAGGGAAAGAAAGAACCCAAGAGAGGAGGATAGTAGGAAACAGATATTACCAAGGGGAAAATGGGGAACATGGCAGTACTTAACTGGGAAGGGTGCAAGGATGGATATACAAGGAACCAAAGGGATAAAAAGGAAGTAGGAACTGAAGAGAGTGGAGATAATAGGAGACAGATATTATCAAAGGGAAAATGAGGATACTTTAACTTAGGGGCAGGAGGGAGAAGGAGGATAGACAGGAAGAGAGGAGAAATAAATAAAGTTTAGGTAGTGTGAAAAACCAGAGGGAAAGATTTTAGCTCAAAAACCAACTGAAAAATAAATATAATATTTGAACATGAGTGCGTGTGTATGTGTACCTGAAGGCTGTATAACAAGAAACACAGTTCCAGAAAGTAGAAACCTCCCTTGAATTACTGATCAGGGCAGTCTAAGAGACTGCCATTATAACACAGGCTATTGCTACAGCCATGGATTACCTCCCAGAACTTCAAAGTAAGACCCTACTGCTGAAGACAGGACAAACTTCTGACATAGGAATTTGACGAATGGAGCCTGAACTGACCTGGAAGCCTCTTCCGTGAAGACTAGCTCTCATCGTTCTGGAGGATACTATGCAAGCTGCTAAGGGAGAAAAATCAATCAATAGTCCAACCCTTGTTTTAAAGCCTAATTACCACAACAATGACTACAACAAGCTATAGCAGTGCAATAGTGGCACTCTTATCTTGGGAGTAGTCAACAGCTGTCTAACTGGACTTAAGACGTCCCAATGGGAGGGAAATCAAGTGTGGCACTATAAATATAGTCAAATACACATGGACGGAGAGGTCATAGAACCTAGAGAAAATTCTATCTCTGTCATATTCCTAGACAAATGTAATTTCTTACTGTGTGCTAATTATGGATCCTTATATTAATAGAAAAGTATATCATTCACCACTCATCAGAGAAGCTTCTTTTTGCAACAGATGAAGAGTATTACAAAGTTCCACAACTGGTTACACCCATGGAAAACGTTTCTGTGAGATGCCCAACTGTAGGTGACACCACTGCAATTTAACCTCTATGCCTAAGGCTCATGGAACATTGCAGAACACGAGGTAGAAGAATACTAATGCATCATTCAACTCTCACCACCAAATTTTCTCATACAGCAGAGGGTGATGCACACAGATGGCCACAGCTGGCCAAAGTGTAGAGAATAAGAAACTGCAGAGTGTGCATCCTTAGATAGGACTCCTATATTAAACCTCACCCACCCATGTCACAGAGACCATTGTGAAAAAGGGGGGCAGAAAGGTTGTATGAGCTTGGGTTGGTGCATGAACATAAGGAAGCAAAGACTTCCAGGCCTCTGGGAACTTGCTCATATGACTTTCCAGCAATTGTGACAGCATGTACAATACCCATACACTCAATCAGATAAAAACCCATCAAAGAGCTGGATAAATGGGCAGGTGAGCCCAACATTACTGAGGAACTATTGGCAGCTGATTATTGGTGGGTGAGGGAGAGTAACTTTAAGGGAGTAACTCTAGATAGGCTGACTATATGCCAGTGGATAACTCACAATGAGGGATATTTGGGTATACAAACTTGACTTGATAGGCCTTAACATATATGACAGAATGCATGAAATACGGTGGAGAGTTTAAGGAAGGGGGTGAAGATGGGGAAAAGGGTCTAAATATGACTAAGATTTGCTATATGAAATACACATAAAATCAGTAAAAATATATTGATTTAAAAAATCTTCAGAAATTGCTTAATTCCTAACCATGTGATAATAAATGTAAAACTGTCATTGTGAATCACTTTTTTTCCTAAATATATGGACTTAAGACCTTGATACCTTTGTTCTGGGCACCTATTTCAGGAACATCTGTCCTGGTGGTATATGTTTAATATGAAAAATAACCTTTGCTATCAAAAGAATCTGAATTATTATGTAGGCCATTCATCTCCTCCGTCACTACTATGTGAAAGCAAATCAATCTCCTTGGATAGAAGCTCCAATTTATGAATAAAGATAACCTACCCACTGTTATCTAAATACATTTTAAGAACTCTTCACTAACTACAAATATTTTTTATCGTATGTTCTTTGTTAAGCCCTTCAGTAATTCTTAAGGATTTCATGTAAACTTAGATATTATACTGATCTTAAAAATGTATTTCTATCTTTGCTGACAGGATAGAATATAAATTAAAATTTGTAATATGTACAAAAATTCCATAATTGATATAACCATACAGTGTAGATAAGAGTTGTCTAAATTTCTTTAGTGGATGGATATGTAGAGATGTTGAAATAAAATTTCTCAATAATTTGTTTTTTTCTTTATGCAATACAAATTTTTTGCTGTTATTTGCACTTTCATAGCTTCAGACTTGGAGCACATAGCAACTGCCAGGTGTAACTACCTGCATGTTGTAGAAGCCAAAATGGAATCAGTTTGATTTTACACAACCATGAGCACGAAGTTTACATTTATTTATGGAATTACATTATTCTTTAGACAATTTATGATCTGTTTTACAGATGCATAAACCAATTTGAGAATCATTTAAAGGTTTAATATCACAGTAACCCACAATTAATAAATCATCACAAATACTTTAAGTGATGCATAACAAGGGCTTGTGAGGTAACTCAGAGAGTAAAAGTGCTTGCTATACAAACCTGACAAACTGAGTTCTCTCTCTCTCTGCAACTCTTCTAAAAAATGAGATGTGGTAGAGAATATCCATTGTAACCCTGAAGTGAAGCAATAAGACTATTTTATAGTTACCTAAGGAATTAAACACCAACATAGTGTAATCATGAAAAATAATACAGTGAGGGCTTTTTTGCAGGTGTGTATTTTAAATGATAAAACTAAAGTACACACAGACTAACTATATTTCAAAATGAATAGCAGGCTCAGTATTCAAATTCAGATTGGCCTAGTTCTGAAGTTATTTTCAGGCTTTCTAAAATGGTATTTCTTTGGGCACCTAAGTGCAATTAGGAGTGAAAAACAAGATTGGAAGTTAGTGAAATGAACTAATTAACTTCCCTACCTCCCTCTTGTTCTGATAATTCTTAGTTACTGAAAACACACACACTATATAATATATATATATATATATATATATATATATATTAGCTTTCACTATGTAGCAAACTATCCCAAAACTTAGTGATTTGAAAAGGAAGTCAGCAAATACGGCAAAGGAATTTTCCCTGTAAGAATAAATTGAATTTAAATAAAGTTTTCTTTTGGGATAAAGTCTTCCTAGTAACCCCAGCTGGCTTGGACCTTGATATATAGACCAGGCTTGCCTCCATATCATAGAGATCCAGTTGCCTCTAGCACTGGAATTAACGGCATGTGCGGCAACATTCAGAAAGTTTTTTTTTTAATTTAATCTTAAGTTTTAATATAAAAATTCCTATCTTGACAAATGATAAAGTAATGAAATTCTGCTGTTTACTCTGCCTGTGCCATTTGTCCATTCTAACTTTACTGCTGTGGCTTTTAGGATTTCTCCCTGCTATGGTTACAGCGACAACATTCCTCCAGACCTTCAGTAATACAGTGATACTCCTATACAGGGTAGATGGTTAAAACGTAAATCTTTCAAATATGCTCTTTAACTTGGCCAACATTTATGTAATAACATAGCCTTCTCCTCATTCCTGAATAAGCTGCTAGTTATCACCCTCTGGAGAGAGATGTGAAGGTTCGTTGTCCAAATTTACTTGATTTTTTTGGATGTATTTTGGTGGAATGAAAGTACCCTAGATTGCTAAAGTATATTGTCCAACAAGTCTTTCAAAGAGGGTATATCAGAAATAAACTTGAATTCTTCAATATCAAAAAATACCTTGGTTTTACCCTTAAAATTGAATGCCAGTTTGGCTGGATAAAGGATTCTTGGTTGAAAGCCTTCTTTTTGCAGAACTTCTATGATGCCGGTTTTAATTAAAGCCAGATGTAATGGTAAATATCTGTAATCCCTCATTTGTTCTCATAGTCAGATTTGATTTGAAGAAAGGAAAATTGTCCAGAAACCCATGGACCAGCCTTCAGTACACAGTGCAGTGACAGAAACAAGAGAGACCCTGCTTCAAACAAGGTAGAAGAGATCTTCTTCAAAATTGTCCTCTAATAACCACAGTTATGTTGTTCACATATTTAACTGCACTCAGCACACACATAGACAAATACAGAGTAATAACAAGTCATAATAACGATAACAATAATAAAGAAAACAATAAAACATATATATAGGAAAAATTCCAAGGTAACAAAAAGGAATGTTACAATATCTAAATGGAGAACATAGTTTGCAGTATAAAGGTAAAAAGTGTTTCTATTAAAAGAAAATACATTAAAGCATGCAAGGTCAGAATAAAACATACCTAATATGGTAACAGGAAAAATTAATCTATAATAAAATATAATTTTATGATGTTTTCATAGAATCTTCAAATAAGATTGTTTTAAATCAGTATTACAAAGGCTAGTCATGCAATCATTAGGATTATACAAATGAGGAAAAAATAAACTATGTAATACATATTTCACCTACAGAATAAAAAAGATGCACTCTAAGAATAAGAGGGATTAAAAAAATCTTTTCTAACTTCTTAAATATTTACATAAGATAAGGTTTTGTCATATTGCGTGACTTTTCGTGTTGAGACCAACTGTCTCTTCACCCCAGGTGAGTACCGATTACTGAACAATGAAATAATTTCATCTAATTCTAACTTAGTGAATTTGAAACTTCTTTGATTATCATGACAAGTGTATGGATGAAGGGTTACTTGCTGGAGCATAGATGTTGCCAACCTGGTGAGAAAACCAGTCCCAGCAAGGGTACAAACTCACAGAAGTTCGTCCATCCCTAGAGCTCCTGTTTGAGTAGCAGGCACTGCCGCAGATGAGAGTATCCTCTTCACAATAATTATGACTGCTTGTAGATTCTTTTGGAGGGGCCTGGTGAATCTTTTAAGTTTAGGGCACTTACTGTGACTTGTGAACTGACTACATCCTAAACCTTAAAAAGTTTGTTTACTTTCTTATTCCTAATGAGTCTCCCTCTTGGGTGGAATGTTTCAGTTTGGAGGAAATTGCTATAGAACAAGTCAAGATTCATTAAATGATGAAAAATTTGAATATCAACCCATAGAAAAATAGACTTTATTTACATGATATATATCTTAATTATTACCTGTGGTTACATAATATAGGAAATATTAAACTCAAACAGTGGTAATCACGAAGCAAAAATCTAACAGAACTCAGCATGTGGCAAAACTTTGCCTGAATGGCTGACTTGCACATTCAAGCATAACTCTATGTTAGCACTTGACAAGAAAATTTATTCAGTTATAAGTCCTCAAAGCTATTTCTTAAACAATGGGTAACAAGATTTTTCTAACAATAATAATTGTTGAAAACCATGTCAAATTTTTTGCTTTACTGACATCATACATGATTTTATAAAAGTGCATAAAAAGATTAGAAATGTTATTGAGTCATTGAATGCATTTTGTCTTTTCCATTTGAATATAATCTTTTTCCCCTGTAGCAGTGTAAAATTATTTTAACTTTATTAGCTATTAAAATATGCTTTCTTTGAATTTAGCCAAAAGGCCAAGAAGTGATAGCTAGACTATTCTCTTTTATAATAAATATAAAAATTATTTTAATTTCTTTCGAGTTATATACATTCATTCATTTATTTCTTTGTCCCCTACTTTCAGCACAATCTCTAAAGCACTCCTAAAGCAATAACGGCTTAACTTACATTTAGAGCCTTAATTTTAGCATAATGGTATGCCGCCTTTCTTATAGTTTATGACATTCACAGACACTCCTATTTTACTTTGAAATTGAAAAATTTTGTGTACTTGTCAACCTAATTATAACTGGCTTTATTTCTTACATTTGGCAACTATTCTGTGGGTAGATTTCTTTTTGCTATTTTATTTTTTTGAGACAGGGTCTCAAAATATCAGTTATCTCAGGATAACTCTGGTGGGACAGGAGTTAACTCTGCATATAGCCCAGGTTAGCCTTGAGCTTTTGGCAATCCTTCTGTCTCTGTCTCCACATGCTGGAATCATAGTCATCCACCACATTCGGTTTTGGCAGTTTTCTTTTTATTGAAAAAGACTTGCCTTCCTGCTACTGTAAGAAAAGAAAGATGAGGTAGCTCCATGGTACAGACAAGTTTACTTGAAATAAACCTGACAGGAGCTCTCATCAGAGAACAGAAAAGATAAACTTTTCTTACAAACTATGTTTTTTATTTGAGCTGAGTTGGTCAAAACAAACAGAGATTCAGTTAGACCAGGTAGTGTTAATGGTTAAACCAGGATGTGCAGGAATGGTATTCATGTGTTGACTTTGAAAAACTGAAGCTGTTATCCACAGGAGAAAGGAGCTATTGAAAGTGGAATGTAATCACAGGAGGAAAAGGTACTATTTGAGCTGGAATGAAATCACAGGAGCAGGTGGGGCGGAAGTAGGGTTGCACTCTAGTCCTGCTCCTCTTCTCTTAGCTATAATCCCTATTTGGTTATAAAACACCTTTCTTCATTTGATAATCTGATCAATTCTTTTTTGGTGGGGAGGGGGCTGTTTTTGAGACATGGTCTCCCTGGATCCCCAGCTGGTCTGGAACTCTCTTTGTAGACCAACCTGGCCTCAAACTCAGAGATTCACCTGGCTGTGTCTCCCAAATGCTGGGATTAAAGGCCTGTGCCACCATGCCTAGCTTCCTAATACCATTTTTACCTAACTTTACTTTTTACAGTTTCAGGTCTGAAAGAAAGCTTCCAGTAACTTTTATTATTTATAAACAATAATTACCAGGGTTTGACTATATTTATTTTCACTTTAAAATTGCCTGTAACTTAGTAAGACACATTATTTCGATAATTTTCTTCTTTAACTCATGAAAACACTTCTTCATATATTATATATTTATTCTGCCTTATATTTCTACCATTTTTTTTCTTAAAGTCCATATTTTGTGGCTTTATTTTATCTACTCTCTGGTGCCTGGTTCCTTGTTTTTCTATCATAACCACAAACTGTGTTGCAAAATGTTTCTTCTAGTATATCTTCTCTATCACTAAATTGGCTGAAATTTATCATCAAACTGTTCTTTAGTTTACCTCCTGGAGTAATTAATTTGAAATATCAGGTTATTCTAATTTCAGAAAGTGTCTATGGTTGGGTTGCACTTAATGTTCCTTGATTTCTTGTTATTTGAGCAAATCACAGTGTCAAACAAATGTATTTGGTTGGCATGAGGTTGTTTGTATTGTTGATATTCTCTTTAGATGCTCTTTATTTCTTTTTTAGCACTAAATCTGGCAGTAGAAATAAATGAATAAGGAAAGTCTAGTTTCTTTTTCTTTTATTATTTAATTTACATTATAAAATATTTTATTTCATTTTTTAAATGTGTACAAGTATATTGTCTGCTTGTATGTAAGTGCACCCATGTCATACAATGCCCACAGAAGTCAGAAGATGGCGTCAGATCCATTGTTAACTGCCATGTGGGTGCTGGCAATCGAACCCTGTCCTCTGTAAGAGCAGCCAGTGCTCTTATCCACTGAGCCATCTCTCCAGCCCTTATTTATTTATTTTTTTATGTATATGAGAGCTTTGCCTGCATGTATGTGTGTCATGTGTGTGCAAACCCAAGGAGGCCAGATGAGGGTGTCAGATTCCCTCGAACTGGAGCTACATAGGGCTGTTAGCTGCCATGTGGGTGCTGGGCATCAAAACCTGGGTTCTCTGCAAGAGCAGTCAATGTTTTTAAAATCTGCTCTTTTTCCAGCCTGGAAATCTAGTTTCTACAGCACAGAATTAGTAGAACAGTGACAGGCAGGCTGCCAGTCTTCTGTTGGGTTTTAACAAACCTTACTGATCCAGATCTCCAGTCCTACCTCAGGGAAAGTGGACCTAGTCGAACACCTAGTCACTTATGTAAAATCTCCTTCTTAGAATGTAAGAATTCCTTGTTTCAGAGTTTGCCAATATTTCTCTAGGCTAAAGAAAGAAGTCAGTGCCAGTCCTCTCTCTAAAGGGATATTTCAAGCCTATTCATCTATTCCTGTTTGGATTGATTCCAATGAGAACTTGATTAGAAAAGGACAGGTAGTCAGCATTATAGACAATACTGTAGAGATCTTACTGTATTAGATTTCTGAGTCTCTTTAACAAAATATCACAAACTAGGTAGCTGAAACAACAGAAATTTATTTCCTTAGTTCTGGATGTTCTGAGTCCAAAGTAAAGTGTTAGAAGGGAAAGTCCTTCTAAGAAATGTGAAAGAATTGGCTGTTCTAATAATCTTTGCTCAGCTTGTCACCACGTGTCTTCTCCTTATGTTTCTTTTAAATTTTTTTATATTTATTATTTATTATTTTTACTTTATGTGTATGAGTGTGCTGCCTGCATGTATAAGATAAGTAAACCGTGTCATGCAGCGCCCATCCCATGGAGACCAGAAGAGGGAATCGGATCCCCTGGAAATGGAGTTAGAAATAGTTGTTAACTGCCATATGGGGCTGGGAAATGAACCTGGGTCCTCTGCAAGAACAGCCAGTGCTTTTAACTGTTGAGCCATCTCTCCAGCCACACCCCACCCCCAGTCATTCCTCTTTGTATTACCTATCCTCTGTATATTTGCCTGTCATTGTTTCCAAAAGTATCCTTTTCTAAGAACATCAATTTTGTTAGATTAGGGAAAATCTTAACATCGCTTTAACTTAATTTCTTTTTTATATACTGTATCTTCAAATAAGGTCACATTCTGAAACACTGGAGGTGGAGTATTTTCTTGAGGATACAATTCAATATATAGTAACCCTATTTGAATGAACTGTCTATCTGGAATACCTTATTGAATGTATTGATCTATCTTTACAATCTTTGTTCATGGCTCCTAATCATAAATGTAGGGAAACTACATTATAAAATAATAGATAAAATAGTAGATGAAATAATTGAAGGACCAAAGCCTGAAGAACTACACAACAGGGCCTGGTGAGGTCAGGAGAACAATAAAACATCACAAGCAACCAAAGAATTGCAGACATCCATTCCACTGAAACACCATGAACTGGGAAAAAAAGGTTTATATACAAAAATAATCTTGGATGTTCCATGTTAGAATGCAAAAAAAATCATTGCAATTGTTTAAATACCAGTTTGACCCATGTTTTGGAGAATATGTGCTTCGTGACTCTACCACCTCTGGCTCTGTCAAATTATACGTCTTGATTTCAAGAAGGTTATAAGTCAGAAATACAGTAAAGGTGCCACAGAACTCAGAACTAGAAACACCCTGGGCATCATTGATTTGATATGGCCATATTTATAGTATATCAGTGTAAATAAATCTTTATTACTTTTTCATTCTTGTTCAGTGTTATGAGAAACTAATTCAATGTAAAATCCACTCACAAGTAATATTTCATGATTATCTTTGGTTTTCACCTTTGTAATTATTTAAATGCTCATGCTTATTTCCTTCCTTCTATAGCTGTGAGATTCATTCAGTTTATCTGAGCATCTTAGATTTTATATTTATGTAATTGATTTCCAACCATTATTTTATGACCATTTGCGTTTACTCATTTTCATTAATAAAAAATGAACCTGTATTTAATCTGTACCAGTCTTAGATTCTTAAATCATAAATATTTTCCAACTTGTAATAGCTAATTTCTCCTATTAACTTTATTGTATTTCAGTAATAAAAATATTATCCAAGGTTATAACACATATTTAGTAATATATATGTATATATAATCTAAGATTACAGCACATCTTCAAATTGACTCTTCAACTTTACAGGTATTGAATTAAGGTTTAGAAAGAATCTTACTGAAAAACTTTGAAAAGCAATGTTGTATAAGTATTTAGGAGGTCAAAGTCATTAATTACAAATTTTCTGAAAATGTATAGCCTATTTGATTTTTGTTCTCCCTAACAGTTATAGAATAGTATATTAAATGCTCCACTATAGTGGTGAATAATGTTTTGTTTATTTTATCTACATATTAAAACCCTTGATAGGTGTACGAAAAATTTGAAATTTCATATCTTTCTCATGAAACTTTTTAAAAATTGTATTTATTATTTTCATTTTCTGTGTAAGCATGTATTGTCTGCATATAGGTAAGTGTACCTGTTTTGTGCAATGACCATGGAGGACAGAAAAGGTTGTCGGATCTCCTGGAACTGGAGTTATGGAAAGTTGTTAGCTGCCATGTGGGTGCTGGGATTCTAACTGCGTCTTCTGCAAGACCAGTCAGTGTTATTAACCACTGAGCCATCTCTCCAACACCATCTTGTTCATGAAATTTTATTCATTATGCAAAGATATTTAGTAAGTTTAATGTGATGTTTCCTTAATTTTGTCTAAAATTATTATTGATATATCAGAACTTTTATTTTCAGCATTTCATAGATTTTCTTCTTTCAGTTTTTTTTTTCTTTTAGAGAACCTGAAGTTTCTGCCTGAATGTGGTAAACTGTATGCCTCTGTTATTTTTAATGTTTATTCTTTAAATGTAATCTGCCTTTCTTCCATACTGATTTGGTATTATGCAGTTTAATCTCATCAAATATTTTACAGTTCAGTATTCTGCAGTCTAGGTAAATATTAATCTTCTTTATTGAGCTTAACAAACCTTGAATAATCTTTCTTTAGTAAGAATTAGAATAGTAAAAATAATCTTGTAGAAAATATTTTCTTTGTAAAAAAGACAAATTCAGAGGGAATACTTAGTGTTAAGTGTCTTATTACCTGCGTTTAAAAAGCAGGGATGTTCAAAGAATAATCAACTAGAAAACATTTGTGTCTAGTGAGCTTTCGGTGAATTCACTGAACATTAATTTAATTAAGAATGACATCAGGCCCAGTGAGATGGCTCAACAGGTAAAGGTGCTTGTTGCTAAGCCTGATGACCTGTTTGATCCCTGGTACTTACATGGTGGGAGGAAAGAACAAACTCTATACACCATCCAACACACACAGACACACACACACACACACACACACGCACACACATGTACACATGTGGCATAAGTGTGCTTCTCATAAATAAATTAAGAAAATGAATACTATGCACCTTCTGAAGATAGGTATGACTGATGATATCTCTTATGAGTCTTATGGAAATTTGATAATTAAAATCATAAAATTTTCATGCAAAACTGTCTAATAAAATAAACAAATAAATACAGAAAATTCTTATTTCCACTGAATGTGAATAAGGTGATCCACTAGAGGAAATACATAAGACTTCACTGTGACCTTTTTTAAGAGGGATGGTAGGTGGCGCCTTGTGTTCTACCTGTTAAATGCCATTGCAGGAATATCTAAATTGTGGATCACACATTGAATTTAATTAAGAAAAGCTTTGTGAGAGATTGAGAATACATTTTCAATATACAACTTAGTTGTTGAAAAGTTAAAAGAATGAAAGAAGCACATTCAGAAAAATGAAACTTTAGAAAAGCCCAAATTTTAAAAATGAACATTTTGATCTTGACTGACAGTAAATAAAGGTTTTATATATTTTACACACACACACACACACACACACACACACACACACACACACACCAGAAGAAGAGAGAGGGAGTAAGGGATACAGGGCCGGGAAATAGAGACTGAGCTCTGAAATGCAAGAGAAGATGTACTAAATTATGATACATGCTAGTTGTGCTCACTTAAAATTACCGTCAAGGTAGTAAAACAAAGAAAGAAATGCTAATAGCCGCCTTTCAAGATTTTCTTTTTTTATCTTTTTAAAAGCTTCTTTGCTACTGAAGGAAAAGACACCAGCCAGAAATGAGAAGCTGGCCAGGCTCATGAGAGGCTTCTAGAAGCAACTGATTCTGCTCTACCTGTGCACCACACATTCAGTATCCCGTCTTTTTCAAGGGTCTGGGTTTACTGTCCACTCTAGCATTTCAGGGTAGCCTCTAAGAGACAGTCATATTTTAAAAGATCTGTCTTTAATAAATCGTGCCTTTTCCAAGGAGGGAATATTTTCACGTAATTCTGCTCCCTAATCCTGGAAACCGCTGACTCTAGTTTCTCAGCCCAAAGCTTCCTTCCTTCCAGACTCCCTCCAAGCGCCTGTGGGGTCTGCACCAGTTCTATGCTGCCTTTCTTTTTCTTTCTTTAAGTGTGAAAGGCTGAGCACTCCCCGGCGTGGGCTGTCACTCTGTCCTGCTGTGCAGCTGTGATTGGCGGGCGAGGCTGGGTCCTGTAGCTCCGCCCCGCCCCCGCTTGCCTTTGCCGCGCTCCCAGGCTTTTTCGCAAAGGTGGAGAGCGAGATTCTGACTGCAGCGCTTGGACCAGGTGGAGCAGCATCCCTGATTTGGCTACTGCTGCATTCTTCCTCCACTCGTGGGTCCAAGCCAAAGAAAGGCGAGACCTCTTCCTTGCCAACGGAGCTTCAGTGAACTGTTGCTCAAACCTAGGCACTTCTGGCGCGTCGTCTCACCCTTTCTATGGTTAAACCTTCGAAATTATTTGCACGTTTGGAACCCTGTGACTTCCTCGGCTCAGTGCTCAGGGGAGTCCAAGGAAAATAAGTATTTGAAAAAGAGGCGCTCTCAGGACTGCAGGAGCTGTCTAAGGTGCTGAAGCCTCTTGAACGTTTGTCTCCACCAGTGCCTGGAAGGGTTAGATGGCACGTTTTCATTTCTGTTTCTCTGGTCCTTCATGCCTTGGATAAGACTATTTGCAGGACTGTGAGTATCTGCCTGTATCATGGCCAACGTGAGACACTTTCGGACGCTAGTTTCTGGATTTTACTTCTGGGAAGCTGCGTTGTTACTCAGGTAAACCCGCCTGTCATAATAATTGCAGAGTCTATTAAGCTGTTGCAAACACTTGTTATTGAGGAAGCTCAGAAATCTGTAATTCAGTACTGAATAACTGAAATTATCCATAAAATAGATTTTTTCTATCTAAAATTGCCTAACAATCTGTCAATTGAGACCTCTAGAAACATGTTATTTCTTGTTATTTTTACTGATTTATGTATTTAAGTAAATGGAATCCTGTTATTTGCAGCTCACATTACTGTATAATTACTTTTGAAGCATAGATATTTTCACCTATTTCTCTTAAAAGTTTCTTATTTAAAGTGAATTATTAGTTCTGCATGTTATCTTCTTTTTAAAAATTAGAAATTAGAAATGGAACAGTATTAACAAAGGGGGAATAGAACATGAGTATTTAATGATCAGAGAAACTGAGTGTTATATATGTATGTATATATATATATATATATATGCAGAAATTAAGTTTAAAAAGAGACATTTCAGGTACTACTTTACAATGACCTAGTTCAGCAATACATGTAGGCAAAATCATAAATAAATCATTAGGTACATTGCATGTCAACAGTTGTCTTTTGGAAACATAACATAATTTTTTCTGACATGCCATTTTTTTTTATCATGTTCCAATGATGTTAGGCAAGCTTTCTATTTTCTTTTTATAATTACTGTGAAGAGGATAAGAAAAGCTAGATATAAGAAAATTAATCACTGAAATCTTGTTCTTAAACATTGTATGAAAGTAAGAAACTGTTCATGTAATTTTTTATACCAGCAATATAAATTCTATTCTACTATTATCATATAAGTCTCATGGGATTTCCATTTAATGGTTGACAAGTTTTCAAAGAGTGTCAAAGTTAAAAAATCAGGATGACTGTTTTAGTTATGTGCATATATGATTTCTATTTAAAGTATGTAAAAATTCTTCCTTGTGCTAGTACATCAAGTTTTAATCTTTGGGGTGCTTAATTTCAAAAGCATAATGTGTTTTACAAACTTCTTTACAAATGTCATATTATTTTGTTGTGCTTGTATATAATAGAACCTGATTGAGAAGGCAATTACATTCCTTCTGCTATTGATTTCCTCGCATATATGATTTCTATTTAAAGTATGTAAAAATTCTTCCTTGTGCTAGTACATCAAGTTTTAATCTTTGGGGTGCTTAATTTCAAAAGCATAATGTGTTTTACAAACTTCTTTACAAATGTCATATTATTTTGTTGTGCTTGTATATAATAGAACCTGATTGAGAAGGCAATTACATTCCTTCTGCTATTGATTTCCTCCTAGAATGAGAGCTTGAAGCATTTTGAATCATGGCATTTTCAGTGAAAAACATTTTAATCCAATTTGGTAAATTTTTGTTACTTTTAACTGCCATAATTTTATTTGTAGTGAGAAAACCAAGAATATGGAGCTTTTATGGTTATGAAAGTGTCACAGAGAGAAATAAAGGGTTCATATTCTAATAAACTCATCATTTTGTTTTAATATTTTATACTGCAATCATTATAACTTTTAATATCACAGGCAATGCTATGTGTTTTTCAAAGAAATCAGAAGAGTTTAGGTGATATATACTTCAGGTCAGACACTAAGTCATATAGCTCAGTGAAGTTAATTTGCATAATGACAAATCTTCATGCCATTTGTATGTTAATGTTTAATCTTCATCATTGGATCCTCATTATGATGTTTTATTGACATTCACAAATAATTAATCTGATTATTAGAAATTATTTTCAATAATATAAAATAATTTAAATTTAAAGTGCTTTTAAAGAATAACCCAAACACAAAATCTCTATGAAAAAGAATCCCCAATACAGCTATTTAAGCCTTACTTACATTCATTAGATTGTCTTTCTTTGAAAAAAAATCAAAGAAGTCCTTCTCTATCCTAAACTGGAATTCAATGAAAATAGATCATCTTTCTCTGAAAAACATTTATCACATGTAGAAAGTGAATATTTTCACTCTCCGTGGCGGTCCTTGAAAGAAGACTTTGAAAGGAAGAAAGGAAAGCTTGCCCTACTGAAAATGATTTGCAAATTGAATGTCTTTATCGATATTATTCTAGTCATTAAGCTTATACTTTGGCAAGCAAAAATTAGTATTACTCATTTATTTGTTTTAAATTTAACTTTTATTTTTTTAACTTTTACTTAGTTTGTGAGATATAATTAGTTCTATAGGCTATGGAATAATGTTTCAAATATATATATCTTTTGTAATGAATGAGTCATGATATTTAACATACTCATCATCTCAAACATTTTTCACTACTTTGTTATATGTTCATTCAAATTTCTCCTTTCTAATTATTTCAAAAAACATACTGCAATAATGTTAGCTGCAGTCAATCTACAGTACTGTATACAACAGAAGTCATTTTCACAAATGACTTGTTTCAATACAAAACAGAAACAAGAATAACAAACACCCCAAACATTTATAATTAAATATTTTATGAGTTCAAATATTTTTATTTTTTTATTTTTCTGAAATATCATATTTTTAAAGTGTACAAATAAAGTTTAGATAAAATTTTCACAAAGTGAACATACCGAGTTGAAGAGGTCACAGATCAAGCAGTAGTCTTGTCAATATCACATGACTCTCATCCCACCAACATCTCCATATCTTTTCTGAAGCATTAATTTGTCCAAAAGAAATCACCATGCTGATCTATACAATAAATATATTTTTTCTTAATTTTAAGTTTTATATAAATACTTGTTTGTATTGGATTCATTTTTGTGAACATTATGTTTGCATGATTTACGCATATGCTACATTTGGCAGAAATTTATTAGTATGTTTTCCATTGCTTGAACACATAATAGTTAACTTGTTCATTGCCATCTGGATGGATATATGGGTTATTTTTCAAGTTTTGGTTAATATAATTTTACTACACATTTCCTTGAACACCTAGTGATGACACACATAGGCATTTTAGGGAGTATGTATGTTGGTGTCAAGACTCTAGAAAAACTACTGGATTGTGAGACAGGCATGAGTATGGTCAGATGAACATGTCTAACTTTGGTAGATTCTGCCAGTTTCTCAAGAGAGTTGTGCCTATTTGTATTCCTATCAGCAATATTTGAGTATTTCTTGCTTATTAGTATACAATTGATCAGTGGAAAGCTATTATGAAAATTTCTAACATTTTATTTTATTATTATTGCAAATTCACAGATATTTTTGCCTTTTATCTTGGGTTTATTTTTACTTTTCTAGTAACTAAGTGTAATAAAATTTATAAGAAATATCAGAACAAAAAGATTTATTACCCCAATGAAATTAGAAATACTCATTAAGAGGAAATGCCATCTATAGGATATTTTTACAAGAAAATTCAAATAGTTCTTAAGATAAGCATAAGTTGTATAGACATAAAATCACAAATATTTTAGTAGTGAAGGTGTTAAAACATTCACAGTTTGCTAAGATATTGCTGTTTTACTAAGCAATTCTTGCATGGATTTAGTTCCCATATTAATAAAATAAGTAACAAAAGCCCACTGTTCACTTCTCTTTGAAATGCAGATAAGTGATGATTAGGAAGAGATTGCAGAATAAGTTTTAAAAGCATAAAAGCCACCAGAAATATTTCCTTTAACTTGGTGGTCTTTATATCAAACCATATACTTTTTATCTGTATAGATAACCTGCACAGACTTGCTCCTTGAATAAATTACAGCATGTTATGTCAAAAATTGACTGTGAATTTCAGACTTCATAATAATCAGAAAAAAAGATGCTGTCTTGGGTTACTTCAAAGTCTATGAAAATATTTCAGCATTTTGAATTTTGATTTTGCTTTTGTTATACTCGAAGGGTGAGAGAAATCCTTTTAACTGTTTTGTTGAGGATCTATTTTCTTATATACCATGTTAAAGAAGAATATGTTTCAAAGATTAAACATTTAGCCTTATGCTTTAATACATACACATATATAGAATTATTAATCTACATAGTTTTATAAATTATACTACAAATCTCTGTTTTTTGATCTTGTCTGAAAAATAAAAAAATTTATGTATGAAGGAATTGTAGCTTAGATTCTTAGTTAATGGTTCAAGCAATCTGTTCTTCAGATTAGAGAACAGATTGTAAAATATCTCTTCTATAAATTAATTCTGCTTTATCCACAAAACTCTATACTGGAGTATGCAAAGCAACAATTATGTTTTTATGTATAATATTAAGCATTTCAATAAAATTTTTCACAAACTTCTTTGCATGTATTTTCTTATAAGTAGTTAGTTATGGATGACTGGGAAACTATTACTTGTACAGCATGAAACTTAAAGTACAGAAGAGAATACATTGTCAAGTGTCAAGAAAATTACAAACAACAATGTTCTAAGGAAGTTGAAGTGAGAAAAGCTATGAAGAAAGTTTAACGCTTGTTTGGGGTCTTTTAAAGTACATTCTTAATGTTTAGGCATGAGGTGTAAAAGTATTTTGTGCCACAGAAATTATATAGTCAGACAACACATGCTTAGTGATAAGTAATCATCAAAGATAGTAGAAGAAATCATACTTTATGTTTTAAGATCAAATTCTTCTTGTCATAATTATTGATAGGGCTATAATAATAAACTTTCAGGGCTGGAGGACTGACTCAGTGCATAATGATACTTGCCACCAAGCCTGAAGACCTTCATTTGATCCCAGAAGCCAGGTGATGAAAG
This sequence comes from Nannospalax galili, assembly GCF_000622305.1. NCBI lineage: Eukaryota > Metazoa > Chordata > Mammalia > Rodentia > Spalacidae > Nannospalax > Nannospalax galili. The sequence continues at coordinate 3,009,683 of NW_008349975.1, read as the reverse complement.
GAGAGAACTGAGGCCTACAAGTTATCCTCTCCTCCACACTGTGCTGTTGAGTACACAAGCCACAGACACATACTATATACATGAATACATATACACAAATAAATATGTGAAAAATTAGTATTAGACCTTCATGAATATAGAGGTGTTATTGCAACTTTTTACAATAGAATATGGTAAAATTTGGAAGCAAATGATTTGATTGTAACTTTGTAGTTATTATATAGGAATATTTAAGAACTTAAATCAAATGTCTTCATATATCCCTTTCCTTGAGAGAAAAAGATTATTTAAAAATTTCAGGTTGCAATGATGTGATGCTACATTAGAGCAATGCTGCATCAGGACAGCCGGACACTTAGCATTCATTTCAACCTAGAGAGGGGTCAGAACTGCTCTGAGAACTTGTTCCTTCAGATTCTCCCAGAACTGTCCTCTGGAACAAAGGGCTTTTTCTCCTTTCATTGAAACTGTGCAGCCAGAATGAAATAAGGAATGAAAAGCAGAACTGTCTTGCCATAGGATTATGTGCCTTGTGTCCCTTACTGACCTAGAACAGCACACACAACCACAAACAGAGATGTTGCTAATTTAACCCCACCTGTTGTTTGTAACACAAATGCCACATGTTGTTTGCTTCCCAAAACTTGATATCTTTGTAGTATGCACATATACACATACATATAATGTTGGGTCAAAGGCAAAGAATGGTCATAAGAGATTAAGACTATATGTTTAGGCTACAGGGGAAGCCTAAGGCTTAGTAAATTTGTTTACATTGTAAATAAGTTGAGATAGTGTCCTAGGAGTCATTCCCACAACAGATAATGACTGGATAAAGTGGAATTAATGTGACCACAGGTACTCTAGAAGTTGAATTAGGAGGACTGCTTGAATCTAGGAAGTACAAGATCAGACTAGTCAATATAACAGCACCCAGTCTCAAAAAGAAAAAAAAATTATGTAGGTAATATTATTGTTGGCAATGGAAACTAGCATGGTTTAGTGATAAAGGCCTGAAATTCCAGCTGCTCAGGAAGCCTGTGGCAGAAGGACTGAAAAATCAAGAACTTCTAGGACTATAGAACAAGGCCCTGTCTCAAAAATAAAATGAAATGAAAATAATAAAGGAAAATTGGGGGTACAACTCAGTAGTAGAGAAATGGGTAGGGTACAGGAAGCCCCTGATTCAATCTTCATCACTGAAAAAAAAAAAAAAAAAAAACACAAACATACACACACACACACACAAAGGAAGAAGTAAAGGAAATAATGACAAAACTGAAATAATGAAATTATAAGAAGAAAAGTTTAACATTTATGTTTTGTATAATTTAGTAACATTTGGGGCTGAAGAGATGACTCAGAGGTTAAGAACACTGACTGTTCTTTCAGAAGACCCAGGTTTGAATCCCAGCACCCACATACATGGCAGCTAACGACTGTCCATAGCTCCAGTCCCAGGGGATCTGACAGCCTCTTCTGTCCTCCACGGACATTCATTGCACGGCCCAGGTGCACTTACCTACATGTAGGCAATACACACATACACATAAAAAATAAAAAAATATTTATTATTTTATTATCTTTTTACAGTAATTGTATTTAATTATTGTAACTTGATATAATTTTTTCTTGATAATATATAGTTATATCTTTTCATTTACTTCTTAAAAATTTTAATAACTACATGATTAGAAGATTTTCACTATAGCTTTAACATATTCAGTAACACACTCCAGAGCAACAGTACATTTCTTTCACAACCGGGTGCAAGTTTCTAGGTTCGCAGTTGAGTTAATATAGTATATATTATTGAACTCAGTATAAGCCCTATAAGACATAAAATTGGATGAATTTTAACCTTTAAGAAAGATCTCCATTTAATTTTAGAATATATTGTTCCTTGCAGACAGACTCATTGTTTTTGCTACTAACACTGAGATATTGGCACTTGCATCTCTAATCTATATGTATCTGATTATTACTAGTTGTAATCGGTTGCACTTGGACCCTTGGCGCCTGTGTTTGTCTATAAAGTCATTGGGCAGATTTCAATAGTATTGTTTATCACCTATACTAATTAGCATGATTGCAAATTTCCATGCTTCTTCCTCAAATGTAATATTTTGAAAAAACTCTGATTTTTTTTTGTTTGTGAATATCACACAGAACATCCCAAACCATCTCATTTGACTATACACCCACTTCCCAGATAGCAATCTCCCATAGCCTCTCTCCACCCCCAGAGCCCTTATACTCTGATATCCCTGCTACTCTCTGCTGTGTTATTGGCACCCCCAGCCATTCCCCACTACTTGCCCTTCTGGTGAATCTAGTCAGCCTATCTAGAGGTCTTTGTTTTAGGAGGGTCAGCTGTTACTCATCTAGCAGTAATCAGTTGTCAATATTCCTTCAGATAAGATTGGGGTCTGCTGTTCATTTTAGGGAACCATATTATTTCTACAACCTACTGACAAATTATACATGGCATATCAAGAAATATATGTCTAGGTAAGGTTTATCTGAGAACAACTTGTCTTTGCCCAAGATTTATCTACATGACACACAGTAATTAAAAATACCAGACTGGTGAAACTAACCTTCCTGGATGTTTAACATACTTTGAGGCCTATAATAATTTGATCAGAGGTACATAAAGGACACTTGTTGCTCCTTGCCCTTCTAGGTCAAGTAGTTCCAGGAGACTATGAGCATCTCTCAAAATGTCCTATAATGGTGGCGGGTCACCTGTCCTCTTGATCAAGGAGGCCAAGGAGACCCCACCAGATGGACTTGAACCAGTGTCCAGTCTACAAAGAGGAGGGTCAACACAGAGGAATCACTTCCTCCATGCTTCCAAACGAAGCCAACCACAGTTGAGCAGGACCTTTGACTTATCTTCACATAGATGGAACTGGTAAAAGAAAGGAGCCAGGAGCTCCTCCCAAGCCCATGTGACTCCTGAGGAACAGATCCTCAAATGACCTTAAGAGTAAAAATAAATTGGTTTATCTGGACCAACTGTATGGCCTTAAATACCCAAAAAGGAAAGTATAACCAAAGATTAAAGGGGCCAATATAATTTCTTAAGAGTCCATATGCATAGCTAAAGGCTACATAACAAGCAACAATGCCAGACAGGCGATACCTTCTTTTGATTTGTTGGCCAGAGTGGCCAAAGGGACTCGCAGATAGTATCCCAGCATAGAACTGGGGAAATGAATAAAATATTTTTAAAAAGAAACATTTGATATTTTCTTCAAAACCTTGTCTTAAATACTAGAAACATATAGAAGTTTTGAATCTTTAACAAAGGAAGGCATTGATTGAAGAAGTATGAGTTGTTTACCTTTTGTCCTGTCATTCCTTAAGTATGGAGAGATCTATGGAGATTTATCTGCTAGAAATGTAGATTCTAAATGTTTTAGAAAAGAAATACACAAAAGAACATGCGTAAAAAATGTGAAAATTACAAAGGGCTAGAGAAATGGCTCAGCAATTAAGTGTGCAGACTGCCCTTCCAGAGGACTTGAATTTGGATTCCAACACCTAAGTAGGGTTACTCACAACTTCCTGTATCTCCCATGTAGGGAATCCAATACCTCTGGCCTCCATGGGCACCTGTGTGCATGTGTACAAATACTGGAAAATACGTTTATCTGAACTTATGGTGTAATACAGAGGGTAGGACTCAGAGAAGCTCTCAGGCTGGATCTAAGCCTGAAGTGAGAAGGCTCACTCCAGCTGACAAAATGTCAGGATTATCAAAGTTTTTGTCTTTTCTATCCACAGGATCAGCCCTTATCAATGGCATAAATTTTTCTGTCATTTAAGTTTATTTTACATCTATTTGTATTGGGGGTAAACTGTGTCACAGAGCAGATTTGGAGGTCAGAGAACAAGTTGCAGGAGCCCTTCTCTGCTTCCACCATATGGGTCCCAGGGATGGAATTCAGGGAGGTAGGATTGGCTCTAAGTATATTTACCCACTGATCATCTGCTGTCACACTGTAAATTTTTTTTGTAGAGCTATCCATTATTTTTATTTCAAATAGTGATATAAACTACTAGTCCAGATTTACAGAGAATATACTTTACTCATTAATTTTTCTCAGAAATCTTTCAAGGAATTATTTTGAAAAATATAAAACTTCTTGGAGTGGAGAGACGGCTAAGGAGTTAAGAGCATTGACTGCTCTTGCAGAGAACCCGAGTTTGGTTTCCAGCACCCACATGGTGGCTAACAACTATCTGTAACTCCAGTTCCAGGGAATCTTTAGCCTTCTGGTCTCTATGGACATTGCATGCACTTGGTGCACTTATATACATGCAGGCAAAAAAAAAAAAAAACCCTCATATACACAAAATAAAATAACTTTAAAAATTTTTAAATGAAGAATGTATAATTTCTTATGTCATGAGACATGCATAGTAGATCCTCACTGATTCTTTCCTTCCCAAGCCTGGGTCTTACTCTTTCCCATGTTTTTCTTTCTACTCAGATACCAGTACGTGTGAAAATATACCAGTATAAGCAAATGCTCATGTGGAAATGTGGTATCTTTAAATTTTGTTTTCTCCTTGTTTTGTTGCCTCCCAGTTAGGAACTATACATCTTGTAACTTTGTTTTGCTTTGGGGAGTGTCCAGGAAAAGAGAAATGTGAGCTACTCCCAGAGAACTGATTCTGGATTGAAGGAAGGAATTCTATGACAATACCAATGGTTTAGCAACAAACAAAATGTGTGAATAAACTGATCTGTTCAGGCACAGAAGACAAAGCTGTTCTAAAACTGTACATCAATACACATTTTCCCAAAACAGAGTTTTAATCCTTAGATGCTATGAGAAGGAACTGGCAAATGGATGGGGCGCCATTGCGATATATTTGTGAAATGCAGAATCTCCATTAGAGAGATTCTTCTGGAGAAAGCAGTACTGGTACCTCACAGGAAATTAACCCACAAGAGTACTAACATTAGTGATATAATTAGAGATGTCATAAAATCTAAAATTCATCAGTACTCTTTAGAGTGTTAATGGATGGAAGAATTTCAAAGGCAAATAGTCAAGTATTCTTTAGGAGAGCACACAAGTATTTGCCACAATCAACCAAGTTAAACTCTAAGATAGTTCTGATAGTATTATAAAATTACTGCTAAAGCAGTATGATTAAACTTACTCTAGAGGTAACTGGACCATCTAATATTCTACCCAAATTCCAGAACCTCTAAAAAATGTTCACAACAGATGCTCATTCCTTAAAATTTTAAAAATTTGGGCTGGAGTAATGGCTCAGAGCTTAAGAGTATTGGTTGTTCTTGAGGAAGACCTAGATTCAGTTCCCAGCATCCTCATGGTGGTTAACAACCATACCTAACTCCAGTTCTAAACCATCTGTTGCCCTCTTCTGGCCACCTTGGACATTGTACACACTTAGTACATTTATATACTTGCAGATAAACAAACACATAATATAAAAATAAATAAAATAATAAATAAATAAAAATATAATACTATAAATCAAATTTAGCAATATGTCAAAGGAATAATGTCATAATCAGCTGGGCTTGGTGCATGCCTTTAATCCCATATTTATCTCTGTGTCCAGGTTTTTTTTTTTTCTTTTTAACCCTTGTGCCTGTACCTGACCTGTGTTTTTAATTAGGAAAGTTTTTCATGCAGGTGCTCCATTTGTGAAGCTCAAACATTCCAGATTAATGTTACCTGTAAAATTCTACTTGAATGGTACTATGATTTTTATAGAACAATAGCTACATTTTCTAACGTGTGAAGCTTTGGTCAAAAAAATTAACTTTATGGTACTGTAGAGGGGAGAGCACATTACATCACTTTCAAATTTGGGGTTTATTTTCATGAACATTTTCTCTCTTCTTCAAAATTGCACGTTCCACAGGGAGATCATTTGTGATCTTTGTTTTACATTTGTAATGCTTAATTCAATATCACATATACTAGACATTCAACAAACAACAGAATAACCCGAGATAATAACTGCCGTTCTCTCACATGTTTCTACCTATTGTTTTAGAAAGGAATTCTATTATAGTCTGTTATCACTTGGAGTTAAAAAGGAGTATGGGCACCCAGGCATGGGGATGCATGCCTTTAATTTCAGCACTCAGGAGGCAGAGGCAGGCAGATATCCGTGAGACAGAGGCCCGTCTGGTCTAAGTGACTCCTAGGCCAGCTGGGGCTACAGGTAGACCCGTCTCAAAAGAACCAAAACAAAACAAAAACAAATAAAAAAAACATAACTGAAATGGATTCTTGTATTCAATATCTCATAAAAGACATATGACCAAACAAATCTTATAAGATATTACATATGGTATAAAGAGGTTAAAAATATATAGACATTGAAAGTATTTAATGGATAATAAAGAATTTGTTCTTTGTTCCACAGGAATTGAAAATCTGTACTATGAAATGCAATAGACATTATTAAACAATTATACAATCATTGTTATCAGTTGGAAAATAAACAAGTAGTTACATTTATACTGAAATTGTTGAATGTGAGGTGTTCTAAAAGGATCAGGTAATTTGTCAGTATCTTTTTTCATTAATGTACATGATTACTAGAGGCAATTTGGATTTCTACAAAAAAAAAAAAAAAACCTTCAGGTAACCACTGCTCTTACTAATGTTAATATGCAATGACTTTAATAACTTCACCTACCTATACTTACAAAAGAATGTTAGGGACACCACTGTGTACACTATTTTCCCACACTTTATACTGTTGACTTTCATTTTTATGTTAGACAAATATAAAAACTTTTATCCCTTTTAAAAGTTATATCATTTTTATAAAAAAAATCTCAATAGTTAGTGCTGATATCAGGTCTGGATATTTTCATAGGAGATAATTGAAAAAAGTCAACAGGGGTTAGTATCAAAATCTTACAACTGATTTATAGAAAATTGTTCCAACAAATAAAATGCTACAAAAAGAAAATAAGTAGGAGTTATATAATGTAAGAATTATCACTGATGTATTTGGAAATCATTTATAACAATATTTATAAATATTTTTGCTCAGATTTTCCATATAATACTTTAAGCATGATAAATAGTTGAAGCCCTGGTGAAATGACAGATCCAGCATCCTCTATTAAATGATAGAGAGAAAATATGAATTTCATCTCTTTGCCTGGCTAAATCCTATTCAACTTATGTCCCCTTCTTTAAGATGCAGTCTCTGATTTCCTCCCTAAGTCCAGGTGGGATATCTCTTCCTGTGCTAATGCCACAGATCCCATGGGTATGGTAGTTGTTTGATTGCATCCTTGACTGAAGGCGTGAGTCTTTCAGGACAAGAACAATAACAAATTCTTAGTTCTCTTTCTATGACTTAAAAGGAAGTTGAGACTATCAGAGCTGTTCATGTGAGATTTTGAATTGAGAATGTGGGTTCTGGTTGGTTGGAGCTGAAGAATCAGCTGTGATTAAGAAGAGACCAGAACCTGAAGTAAAATCTTTGCTTTACTGGGACAATTGATGCTGGTTAGCTGGGGCTGAAAAATTAGCTGTAAGGAATAAGAGACCAGCACTACTGTGGTAAATCTTCTGGGAGTTGTTTCCTTAGGGTCAGCACACAGAGGGGACCAGAGTCTCCATCTCAAGCTGGAAGCAGGACTTGGTAATGTGTAAGAGTCTCCTGCATGGTTCTGGTGTTGAAAGCATGAAGGGAGTCACAGAGAGCATCTGAGGCTTGCACTCTGAGAGGCCAGGAAAGGACATAGGTGAAAGTTTAGCTTCAGTTGCAGCAAAGACCCCGGGACTGAAGGGGTCATGGAAGAGACTCTGAGAGTTTGCACCCCAAGAGGCAAGAAGAGGCCATTGGTGAAGGTGTAGCCTCAGTTTCAGTGGAGACCCCAGCTTTTTGGCGATGCTAGGACCATGGGACAACCACCAAGGACAGAAGTAGGTGTGGAATGGAGCTGGCCTGGGTCTGCGAGAGGAGCTCTGTGTGCTTTGGATGGCAGAGTCAGAGTGGTGGAACTGCCAGAACCCTTTGGAGTCCAGAAGATCATGAGTGAATCCCAGATGTTCAGCCTTGACCTACTTTGCTGGACTTTGGTTTTGCTTAAGTGTACCCAAGTCTTCCCTTTAAAATAAAACAGTACTTGTTTTGGATTTTATGGAAGTCCAGTTAAGAGACTTTTAAAAGTGACTATGGACTTTATTACGTGTTCGTATTTTTTTAAGGAACATGGGACTTTTAAGGTTGTACTGTCTTATGTTGTGATATTAACATCATATCTTGGGGGCATGAATTGGAAAGGTTATGATTTAATAGTGATGTACTTTTGTGTCAAGTTGACAAGGGGTCAATTGTGAAGGATAGCTTTATGTCAACTTGACATACCCAGGTTGAAGGGGCCTCAACTGGGGAATTGACTTCATTGGACTGGCCTGTAGCCATGTCCATGGGGCATCTTCTTGATTGTTGAGTGATGTGGGAGGTCCCAGTGACTGTGGGTGGTGCCGCCCCTGGGCAGGTGGGCCTGTATTGAAGGCTGATCAGAGCCCAGGGGGCGTAAGCCAGTAAGCAGTTTTCCTCCATGGCCTGTGCTTCAGCTCCTGCCTCCAGTTCTTGTCCTGAGTTCCTACCTTGGGCTCCCTGATGAACCTGGGAGATGTAAGATAAAATAAAACCTTTCCTCTCCAAGTTAGTATTGGTCAGAATGTTTTGTCACAGCAGTCGATAATCTAGGTCAGAAATAAAAATTTTTAAAAAAAAAGAAAAAAAAAGAAAAAGAATGTCTTGAACACTAACAGGACTCATTGGCTTCTGGAAAGAACCATTGTATTTTGTTTTGTTTTAGTTTTTTTTTTCCCAAAAGAAAACTAATAATTTCAAAAAATCACTGTTTTAAAAAGATAAAATCACTGCTATCTTTCTATGCTACTGTTCAAGAGAAAAACCGATGAGAGATTTGGTGTAATAATTTTCTGTATTCCTAATGTTATGTGTAATAATGTAATTACCAGTCTCTTCTTAACTATCTTCTCTTTCAAAGAGACAGTTTCTAGAGCATGTTTCCTGACTCCCTTTTCCTCACATTTCGCTTACCTGTGAATGGATTCCTCCTGGAATACCTTCCTTCTCCACTACATGAATCCGTGCTGTGAGGGCTTCTCCTTAAAACACCAGAAAAGTATAGGGAACATTTTATATGATAATAGCTATAATCACTATTTCAGACATAGATTGTATCTTTGCTTGTATTGTCATTTACTTTTGTTTGTTTATAGGATTGTGTGTGAGTGCACATGTGTGCATATATGTGTGAAGACCAGAGGTCAATGTTGGCTGTTTTCCTCATTTTCTCTCCACTTTATGTTTTAAGGAAACCTCTTTCATTGAACTTGGAGCTCAAAAATTCAGCTAGGTTGTCAGACCAGCCAGCCCCTGGAATCATCCTGTCTCTTTTTTACCTACTGGGATGACAGGCACACACCTTCACACATTTTTATTTTATTTATTTATTTTTGTTAATACCAAAATATTGGGTGATGGAATCTTTGTGTTTATATATAAGCTCTTTACTGACTGAGCTATAGCCCAAGCCCTTCATTTACCTTTATAATACATTTGCACTGGGAAGAAAAAATAATTTAAAGACCACCCTGAGAAGAGTAAAATATTAATCAACTGCTAATAGACATATCGAAGGACCCAGTAAAATTTCTATTGTGTCCATCTAGGGTCAAAGTCACTGACAGGTTTCCAATTCCCTATAGAAATTGAAAACCATGATATTATAGAGTAATTATTATATTTAATTATATACATATAATGATCTACTTTGAAGAAATTCTTTTTTGCTAATAATTACTTATAATGTAATCAAGAATAAATATCCAAAATACTATCAGTTATAAATAGTGAAGAAAAAGAAACATTCTTTTTGAAATAGGAAGAAACAAACACCCCATAAGAAAAATGGAAATTTAAGTAAATCTGGACCTCCTGATAGAATCCAAGAAGACAGAAAAAAGGGAGAAGAATTTGGGGCAGAAGTTTCATCTATATCATAGGCAACAATTTCCACACAAAATGGAGGATAGAGTTAGCTTCACAGTGACATTTCTACAACAAGGGGTTCAAACTGTCTTTAAAATAAGCACATATTTTGTACTATTTGAGGACTAGCTACTCATTCAAAAATCTATAGAATATCAGCAAATGCATTTAAAAATAATATTTTCTGCATTTCAAAATAAATGTATTATGGCCGTCACTTGATTGCAGGAAGTATATGTTTTGATGGTCTAATCTATCTTTCTTTGTCATATATTTGTCAATTTCTGTTACTTAAAAATCTATTTATTCTGTGTATATACAGTTTAAAGAGTAAAATTTATTATTAAAAGTTTAAAAATCAGGAAAAGGACACTGGGAATTGCTGTCAGTGAAGTGCTTGCCCAACAAGCATGAAGACTCTAGTTTGTAAAAATGTTGTAAGTGGTGGTGCATGACTGCAGTTTGAGCACTGGGGAGACAGAGACAGGAGGATCCACTGGGACTTATTGGCCAGACAGCACGACTAAATTGGTAAGAGAGGGCTTGTCTCAAAAATATACTACGGCTCCTGACATATGATACCCAAAGTTTCCATGCTATCCACAGGTACACATTTATATAAGTGCACAACACCCACATCTTTACAAACTTGTTTACACAGGGGGGGGGGGGTACAGAAAGAGAGAAGAGAAAATAGATTAGGATTTTATTTTATTTTATATATTATTTTTATTTTATGTTATTTGTATGAGTCTATTGCCTGCATGTAGGTAGGTGCATCCATGTTGTGCAATGCCTGCAGAGGTCAGAGGAGAGCATCAGATCCCCTAGAACTGGAGTTACTAATGGTTGCTAGCTGCCATGTTAATGCTGGGAATTGAACCCAGGTGCTCTGTAAGAGCAGCCAATGCTGCTACCTGCTGTGTCATCTCTCCAGACCCAGATTATGATTTTTTTTAAAACGTTAATAAAATAATTATTTCTTGACAAGTGTTAAAATGGAAATATGTAAAGTCTTAACAGTGAGAACCTAAAAAACAGTATCTCTGTATAAAGTACCTCATTATTAATTATAAAACTCACTAAGATGCATTAAATGGTATTTCTGCTAGGATTTCAATCATCCTTTCATAGGAAGAAATCTTTACTGATGACCTAAGAAACTGCCCTTTAGAGTACATCCTGCTGTCTAATACAAAAATATGAGCTTCTTAATTTACCTCCTATTTTATGTAGTGGAGACAACAGAAGCAGCAGAGGATTATATAGATTTAACTATGCTAAATCTCACTTTTCTTCATGTTGTCACTTTGTAAGGAGCTTAAAATACTTGAAAAGATGAATCCTTTACCCCCCTTAAACCCCTGGAATTTAGGATATCTCTTTCTTCCTGCAAGTTTTAAACTATGAGCATCATCAAAAACAGTGGCTGTGCTGCAGATCTCTGCTGGTGTCTTCCGAGAATGTAGTAGAAAACCATAACTTATTTGAGCCCAAATATATCTTCTTAAATAATATTATGTGAACTTCATTTTTTGCTTTACTTCAAAAAGTCAAAGTGCTTGTCATTCCCTCTGAGTGTCTACATGTTTTTATATATGTCACTGGGAGCAAAGACTATATTGGGAAGTTTAATGAATATAAAAATCAAAGACCTAGAACAAAGTAAAAGTCAAACTCAAAATATGGAATAAAAATTGTATGATTTCATAAAACATAGCCAGTTTATTTTATGATTTTTTTTCTAAAATAACAAGACTTGTATTCTATCTTCACTCTATATTCATTTGTATGCAAATGTAAACAAGAAAATATTTGAAGACACTATTCTGGATCAAATCTCATTTTTCTCTTTGAATGGCTGTGAACAAAATATGGAATGAGGTATTGTTTTCAATATGTTACCTTTTAAAATATACTGTGCATAGCAATATTCACCGACAACATACAAATTTTTAGACTAGCATGATCAAAATGTGGTCACCTCTCTTTAGTAGGGAATGTATTATAGCATTACAATTTCTTATTTCATTTAATAGCAATAGTTTTTCTTCTAAAATCCATTTAATAAATAAAATCTACATCTGAAACTACATAAAAAAATTGAATTGAAGGACTTTTTTTAGGAAATAAGAATGAACAAATGAACCATTTATTGCTGGTTTAGCTCAGATGAGGTTTATTCGGGAGAGGCACTATATGCTAAATAGTATCAAGAAAATTTTTTCTTCCAAAAATTTTAAAAATAATAATTGTGGAAACAAGAAGATGAAGATTGGCATGGCATTTAGGAAGCTATTGTTGTTACCAATCCTTTCATCTTGTTTTGCTGTCCTTGATGTAGGATTGCCTCCTTGAGATCTAAGATAAACCCCATAACTCCAGAGATGATTGCTGCTCTCCAGCCAGCAGAATTGAAGAGGAGGCTTCCTTGCTTTAAAGGCACTTCCAAAATGTTAAAGATTTCAGTTTCCCTTTTGTGTGTTCAGGGGATCAAGTCCTAGCTCATAAGGTGAATAAATAAATGTCATGTTTACATCTTTAGAGGGCCCCAGTGACAGGGTTATAGGTTCTAGATAATTTTGTATTCTGCCCTATGGAACTCAGTCTTTTACTGGAGTAAAAGGGATTTATGGATAAGAAAGGAGCATGATCAGATTGAAGTTCAACTATCTCTCAGAAAAGAAAACAGAAAAAGAAAGATGAGAAAAAATGTTTTGATCGAAGGGGAATGGAAAACATGGCAGTAGAAAAAGTAGAGTATGGTCAGTGGAAAAGAACATTCCACATTAAAGAAAGGGGCTAGACACAATACAGGGGGAAGGCTTTATCATTCCCTTAATGAGAGAAACAGAGAGTATCATATAGTGTACACACACACACAATTAGGTAAATGAGAGCTCCCTAACAAAATAGTACCTAAAGAAAAGTAATTGTTTTATTGGCGAAACTCATAAGGTTAATTGTACACACATGTGAGCATGTGTGTGTGTGGAGAGAGAGAGAGAGAGAGAGAGAGAGAGAGAGAGAGAGAGAGAGAATCTCCTGATTCCCCCAGTGACCCAGTTAGTAGAAATGTTCAGCATAGAATATATGATATATGATCTGGGAATGGAATTATTGAATAGCTGTTATTCTGAGGCAGAGCTTAACATTTTTTCCATACTTGACAAGCATGAATTGAGGTAACTAAACAAGCCTGTTATTCATTGAGATACCTGGCTTATGGCCCTTCTAGCTCCTGACACCATCTCTTACACTGAGCTCTGATCTATCAATAGTAATACAGCATACCTGTAACCCACTGAGGCATGCAAATGAAGAAAAATCCTTTCCTGCCTAGGACAATTGCTATTCAAAGAAGGGTGTCCTTCATCTAGCAGGAAAAAAAATCAATATTCTAGAAGATTCTTTGAACTGCAAACTACAAAGCCCAACATAATTTTCAAAATCAAAATGTGCATTTTATCAAGTTCCCCAAGCTAGTGATAAAGACATTCAAATATGAAAAGTACTGTTCTAAGAATATTACATGATAAGATACCAAGAAATACTAGAAAAAGGAGAGAGAGGAGAGAGGGAGAGGGAGATCAAAAGAGAAAGAGAATATACAGCAGGTAACAGGGAAGGAAATGGAACTAAGAGAGGGAATATCACAAGAACTAACTGAATGAAAATAAAAATGCCAAAATTAGATGTTATAATACAAAAAGAAATGCAGGTTTGTTAATAGCTTTTCCCCATGTACTGGAGTAAAAATGCATGCAGAAACCAGTTAGTATAACTTTGAATGGTGAGTTAAACAAAAAGGTGGATACATTTTTTTTCATTATAGAATTTGGACTAGCAGAAAAGGCAAACAACTAAGATGGGAAGTTCTTGATAATACTATTTTTGAAGCTGGTGGAAACACGTAGGGCTTGGGCAAATATGGTGCAGCTCCGAACCCTCTCAATTTTATCATGTACTTAAAACTGCTTTATGAAGAAAACATTAAATTTTAGAAATGGAAAGAGGTTTGATTTGTTGCTGGAGAAAGGAAATCCATAAATAAAGATACACTTTGGAAGAGATTGTAAGAAGGGGAGCAAAGTCACTGATGAGGGTGAAGAAGGTTTCAAGAACAATATCTTAAAGGGTAAATGCTGAAGCAGAAAGGTTCTAAGTCTTTGGAACTAAACAGAGGGAAATTGGAATAGGTGAATAATAAACACACTGTAGAATGGGGCAGGTTCTAATTTTATAATTAAACAGTTAAATGGTCAGTTATCTCTTCAAAGTAGGAGGCCAGGTCATCAGCTGAGATAAAGATGATGATGCAACTAGTTACACAGCAGCTGGTCTGTTAGCTCTGATAGCTGTCTGTTACCATGACTGTGGCTCTACTATAGATCTCTGTCAAGACCCAGGTCAACCTTGCTGCAGCAGACACAACTGTCAAGGAAGAGCCTGAAGCCCACATTACCTAATTAGCATCAACTGCTTCTTTTCCCTGATGAATATCGTATTAGTTTATTCTAATGAAGGACAGCAACGACAACAGAAAGGCAATCTTCATTTTTTTTGAAAAGATGAAGGTAGCCTAGTATGGTGGCACATGTCTGTGATCTCAGTACTTGAAATACATTGCTGTGACCTACTAGATGGACTCAGATCGTAACTCTCATTTTTTAAAAAAATTCTGAATGCAACTATCTCTATAATAATTGATACATAACAGTGGCATATCTGTGTTTAGAATTTTAAATGTAATAATTGTGGGCATTTGATTAAAATATGTTCTAAAATATTTGCATGAATCTAATTTTTCTTTTTTTCACTTACAATAGTTTATTTTGGAGCCTAATGATGTTACAATAGTTATGGTATTTTAAAAAAGTATTTAATTATTTTTATTTTATGTGTATGAGTGTATAGCATGAAAGTGAATGCACTCATGCCTGCCATGCAATGCCCATGGAGGACAGAATAGGCTGCTGGATCCCCTGGAACTGGAGTTACAGACAGTTGTTAGCTGCCATGTGGGTGCTGGGATATGAACCTGGGTCTTCTGCAAGAACAGTCAGTGCTCTTAACCACTGAGCCGTCTCTCCAGCCCATTTACGGTATTTTTGCTGAGTTTTTGTGCATTCCATACAATAGTACTTGATCAGATTTAGATCCCCTCTCTTCTCATGCTCCCTCATACCACCTCCACTGGACCTCATGCATTCTGTCATATATGTTAAGTCCTATTCAGTCAAGCATTTGTACCCAGATGTCCTTTGGTGAAGTTTGTACACTGGAGTCTAGAAAATTTCTTAGATAATATATGGCTAGGTTTTTGGTATAGGAATCTAAATAATTCAGGTAAATCAAAACTTCATATCACCAGTACTGCCCTAGTACTCTCCTTGGAAATAGTGACTGAAATAATTTAATGCTTCTTTCCAGATCATATTCCACATATTTATATGGATGTATCTATATATCTATGTATCAAATATAGTTTATATATTTTTCAAAGGAAGAAAAATCATTTAATTGGGGGAGTCTCACTGCTGTATTTGTCTATTCTTAGGTTTTCTTTCAGGGAGAGAGAGAGTTCCTTGGAAAATTGGCCTCTTTCTTCTCTCCATTTCTAACCCACAAAAAAGAGAATTCTGTTTGAGAAGTTCAGGAGGTGACTCCATGCCAACAAGTCCAGTTTCTTTCCTTCTATCTTTTTACTGTGGACATTTGAGTGAGGTGGGGTATACAGTATCACTCTTTGTTCCGTGTGTCAATACAGTCAGCTCTCACATGCTTTTTCCCATATCAGCCTGATCAGTCACAGGGAGGTTTATTTTCCAAGTCCTTTTTAAAGCACTTTCCTAATTATGCCTCATTTAGGGAATGTGTGGGAGAAGATACTCATTGGAATCCTTTGGATCCCAAAAGTATACTCAAAACGTTGACTTTACTTGCTAATTTTTTCACACAGTGATAGATTTAAGCATTGTCTACTTTAGAAACCTGTGACAACCTTGTTTTTGTTTACTAAATCCAATGTAAGATTACATTACAGGTATTTAAAAATATGTCTGTGGTCATTTTTATTAATATACACATAGGTACATTTAACAGTGCTGACGTATAAGGAAAATAGTCTAAAATTTAAACATTGATGATGAAATTTTCTCTTAGACTATGTTATATTAAATATATTACTTTGTGCTTTAGTATGTAAACTTCAAAAAGAGTTGTCTTCTACCCATACACTCCTTAATTTTTGACATTGTTAATTTAAAAACATTACCCAATTTTAGTGGCATCTACTCTCAGTTCAAATGGGCATTGCCCAGTTACTTCAGAGTTTGAGAAGGCAATCTTTTAAAATTTATTTTTATTTTATGTGTTACGAGTGTTATGCCTGCATGTGTAAGTGCACCCGTGCTGTGCAGTGCCTACAGAGGACAAAAGAGGGCACTGGATCCCCTGGAACTGGAGTTATGGATGATTGTTAGTAGCCATATGGGTGCTGGGATTTTAACCTGGGTCTTCTGTGAGAACATTGCTCCTAACTGCTGAGCCATTTCCCCAGTCCCGAGACAGCTATTTTTTAGGTTAAATTTGCATTTCTGATTCTTTGTATATAAACTTCTTATTCATATCCTCTATCCACTCTTCCACTGTAGTCTTTTAAATGATTCTAAGCCCTCCACACAGTTAAAATATTAATGTGTTATATATCTACTATATAAGCCATCTACTAAATTTATTTAAAATGTAGCTTATCATATTATCATGCACCAGTTTTTCATATTATTTCAATCATGTTCAAATATTAGCCATGTTCACTGCCTCGTTTTCTCTCTGATTCTTTCTTAAGCCCATCTAGTTGTCTTCCACCAGTTTCCCAGCATTGCAGTATTCAGTCACCACTGAACTCCATGTAGCAAATAAAATGCTGAACTTCTAGTTCTCACCTTTCTGGACTCATCCGCACCTTTCACTGACCATTGCTCCCTTCTCTCTAACGGCCTTTTTAGACTATTCTCCACTGTCTTCCTACTTCACTTGTCCCTTCCTCCTCCACTTGGCTGTATTCTCCTCTGTTCTCTTCTCTTTTCCATTTGTATTTAATCTTTTCATACTGTGATCTAATCTCAAGGCTTTCAATACAATATGCAAAGCAATATTTATGTGATAAACTTCTTGACCTTTGTAAGTGGCTGGCAAACTCTTCTCTTCCAAATAAAGCTTATTTCTGGTTTATTATTCTCTAATCTGCTACAGTATGAATTTCATGATGCCAAGAATTTTAGCCTATTTTGTTTATTGTAGAATCCAGAATCCTTGCAACAATACTTGATATCGTGTGCATTTGCCAAAAATTGTTTTTAAATGATTAAATATAGACATTAAATAAATCCTGATAAAACTTTTAATTTTTTTCTTGTTTATAAAATCCTCTTTTATAAGTCTTAAGCAAATTATTCTCTATTTCTAATCCTTTACTTTGAAATTCTTTTCAAAGAATGATTTGCATTTGGATTAAAATATCAATGTGGAAAAAGCATCTCAACAGCCCTCTTTGGTCCTGTGTCCCTGTGTTTAATTGTGCTTTTGAAGATCAATATTTTTTTCGAATGTTTGTCTTTTTACTCTATTTCCACACACATTTAAGATAATGCCTTCATATTATTTATTATTGACTCACGTTTTGTTTTCCTTTATAGTTATTTTTCTGTCTTCATTTCTATGAAGTGTTTCTTCATCACTTAGTGCATTCCTACATGCTCAGATCCATGAGTTTTGTCTTTGTGTTCCAAACTATAGTGACGAAAAATGGCCTTTCTCAGTTCTGTAAATTTTTCTGAGATGATATTACCTTAGAAAATTGCATTGTAAATTTTCTAAGTTATATCAGCTCCTTCTCTGCTTCTGCTTCTAAGTTTATTTTCTCCTTTTGCTATAATGTATTACCAAAGAATTTCTAAGAGTATTTGTACAGGTAGATAATTTAAATGATTTTAATTCTGGCTGCTTAATTGCTTCTCACTTGATCTAAAGATTGGCTGCAATTTTTGGTTAAAAGTACTGAATGAAAGTAATTTTCTTCTAGATAAGGTTTAATTTATTATCTTGTAAAAGCCATAAATGATAATTAAAAAGATTAAGGCCATTCTGGTCTCAGTATTTTATATTTTTCTTCAAGATATTTTTGGATATTCACTTCTGTCTTAATAAGCTTTCTATTGCTGTTATAAAACACTCAACCAAACCAAATTGAGGAAAAGGCATATTGCATTTTATACTTGCAAGCGACAGTCCATCTCGGAGAGAATTCAGCACAGGGACTTAAGGCAGGAACCTGGAGGCAGAGCTAAAGCAGGGACTATGGAAGAATGTTGCCTTAGCAAGAGGTGGTATCACCCAAAGTGGGCTGTGCCCTCCCACATCACTCGACAATTTAGAAAATGACTCACAGACATGCCCACATGCCAATGTGGTGGAAGCAGTTCCCCAGTTGAGATTCCATCTTTCCAGGTGTAGAAAGTTGACAACAGAAGCCAACCACGACATCTTCATTCTCAATGTTTGGCAAGTTTACAGAATGTAATCTAAAAATAATTCTTCACTAGTTCAAACATTTGAACTTAAATAAGCTCATAATGTTTTCTTATCCATTTCTTTAAATTTATATAATTATATTTTATATACATAGAAATTATTCTC